>NC_056738.1:220062834-220220334 GCF_019279795.1 Protopterus annectens
GAAAGGTAACACACAGGCTAAAGGTAGTCTTATTGATTAATTCACTGGTTAACCTTAGGCAGCATTCTGAGAACAGACACAACAGAAACTGGAAATGAATCAGGTAGGGTTGAATGGCAGGGTACAGACAAGAGTAGAAGTAGTCACCTTTTCAATGTCTACACAGAACCACAATGACATAATTTAATCTGCTAAAGGAAATACTTTACAGTGTAAGAGTTTAACAAATGGTAGATTGTTAACTATTTCACACGTAATTGTATTTCAACAGTGTAAAGCAATACACGTCTAGTAACGTTTTAAGTTATATGTCTTTGTCACAGCACATGTTAAATATTGACATCACTCAGAAAAAAATTATTTACTATTTTATCTTACATTTGTTGACCGGCTAGTCTAACTGGATATATGTCCATTTTCAGTAGAGGCCCGGGGAGATAAGCTCCGAGGAAACAAAAAAAATAATATATACAAAAATTAATGTATACAATGAACATTGCAGGTGCATTACCGAGAATAATCAAAGAGTTCATTTGTTAACCTCATAAATATTAAATCTTATGCATGGTATAATAAAACAGCCTCATAAATCTAATGTATGGCATAATAAAATAACATGTGCATGATAAAATAACGACAGCGCCTTGGATTTTGACATCCAGCCTCTTATCCTTACTCAAAAATGACCATTCAGCTCCACAAGATAAAGGTAACAACTGGCATGACTGGCCTTAAGTATAATGATATCCTAGGTGAAACTCTGCTGTCCACCGTTCATTTCCCATGTACTTTCTCCAGTGGTATCCCTTTGTTTCCCCCATATTGGCCTTTTCATACTATCAAAATTACTTTTTTCTTCCTTTTCTCACATTTTTACTTACTTCTCAGCTTTTTTACCACATTCTTTTAAAACATTCTAACTAGCCAAGACTGCACTATAATAACTGTGGAAGAAAAAATTGAATTAAGCTGGGGATCTGGGGTCCACTAGTCCTCCAGAAGGAAGAAGCTCTGAAATGTATTTTAGAGTTTTTTAAATATGTTTTAATCCAATGATGGCTGGAACAAAATAATTATTAAAGAAAGAATTCCAGATTTGCTAATTTACTTTGCTTTTTTATGCATCCCCTCAAAACACATTAACTGACCAATACTTCACTGTAATAACTGTGGAGAAAATAAATGAATTAAGCAGGAGTTCTGTTGGCTGCTTGGTCTCTGGATTCCATGGGATCACAGATATCCGAAGTGAATTTTAAAGCTTTTTTTGTTTGTTTGTTTTGATCTAATGAAGCCCTGAACAAAATCATGAATAAAGAAAGAAAATTGGTCATATACTTTTCAATCAAGGAAGAAATAAGTTGTATCCAAAGTTTAATGTTCAAAGCCAACAAAACATCAGATGACAATAAACAGAGAAGAAAAATGCTTGAGCAGAAACAGAAATCATGTTTGGGAATACAATTTGCCATCCTAACTCCCCACCCCCCCAAAAAAGATAGTCACTTTCAGGGTATCCCCTGTAGTGTTAGATTGTTATGAAAGCAAAGGTGTAAATGGCTGCAGTTATATATTTCACATTGCTGCTGCCTTACACATATACATGAGTTCAGGGAAAGTTAAAAATAAATAATCACAATGATGTATTCCACTGTGTTGTTCCTAGACAGTACTCTGGCTCTAGACAAATTATTGTGACCTTCTGAATGTACCTCTGAAGTTTGTTTGGAAAGTTAAAAAAACTAAATGAAAAACAATCTCACTGTCAGCAACATCTCAAGCCCACCACACAAGCTCTAGTGATTTTTCTGCTCACATCTCTGAGGCTGATGAGGAAAATTAGAGAAATAATGATTAAACCTTCTACAAACCATCACACAAGCTACAGGGGCCTTCTGTGTACATCTCTGAACATGACCATTTTAGACTAGGTGGTGTCTAGACGGTGTCAAAATCCACTTGTATATATAGACTAAGGTGTGAAGAGTGCCAGACTGCATCCACCCCAACCACACATGCACACACACTATAATGACATGGATGTTCTGTGATACATTTTATGTCATACTTTTGGTAACTGATTTTTTGTACTATTAGCCAGAAAAGCTGTGTATGTACTTCACAATATCATGTGTGTCCAGACATAAACCTCGATTTTATTATTTTACTTCACATCAAAACACACACTGACACTGCATGTTGTGTTATCTCTTGCTTTCTCAGGGCAGTATCAATATGTATGAGAAAAATCATTGCCCCTGACAAGGCAGATCTATCACAACATGTGCAAATACATAAACATGTTGCATACTTTCTTACAGGCAAACTGGTGGAGCTGCAATTCTCCTACAGCATGTTTTTGGTGAATTGATGAAATCCCCAGGACAAGAAAAAATGAACACAGAGACAAAAGTTCATGCAGAAGTTAGAAGTGAGAAATTAACCATAGCCAAATAGTATAAAATGGCACTGCTCTACTGTGCTAATGAGCAGTTGCTTTCATTTACATCCCGTTCATGCCATGCCAACAAAGATAGCCACTTTCATTGTGCAAAGATGTCTGCAATGGAAAGTGAAAGACATTATAGCCAAATTGTTACTCCAAAATACATTGCAACCCCACGCCCCAAAAAATGCAATCACAGACACTCAAAAGGATAAGTCATAGCGATAACAGTTTTACGCTTATTTCAACTACTGCAAAATATTGTGCGACACTACTTTCGCAAGGCTAGCTCAAGGACCATTGTTTAGTGGTCATCAAAAACCAGCAGAGGTAAAGCAATTTATCTAAAAACAGCCTCTGAACCCATCAATCATATCCACTTCATTGGCTGCATACCCCATACTTGCCTGACTATAGTAAGAAAAATATCAGTTACAGTAGTCACAGTACTCTACATCAGTTATGCCTCACACAATTATGCAGTCATCACAGTAAAGTAATCCATGTTATGTCACACAAATACATACCAATCCTGCAAAGCCAGATCAGTAACTGTTTAGACCAAGGAAATAACAAGAATGTCTTTCTGTATACCTCAGATACCTAACTCTTATTTAACAAAAAAAAAAAAAAAAAATTAAGGACCATACACTTAATGAAATAGCAGTCGACCTCAGCTCTTAACACAACCGTCTGGGTAAACTTTTAAATATTGCTCTTATGTACTTACAAGACTGCTAGAATAACGTACAGTTGTGTAAAATCTTACCATAATGGTAGATGTCCTTGCCTTCACTGCTGCAATATTCTTAATAGATGGGATTCCCTGCCATGGAAGCCTAAACGTCCAGCCAGTCTACCAAAGGCTACTTGTTGCTTTTAAAAAGGATGCCACACATCACTCAAATACTCCCTGTGTAATGTAGGGCATAAAGGTGACATTCAGGCCTACTGAATGCCCCAGTAGGAACACAGTCCATGAAACCCAAGAGATAACCTATACATTCAGGAAGGCATAAGACTAGGGAGAAAGAGGGAGGTAGCGAATACTGCAGCAGTGATGGCAAGGACATCTACCATTATGGTAAGATTTTACACAACTTTACTATGTCCTTATACTCACTGCTGCGGTATTCTTATCAGATGGGAGAGCACCAAAGCTCAAGAGGAAACTAGGGAGGGGGAAGGAGCAGAAGAGCCCCATAAAAAGCCATGAAGAATGGTACTACCAAAACCAGCCCTAGCTCTAAATATACCATCCAACTGGTAGTTCTTGGTAAAGGTATACACATAAGTCCAGGCAGCTGCTTCAAGAATAGAATTAGTATCTAAGCCCTTGCAAAAAGCACCCAAAGAAGCCACAGCTCTAGTAGAATGAGCCTTAACTGAAGAAGGAAGGCTCTTGCCATGAAAAGTGTAACAAAAGGAAATAACCTTAGAAATCCAAGAAGAAACAGTTTGCTTGGATACAGCAAGTCCCAAATATCTAGGATAAAAAGAAACAAATATCTGATAAGATTTTCTAATAGCTTTGGTCTTATCCAAATAAACCCTGAGTTGCCTATGCACATCCAAAGTATGCAGCACCCTGTCACTGTTAGATTGTGGACAGGAAAAAAAGTAGGCAGATTAATAGACTGATTCAGTGATAAATCATTAACCACCTTAGACATAAAAGAAGAGTTAGTGTGCAAGGACACCCTGTCCTCATGAAAGACCAAAAAAGGAGGACAAGCCATAAGGGCCTGCAACTCAGACACCTGTCTGGCAGAAGTGAGTGCTAACAAAAGAACAGTCTTCTAGGAACAAGATAGCAAGGAAACTGAAGTAGGAGGCTCTAAAGGAGCCTGAGTCAACTTTTCCAAAACAAAATTAAGATCTCAGGGAGGATGACAGGCTTCCTGGGAGGTCTAATATTAAGGACACCTTAAAGAAATTGCTTAACCTCAAATCTAGAAGCTAAAGGTGGAGAAAAATGCAGACAAGCACAGATAGCTGATGTGTGGCTTAATAGAAGAATAGGCCAAAACAGCACTGAGCAAGTCATACAAATAAGATAGAACCAAATGAACATCCACAGTAAGTGGGTCCAGGTTATGAAAGAGACACCAAAAATAAAAATTCTTCCATTTGGATAAGTAAGATTTCCTGATAGAAGGTTTCCTGGCCTCATGCAGGACTTGCAGCACATCCTCAGAAAAAAAGGTGTTTGTGAGGAGTCAAAATCCTGTCCCCCCACAGTGTCATTTGAAGTGTGAACAGGTGGCGATGTATGAGAGATCCTCTGTCTTGTGTGGTTAGTTCCACCCTATGAGGTAACTTGTGATATTTGCTCTTGTCTAGATGCAAAAGTATAGGTAACCAGTGAGGCTGTGGCCTAAAGGGCATCACCAACAAGATTTTGGGAGCATTCTGTTTAATTTTGAACAGGACTTTTGGAATGAGAGGAAGGGGAGTTAATGCATAAAGAAACATTCCCTTCCAAGAAAATGAGAGGGTGTCCACCTTCCACACCAGAGGACCTGCGGCTTTGGCAAAAATAGAAGAAGTTGTTGGTTTAGAGGAGAGGCAACATGATCCACTTGAGGAGTACCCTACTGGGGTACAATGTCCAGAAACACATCCCTGTGAAGCATCCATTTGTGGGACTGAGTTAAGGACCTGCTCAGATTGTCTGACATAATGTTCTGATTGGAAGAGATATAAACTACCTGAAGAGTCACTTGATACTTGACAGCAAGATCCCATACCAGAAGTGCCAACCAGCAAAGAAGAAAAGATCTCATTCCTCCCTGTCTGTCAATATGCCATGTCACTGTGGTATGTCTGTGAAAACCTTGAGAGGCCCTGTAGAGAAAAGAGGATGAGAGGTCTGAGCAGCCAGCAGAAGAGCTCTCATCTCTTTATCACTGATGTGCTCCTTCTACTGATGAGGGGATGACACACCATGTACTTTTAGGGAGCCAAATGTCACCCCTAATTCCATGTCGGAGGCATCTCTGAAAAACTCCTGAGATGACTAGGGGGTTGAAAAGGTATCCCTGGATTCAGAGACAACTGCTGAATCCACCAGTGAAGTTCCTGTCTGAGACAAGGAAGAAGAAGCACTACAGAATCTAGAGGATGTGCATGTTGGAGCCACATTGACTTCAGAAACCACTGAAACTTTTTCATGGGAAATTTGGCCAGAGCGAGCATCAGAATGGTGGATGCCATGAAACCCAGAGTTTTCAGAAACTTCCTGGCCATAATGATAGCCAGAGGAAGAAGAGTCTGAAAGAAAGAAATGACAGTTAAGGCCTTTGGAGGGGGCAAGAATGCAAGCATTGTCACCGTCTGAATCCTACAACCCAGAAAAACATGATCCTGAGAAGGAGTCAGAGAAGACTTTTTGAAATTTATAGGAAACCCCAGGCTCTGAAGAAAGGAAATGGCAAAATGAAGATTTTATAAAAGGGTCTCTGGAGAGGACCCCTGAACCAACACATCATCTAAGCAAGGAAATATTTGGATTCCTTGAAGCCTGCAAAAAGCAATCACAGGAGCAAGGCATTTGATGAACACCCATGGGGCAGTAGAAAGGCCAAAGGGCAAAGCAGAGAACTGAAAATGCCAGGAAGCAACAGACAAATGCAATAACTTCCTGAAAAGAGGATGAATCAGAATAAGGAGATAAGCATCCTTGAGATCCAGAAAGATCATATAGGCCTGAGCGAGCAAGAGAAGAAACAAAGTCTGAAGGGACACCATCTGAAAGGAAAGCACTTTTAGAAAAGTGTTTAAATGAGAGAGGGCTAGAATAGGTATTCAAGTGCCCTCTTTCCTGGGCACTAGAAACAGTCTGGAATGGAACCCTTTCCCCCCTTGGGACACAGGCACCTCTTGAATAATACCCTGAGTCATGAGATTTTGAAGAACTTTTGAGAAAACCAGAAGTTGTTCCTGAGGAGGCTGAGGAATGCCCATAGAAGGTGGAGGGAATTTCCATACCATGAAGTACACCTGATGAATAACTAGCAGAAACCAAGAATCCTGAGTGATCTGAAGCCAAATAGGAAGAGAAAGAGAAAGGTAAAGAGAAAGACGAATGTGGCTGAGAAGAAATGGGTAGTCATACAGCACCTGGTTTGTCCAGAAAGGAAAGCTACAGAGTCCCTGAAAGTTGAGTAGCCTTAGCAAAAGGAGCCCGTTTGCCACTCTTCCGACCTTTAGTGGAATGGCAGGATTGCCTAAGAACAAAGGCAGGCTTAGCAGGGTAGTTTCTCTGAAATTTAGGCTCAGAAGAAACAAACACATATTTAAGTTCCTTTAAGGCTTTACTCTTAACCTGAAAGGACTTGACCAAACCAACAGCAGCTTCCCCAATCAAGAGATTAGAGTCCAGAGGAGCATCCATCAGCTTAGCTTTAATATTATCAGATAGAGGTTGAAGAGTAAGCCAAGAACACCTCCTCATTACTGAACCAAAAACAACAGCCCTAGAATAGGCATCTGCTGCATAACTACACTTAATAGAATGACAAATGACTTGAGAGGAAGTCCCAAGCAAGGTAAGAACAGAAGTTTTACCCTTGGAGTCTGAAAATTCAGAAATAAGTTGACAGGCCTGAGAAAGGAGAGCCAATGCATACCTAGACATATGTGTCTGATAATTAATACTGCTAAAAGCTAAGGTAGCAGAAGTGTAAACCTTCTTACTCATCCTTTCCATAGTTCTATTATCCCTGTCAGAAGGTATTAACTTGTTAATCAGTTGTTAGTTTCCACTATCCTTAGTTCATAGCAGTTATCTGAACTGTCTGACTTCTCTCAGTGGATTCCTAAAGATTTCAGTAAATAAGTCTTGTATGTCTAAATTTTATCACAGGTTATTAGATAGAACTTACTCTGTTTTCTTTATGCTGGCCAAAGCTTTTGACACAATCCTCACTCAGGCATAGTCATCATCATTCTCTTTCGGCTTTTCCCATTAGGGGTCGCCACAGCGGATCATCTCTTTCCATTTCTTCCTATCCTCTCCATCTTGCTCTGTCACACCAATTGCCTGCATGTCCTCTCTCACCACATCCATAAACCTTATCTTAGGCCTTCCTCTATTCCTCTTACCTGGCAGCTCCATCCTTAGCATCTTTTTCCCAATATACCCATCATCCCTCCTCAGCACATGTCCAAACCAATGCAATCTCGTCTCTCAGGCATAGTAGAAAACTTAAATAAACTGGGAATACCCCCCTGTGCCACCTGATAGATTGCTGTTGAGCTTACACATAGGATTCAGGAAATCAAAATAGGGGAAGTTGCCTCCACAAAGAGTCCATTCACCAGTGGAGTGCCCCAGGATTCTGTGCTGGAACCTCTTCTGCTTGGTATCTACTTTTCTGAATTAAAAGTCAATACCAAAGGGCTGTGGTTTTTATTTTTTTATTTTTATTTTACATTTGTTAACCGGGCTAGTCCAACTGGATATATTTCCATTTTCAGCAGAGGCCCGGGGAGAAAAGCTCCACATAGAGACAAATAGTTACATAATACAAAAAAAGAATAATAAGAGGTGATAAGTCAGTTTACAATACTACATTATAGGGATATAAATACATAGCCTGTACAGAATCAAAGGTTAAAAAAAAAAAAAACATTTTGGACAAGAAAACTGGCAGACAAAAAAAGGAAAAAAAAACATTCAAAAATTAAAAAATTGACTAAGTTTGCAGATGACTGCAAGCTAGGAGCAGTCATTGAATCCCCAAATGACTTAGCCACCCTGCAGGAAGGTTTGCCGCTAATAAATAACTGGTGTCAAAATCTGGATATGTAATTAAATGCCAAAAAATGTGTTATCATATCCTTAAGAATGTCATCTACCCTTGGGAGCTACTACATTACCAATTCACCCCTAACAGTTGACCAAGTTGTTTGGTATTTGGGATCATATGTGAACAGTGACCTAACTTTTGATCAATGTGTCCATTGTCATTAGAAAGTCCTTCAGTATTGCACAGCTTATAAACAAAGGGATTGTGTCTAGATCTAGGGTTGTCATTTTCCCCATTTACTCAGCCCTCATTCAGCCAGTCATTGAATATAATGCCCCCTTTGGCATGTAATTGTCCAGACACATTCAACTTTTGTAACACCCCAGAGATACCATAATAAAAAGACAGAAGGTGTAAACAACATGTCCTACACGGACCAACTCAGAGTCCTGTCACTGTACTCAATATCCTACAGACTGCTAAGAGGTGACCTCTGTCTGGCATCAAGGCATCTTCCAACCCATTACCGATGGATATACTGCTCATTAACAAGTCAAATGGCATCAGAAATACTCAGTCTATGGACCTAAACTTCTTCCACAACATCAGCAAAATGGTTTGGAGGGGCAGGTTTATCTCACAGAGGATAACATTGCTCTGGAACAGACCACATAAAAAGTTTAGCCCTGTCCATATTCAACAGCAAGCTGAATCTATGGATAGGAAACAGAAAATTTACCCCAGAACCTCTCACTGTACTAGGAATTGACAGAAGCATGTCTTAAAAGCTTTATCCCATGCATAGGTCCCCTCAAATTATCAATTATATGATCCCTGTTATTATGACTAGGGGTAATGTATAATAGTTGACCATGGGTAGGTAAGAACAATCTAACACCATATGGGGCAGGTTAATTCAAGCATTTAAAGGGAAATTGGTTGGGCTTATAATGTTCTCCAAGGGGAGCTAATCTAGTACTTACCTATGAATCTATGTAATTGTGATCACCTTTCATTCACGGTTTTAATTTGCATTATTTTCTTATCTTTGCAGGTAGTGGTACCAGAATGGGTTAGAGTCAATAGCTTCTCTGTGTCTCAACAATTGTGTATTTAGGAAGGAGTGAACCTAGTAAAGATTTTCACATACAGTTGTGATTTTTTTAAGGAACTTAGCACTATAAAATCATATCTAATCTTAGTCAAATTTCTAAGTGTACGCTTTAAACAGAAGGTTAACAGCTATCACCAAGAAATCTAATTTTGACAAGCGTAGTGTTATGGTGCAGTTAAAATATACATAAATAACATTGATTTACCTGTTAGTCTTGAGTCAAGAATAAGTCTTTAGTCATATATTACATAACAACAAAGACATCAGTCTCACATTAAACAACACAAAGCAACAGTCATGCCTCTTACCCTTTTATCCTGAGAGTATCGCCCTCAACACAAGATACCTCCTTGTGTTAAATTCCTTTTATCGTATGCCCATACACATTTATAAATGTTATTATTTCCTGTGAGGACCTCACACTATTATTTTACATATAGCTACTAAGCAAATTCCTGTCATTCCACAAGACAGCAAACACCACATACCTAACAAGCAACTCAGTCATTCAACAAAAAACACTAAACGTCATATAGTTAAAAAGCAAAGCTGCGGTGGTGCAGTGGTTAGCATTGTCACCTCACAGCAAGAGATTCTCCCATTTTATTCTTGGCTGGGGCACCTTCTGTGTGGAGTCTGCATGTCCTCCCTGTGATTGAGTTATGTTTAAAGATATGCAGGTGCATACGTGAATGGGTGTGCCTTCTTTGAAGGTTGGACTTTGGCCTGGAAACTTGGCACTGTAAAGATCCACTGTCAATAATTAGCAGACCAGAGTTCCACTGTGGTGACCCCTAACCAGGAAAAGTCAAAAGAGTTAAAAAGCAAAGTCAGCCATTCAACCAAAATAATATACATCATATATTTAATAAGCAAAATGTAGTCATTTAACAATACAATATATACATTTCCACTATTACTTTTAACTGCAATTTTCTAAAAGAGAGAGGAAGGAAAGAAAAGAAAAAAATCTCCAAAAATACATTTTCCCATTTCTAGCCTAATATGTTTGAACACCCCGAAATAGTTAAGTATCCGAATCTCTGACTATTCCATACAAAACAGTAAGGAATTCATAGAAGAACTTTCAGTGTTGGACCCTTATAATTCTTTCCACTATACTCTGCAGCAATACCAAAGTTTATCCCTGAGTCATTGCTAAACAATGTTAGAATGCAGTTAAAATATACATAAATAATAAAGATTTACCTATTAGTCTTGACTCAAGAATAACTCTTCAGGATGTGCAAATCATTTGTTCCATTTATTACATCAAATAAATCATATACCTGGGAGACTGCCTTCACAAAGTTTTCAAATCAGTCTCACTAAGCAGCAAAAACATACACCCCGGGATTCATGAAGCTCGGTGCGAGGACGGCTTTAGCCTTGTGCCGAGCATCATCATTACAGATGGTGCAGCAGCACCATATGAATATGCATGAGAGCAAGTCGCCGCACCCTTGACATGCACAGGAAATGTGTGCAAGTGTACGGGGTGAGTACAAATGCGCTACAGAGGTGTAAACATGCCCTGACAGTTGCACAACCTACTATGCTTATTATTAGAGCCCGCCTGTAATAGTAAATCAGTAATTCAGTGTCCGTGGATACCGAAATGTATGCTAAGCATACAAGAGTGTCTATGAACAGTGAAATAAAATCAAAGTAGTAAACACACAAGCACGTAGTGGAATGTTGAGCCCAGTCCCTAGAACTTTCACAATTAGATGACCCGTGTCCCTATTATACATTTGTATTGCTGCAATATCGAAAGTGTAAACAAAGCGCAACATGTTTGTGTGTCGCTGTCCTACGCCAAGCGTAGCTTACACATCAAAATCATTCAAATAGATAAAAACATGCAGAATCAATGTAAACGTCAATAGTGTAATGTTTAGAGCATCTGCCTAACGAATAGGCATTCACGGTTTGAGTCCAACAATAGCACATTTCATTTTCCATGTGGAATGAATGTCGTTTTGCTGAAAAACCAACATGAGTATCGCATGAGATGTTTAACTAAATGCCATTCAATCAATGTGGTACTGTCATAATGAATAAGGCACTAGTAAGCAGGTGTAAGCACAAATAGGCAGCAGTAAACATATATAAGTACCAGTAAGCAAGTATGAGTGTGCTTGCGCAGGTGTAAGCAGTACCCAGCATAGGAAATGTATATAAGTATGTACATATATATATATATATATATATATATATATATATATATATATATATATATATATATCTATGACAAATGAACATTGCAACAATAAAGCATACAAAAGGAATGAGAAGGGAATCAACAGCAACCCCAGTATTATATAGCGCTGCCAGTGTATGTCATATCAAGTTGGGCAGGAGTGAGAAAAGCACTGCTACTCACACCACAGGCAGGGTATTACCAGTGGGAGTAACATTGTTGATCTGCTAAGTCTACTTTCCAATCAGATGGTAGTCCCTGGTGGGACTACCCAAAAATTGATAGGATGTTTGGCCATCCGACTATTACAAAAGCAAGGGCAGGTATGTTCAAGGACTAAATGGTGGGAGAGCCTGAGAATACATGGCTTGGGACACCATACGTGTAGGTCCCCTAACGCTCGGGAGAGAACAATGTGTGGAGGTGTTCATGGCTGCAATAGCAACTGGACAATGGTTGGTTTGCGTGCATGTTGAACTTATGTGGGGTGGATGAACTATGAGTATGAAATTATGGATCCAGGCGTGTCAGGGTTGGATGGGCTGATTCTAATTGGACCGCCTTGTGGAGGTCAGCAAGTTCGTTATAAGTATATATGCATACACACATGCAGACATCTATATACAGAAGTACATTCTCTGTAACACATTCATTCCATTTGCAGACATAAATAACATGAATGTGCCCTAACAAACCTCGACAGTAGATAGAATAACAGATTGTGCATAAGAGGGAAGGGAAAAAACTGCTAAAATGCAGAAGTGTGTACAATGTCCGAAGTCAGTGCTGTGCTGAAAAAATCAAATGTGAGGACTTTCTCACACATGGAGTCATTCCTGTGATCTGCCTGCTACGGCAAAGCCAATTACTAAACTAGTCTATTTGCAAAAGAATTATGCCGAACTCATATATAATTAGGCTCTCGTGCAATGTGTGCGTTACCACATAGTCATACCTATTAATTTATTGTAGTGTCATGTTAACGGGAGTAAGGATGTATTGAAGTATAGAGTCTAATCTTGAAATAAAGACATTTGTGTCCCACATAGGACAACCCAAAAATTGTGAATAGTGTCCTTTTCATTGCTCATGTCACCAATGTTTGTGGACTAAAAGTTTGGGTTTTCTGAGGATACGTGACTGAGTGAGTCAACTGATGGGATGGATCTACAGGAGTAGGGAGTGGCCAATGTGTAGTGGTGTGGATACACCACAAATCCAACTTGAGAATAGATGACTGCAGTGTTAGTGAGGTGTTGGGGTGGGTGTTTGGGGAACCAGGAGTCATGGGTATATGGGTATATATGCAAATGAAGCAGCACAGCAATAGTGTGTGTGTGTGTGTGTGTGTGTTTGTGTGTGTGTGTGCGTGTACATAGATATACACAGATTTACAGCTATGATAGGAAACAGCATACAAGAGTGGCATATGTTCACATGCCAATGGAAGTGAGAGGCCCAAGCAAAAAACATGAAACACGTAGCTTGACCTTCCACCCCCCACAGCTGGACACAGGAAACATACACACAAACCTGCAAACAGTGTAAATAGTCCACTGCTCCCCAGACCACAGGCAGGATACAACCAGGGGGGGATACACAGTGCACCTGTGAAATCTAATCTTGGAACACAGGCAGGACCGTCCCTTGCAAGACACCCCAAAAATTCACATAAGACCAAAAGAAGGTGATACACCGACCATTCTGGCTGGGGTATGTACATACCCTGAATACAAGGGTGGGAAAGCCTGATGACCTATAGGTCGAGACAATGTATGACATGGGTCCCGTGAAGTGAAGAGTGTGCAGCATGTCGTGTTGTGTTCAGACCCAACCAGGACCCAGAGTAAGGATGGGTGCTGTAGAGGAGGTGTGGGAGGGGGAACTATGGGTAGCTAGCTATGGGTCTAGGTGTGCAGGTATTGGCTGATGTGGGCCTCTATGGACAGCCCCAGGGATGTAAGCAAAAGTGTTCATTCGGCAGAGGCATTGCCCAATGAGCAGCCACACCCGCTACGAGTCCCACTGCAGCAAAGTGTAATCTACATGGCAAGGAACGGAATAACCAGATGTTGATGTATATATATAGAGGTATGTGTGTTTATATCTACCCATAGTGACATAGAGATATACCTCTCCCTCTCTGTAGTACAAATGTATACATACAGAGACAGAATACATATACATACCCACATATTGATATATACATATACAGACACCCATAGACCCATATGTTGTTAGATATATATAGACAGAAATACATAAATATATACATGTATGCATACATATACAGATATATATGTATATAGTAATGTATATATATATATATATATATATATATATATATATATATATATATATATATATATACATATATATATATATATATATATATATATATATATATATATATATATATGTGTGTGTGTGTGTGTGACTGTAAACATGTATATAGCTAGGATATGATACAGCAGTTACGAATTATATATGTTCACAGGCTGAGCATATGGGGGTGAGGGGTCCAATCAACAAATATGTAACACGTAGCATAAACCCTCCACCCCCCAGCTAGGCTGGTGAGACATACAGACACACAATAAAAGTAAACACCATGCTTCCTAGACCACCGGCAGGATACTACCAGTGGTAGAGACCTTCCAGGTCTAATCTTGAAATAAAGACATCAATGTCCTTTGTGGGACACCCCAAAAATTACTGATCATCGGAGTCAGTCCCTGTAATGATTCATCAAACCAGGCTGTAGACGTACACGGACCAGTAGTATGTGCAAGCCTGATAACCCATGGCTTGACACAACGTACAACATGTGTCCTGACATGCCGAGAGTGGGCAGTGTGTAGTGGTGTGTTTATACCCCACCTGCACCCACAGTAAGGATGAGTGCTGTAGAGGAGGGGCAGGTGGGGGAACTACGGGTATGCAATTATGGGCCTAGGCGTACAGGTGTTGGCTGGCTCAGTCGTATTAGGACCGCCCCGGGGATGTAAGCACTATTCCAAAATGGGCATAGCTTATGCCCATACCTTTCAACCCCTAAGAGCAAATCCACTGGACAGGAAATAAACCATTGGGGGAACAAACTGGTAGGGACAGAAAGCCCATATTCCACTTACAACTTTAGAAAGATGATAGAATAATAGGTATGCAGTAGCATGACTCGGCTGAAGGATGTGGGTTCCAAAACCCAATAACTTGTTTGTATTGAATGGCATCAGCTCCCATGTATTAGCCAGACAGGTGCAGATTGTAAGAGGAACACACCAATAGAATGAATCAAACTCTGGACAGGCCGCGGATTCCGTACATTCGAACGGCATGCTTCACCTAATGGGCAGCCATTCCTGATACTGTAGGCATGTAATCCAATTTAGAAACAAAAAAGAAATGGCTGCTGGTAAAACCAAGGTGCAAAAACATAAGTAAAAATATAAACACAATGCACCAAGGTAACACACAATAACGTTTAATGAAAACAAAAAGTAAAAGACAGTGGTGAGCGCTTTCGCAACAATAGTTGCTTCATCAGACAAAGATCAAGTGAATAGCAATGCTTAAATAGGTAAAAAAACAATTATCTCATGAATTAATGATGTCATACACCAAAAGTTATTTAAAGAGACAGTTACAACATGAGCATAGTAATGGTATGAACAAGATATAAAATGCTTAATAAATACTGCATAAAATACATTTGCATATGCATAAAATGTAATATAATAAAAGTAACAATAAAAATAAAAATGAACAATAAAAACTGTCAATGTTTAAGGCGTCTAGCTTTCAAGAATGGAATCAAAGAGGTGGTACCATTGAGGCCTGGGTATCTTTCTGCATTAAGTTTCAGTATCCATTTCTGTTCATGGCTCTCTGTAACATTTTCTATATCTCCACCTCTCAGATTTCTATATATGTGTTGCAAGACAAAGAATTTGAACTTAGTACTTAATTGCACTTAGTTTAAAATCTGATTTTCTGGAAAGGGGTTACCATGATACCGACATTGATAAGACTATTTCCAATGCTTGGCAAATGAGACATAACAGATGTAGACCATACTTTCAATCTACTAGGAATGATTCTGCTGATAACAATGTCATTCCGACTAGTAATGATTTTAGAGTTGTGTTCCAATTTGCTAGTAACATTAACCTATACACTGATGTTATTAGGAGACATGGGCATCTGTTACAAGAGGTCCCTAACCTTAATGCCACAATTGCCAATACTCCACGCTTTAGCTTTAGGAACAATAGGTCACTTAAACAGTATCTTTGCAACAGTGAACCACGCTACACTACATGCATTTCCAACCATCACAGCACTTTTCCATGTAGATCATGTAGTGCATGCCCATATATCTACAGTAAAAACATATATATTCATCCAACCAGACATTTTAAACTAGATTCCAACACTTATTCAGATTGCAAGACAACTGACGTCACTTACTTTTGTTTTTGCCAGCAATGTCCTGCCTTCTACGTTGGCAAAACTAATAGGCTTTTTAAAGACAGAATTTTAGAACATATCCATGACATTAGGAATAATAAGCAAACAAATGCACTTGCTAATCATGTTATGTGCACAGATTCTTCTCATTCCTTCAAATTCTTTGTCTTGCAACACATATATAGAAATCTGAGAGGTGGAGATATAGAAAATGTTACAGAGAGCCATGAACAGAAATGGATACTGAAACTTAATGCAGAAAGATACCCAGGCCTCAATGGTACCACCTCTTTGATTCCATTCTTGAAAGCTAGACACCTTAAACATTGACAGTTTTTATTGTTCAATTTTATTTTTATTGTTACTTTTATTATATTACATTTTATGCATATGCAAATGTATTTTATGCAGTATTTATTCAGCATTTTATATCTTATTCATACCATTACTATGCTCATGTTGTAACTGTCTTTTTAAATAACTTTTGGTGAATGAAATCATTAATTCATGAGATAATTGTTTTTTTACCTATTTAAGCATTGCTATTCACTTGATCTTTGTCTGATGAAGCAACTATTGTTGCGAAAGCGCTCACCTCTGTCTTTTACTTTTTGTTTTCATTAAACGTTATTGTGTGTTACCTTGGTGCATTGTGTTTATATTTTTACTTATTTTTTTGCACCTTGGTTTTACCCGCAGCCATTTCATTTTTGTTTCTATTTTGTTTTTATTCGGCTAAAGGGCACATGCATTTATGGAGGATTCCTCTACTGAAGTGACTATGGATGGATTTCACCATCGTCTTTTACAAATTCTGGATATTCCAGTAAACTCACTTTTGAATATGGACGTATGTGATGGCTTCAATGATACTTCAACTACTCAACGCATACCTGAGTTTCTTGAGCAATATAAAAATTTGGAAAACTTAATGTATAAATACAAGAGGCTACAATGGCAGCGCCTGCACTTACAAGCTTCACTGGAAGCCAAGATTATCCCTCGTGGTCTCAGAATACTCAACATGCCTTCTTATGGAGAAACCTATCCTATCTTACTATGTAAATGGCAAGAGCTTAACTTACAGTTTGGCTCCAAATACATGGAACTTCTATTGGGATTTTTTTCACCAATTGAACTTGAGCTGAAAGCAGAAATCATTGCTTTAGAGTCCAATATTACTGAGAGTTTCTCACCAGATATTACCATCAATAAGATGAGCCAGTTGCAAGATAGTATAATCGCTTATGAAAAAAAGCTGCAAACAACTAAACTATCTAAATTAAACAGAGATAAATGTGACTTTGCTAATAATAACGTTTTCTCATGGCCCAGGGAAAACATGCATAGAACAACTCAAGGGAATCTTATGCCAAATAGCGCTCACAGCATCGCTTTAAATGAGCGCACAACTAGAGTGGCTACTTCCGGTATTATTTCCGGTTCCTCTACTGATCTGGCAGCTACAGCGAGAGTACTTTCAAATGCTGCATGCATTGATAGCGTTCAACAGGATGTAGCTATTGTATCAAATGATAGCAAGATCTCCAACAACGTTAAAGAAAAAACGGGACATAAAACAAAGAATATATCTCTACCGACACCATCTGCAGCATCTCGCATTTCTAATAACACTGCAACTGTGGATTCTAATCTAAAGGAGAGCAGAAATGACGCAAGCATTTTTTAGACACCACCAAGAAGGGCGACTTCAATCTAAAGGCAGCACTTCCTTTCAGAACACGAACGAAGAGTCCTCCGCACAATGGACACATATCCAGGACCAACCAGATGGAAGGAACAGTTCAACTATACAAGAGGAGACTCATATAACTAGAGGTCTGGTTATTAATATCTCCTATTTTGAACTTAATCCTGAACAACTTAATGTACTAAAATAAAGGGTTATCATTTGTACCTGTCAGGAAGGCAGATATAACTGAAATGTTGAAAGATCTAAGGCTACTAGAGAGAAATTTATCTTTGAAATGTATGTTTCCAGTAAATACAGACAATGTGCAAAATATTTACAAACAACCTTGTACATTTATACCAATTACTCCACCTGGGGTTCAAAGATTTATTGATATATGTGAAACTACATTCAGAGAAATAAGTGTATCTGATAGCAATGATTACTCTTTTTGTAATTTGACTCCAGAAGAGCAGAGAGCTCTGAAAGAATTAAGGAATTTACACTCTTTGGTTATTAAACAAGCAGATAAGGGTGGTGGTATAGTTCTCTTAGATAAAGAACTATACGTACAACAAATGGAAAAACTTTTATTAAACACTGATACATACCAGTGCATTTCTAAACCTGCTGTAAATGCAATTATTGATAAAGTTTTGTTTTTCCTTTTTGATCTACTCATTACTGGTTTAATTGATGAACCACTTTTTAAATATTTTAATATTACTAAACCTGTTGTCCCTAGTATTTATGGTCTACCTAAGGTCCATAAAGATCTTTACATGCCACCAATGTGGCCCATAGTCTCAGGGGCTGGCTGGTGCACTGAACCCCTTTCTATATATGTTGAAGGCAGTCTACATGGCCTTTTAGAGAATTGTCATACTATACTAAGGGATACCAAGATGTTCTTAACAAGGTTACATAACAGAATGGATAGTATTGATACAGATTTAGATTTTGTCTTGGTTACCATGGATATAGAATCACTATTCACCAGCATACCCAATACATGGGGCATTGAAATGACAAGAGAGTTTCTGACAGTTAACAAGTGTTTTAATAATACCAAAATTCAATTGATTTGCAGTTTACTAGAAATTATCTTGGAAAATAACATTGTTATGTTCCAAGAACAGTTTTATTTACAGAAGGTTGGAGTAGCCATGGGGACTCCCTGTGCCAACAGCTACGCCAACCTTGCCTTGGTTTGCTGGGAAGAAGTTAACATTCTATGTGACAAGAATCCTTTCTTAGGACAAGTACTATGGTATGTGCGTTTTGTAGATGATGTCTTCATGTTATGGAAAGGTAATGGTTTGGACTTTACCTCACTTTTATGATACCTACACACCACCACTGATTTTTTGAGATTTTCTCACCAGATCTCTGCCACTGACATCAACTTTCTTGATGTACACATTACTAGGTCTAGTTTAAATCAGTTAAATAGTACTATTTATTTTAAACCGACCAGAAAGAATACACTTTTACATAAATCCAGCATGCACCCTAGACATATACCTAAGAATGTACTTAAAGGCCAAGTCTTTAGGACCTTAAGACTACATGATAAAGATGAGGATGCAGAGATTGCACTTAATAGTTTAAAATCTGATTTTCTGGAAAGGGGTTACCATGATACTGACAGTGATAAGACTATTTCCAGTGCTTGGCAAATGAGACATACCAGATGTAGACCATACTTTCAATCTACTAGGAATGATTCTGCTGATAACAATGTCATTCCGACTAGTAATGATTTTAGAGTTGTGTTCCAATTTGCTAGTAACATTAACCTATACACTGATGTTATTAGGAGACATTGGCATCTGTTACAAGAGGTCCCTAACCTTAATGCCACAATTGCCAATTCTCCACGATTTAGCTTTAGGAACAATAGGTCACTTAAACAGTACCTTTGCAACAGTGAACCACGCAACACTACATGCATTTCCACCCGTCACGGCACTTTTCCATGTAGATCATGTAGTGCATGCCCATATATCTACAGTAAAAACATATATATTCATCCAACCAGACATTTTAAACAACATTCCAACACTTATTCAGATTGCAAGACTACTGACGTCATTTACTTTTGTTTTTGCCAGCAATGTCCTGCCTTCTACGTTGGCAAAACTAATAGGCTTTTTAAAGACAGAATTTTAGAGCATATCCATGACATTAGGAATAATAAGCAAACAAATGCACTTGCTAATCATGTTATGTGCACAGATTCTTCTCATTCCTTCAAATTCTTTGTCTTGCAACACATATATAGAAATCTGAGAGGTGGAGATATAGAAAATGTTACAGAGAGCCATGAACAGAAATGGATACTGAAACTTAATGCAGAAAGATACCCAGGCCTCAATGGTACCACCTCTTTGATTCCATTCTTGAAAGCTAGACACCTTAAACATTGACAGTTTTTATTGTTCATTTTTATTTTTATTGTTACCTTTATTATATTACATTTTATGCATATGCAAATGTATTTTATGCAGTATTTATTCAGCATTTTATATCTTGTTCATACCATTACTATGCTCATGTTGTAACTGTCTCTTTAAATAACTTTTGGTGTATGACATCATTAATTCATGAGATAATTGTTTTTTACCTATTTTAGCAGTGCTATTCACTTGATCTTTGTCTGATGAAGCAACTATTGTTGCGAAAGCGCTCAGCTCTGTCTTTTACATTTTGTTTTCATAAAACGTTATTGTGTGTTACCTTAGTGCATTGTGTTTATATTTTTATGTAATCCAATGTAATAGGCATCACAAGGTAATATTGTAGTCCTCACTCCCACCCGGGGTGTGAGTGTCAGATGCAAACACCAAATGCAGTGCATTTGCAAGTGCGGGAGCAAGTGGATGTAAGCCTGTTTGGCAGCCGGTATGCGAGTATCACACTGGTGAAGCAATGTAGAGGCTACGTGAGTGTAAGAAACTTTAACCAGAGGTTAGCATTGCTTAGCTCCATGCAAACCCATGCACACCTGCTCACAACTGCTTTAAAGTGCCTTAATCACTCCGTATCCAATGGCCTTGTTCTGCCAAGCAACAAAATAAACAACCTCTGCAAGGCTCAAAACTAGGACCCTGCATACCACAGCCAATGTAATTTACCACTAAGCCATGGCAGATATACAGACATTGGATGTTATCACAAACATATCATCCAGCACAGTCATTCAACAGTATAGGAAATGTATTCTATCATGTAGATGCATGTGTGTGTGTTTATGTCCAGATATAGATACATACATATATATATATATATATATATATATATATATATATATATATATATATATATATATATATATATATATATATATATATATATATATCGATATATCAAGAACATCTCATGTGACAACAAAGCATTACAAAGGAATGAAAAGGGAAACACCAGCAACACCTGCAATATGTAGAGGTGTTGTCCTATGTAACATCAAGACTCCCTCAGACAGACATGTGTCATTAATACACTTAAACATTTGTATATTGGCCAAATACATCAATCTGTGCATTGTATTTACATTAACAGAACAGTTCTTTTCCAATTATTATGTGATAACAGTACTCTTGCAAGGTGCTGTGTGTGACATCATCATCATCATGAAACAGGTAAATGGGGTAACCATAGAGGGACCGGTAGTGCTGTGTGTACAATGGGATTGTCTGCATCACATGTACCTGGAACCTTTAGGAGTCATGTGCATACCAGGATCGTGTGACTGAGAGACAGGGGTAAGGACAACTGGAGTATGCTGTGATGCAAATTAAAAAGGTTACATGTGTCCAGTGGACATGTGTGTGAAATGGATAGCTATGTATGGGGCAAATGTTGTTCTAGGAACAGACTGGCCTTTTGTTTCCATAGGGTGAGAGTGGGATGTGGGGGAAGGACAGTAGGTATGCTCGTGGAGGATAGGTTGGGTAGGATGATAGACAAGACAGCATACAGGGTTGGTATATGACACATGTGGGGGCATACACCTTGGACAGGGAGGGGTGTTCAGCAGTCACAAGCCCATGAGCCCCAGATGGAAACAGTGGGACGGAGGTCCCCACCCATGGGCAGCCACCACTGCATCAAAACAGCCGCAAAGGTGGCTGTGCTGGGGGCTGTCTAGGAGGGAAAGGCTCACCCTCTAAATGTGACACTCTGCCCTTGAGATGGAGTATCTCACCTCAAAACCCCTTATTGAGCCCCCTAAGCACCACATCCAGTACTGCATGGCAGCACCCAAGTTCCTGTCTGGACCTGCTCCCGGGGGGGACAAGCCCCATCCTCAGTGGCTGTTCCACCAGAAGATGGTGCTGTGCCAACAGAAGTGGAGGTCCAAGTCTGGACCCCAGATGTGCTGGTTCCCAGTGCCATGGCCAGCTGAAGTGGGACAGGAGGTTCTGCCGGGACCTCCAATTCCATACAGCCTATGGTGTTGCAGTTTAAACACAGTTATGGCTTAGTAATAGTCAACAGCATTCAGGATTACTTATAACAGCATGCATAGATATGACCATCAACCCAACACAACAGATGACATACATTTGCAGAGGGAGCACAACACATGCATATATACTGCATGACATCTGTACAAAGTGTAGAGGGCTTGTGACTGCAGCTATGAACAGTGGTCCATTATTGGCATGTCATTGTGAAAACCTCAGACAGTGACTCTCATACCACTGTTTCATGTGACATATGTCCAATCAGGGATGCGATGGCAGTAACTCTCATCACTATCACCATGTACTGACTGCAGTCCTCACACTATACTTCTGCAGTTCACAGATGTGTGTTCAGTGAGTAACACAAGAAACAAATGGTTCCACACACTGACCAGTCCACAGATAGCCCTACAGATGGGGGTTCCCTCACAAACAGAGCACTGTCTTGTCATTTTTAAAACATGCAGAATAGCCATTACCACACACAACTTGTTAAACTGGCAGTAGTCTCAATGAAGCATAGCTACACTTACATTCTGTAGTCATGTCTGGCACATCACCCTCCTGTCTTTAGGCTATTTTCCACTGTGTATGTTATTTGAGAAATATCCAGATATCACCTGTGATGCTGTTTACCAAACACCAGATTCAGGTTCCACTCATAGCGACTGTCATGGGCAAACACCAACATGATGTTCCTAGATATTGTACTGTGTTTCCATGCAACTGGCTATGGGAATGTCACCACAGCTGTTCCACATGCAATCAGCTAGAGGAGGACTGCAATAGGTGCAGAGGCCATCACCTGATCATGACCATCACTTACAAAACACAAGCTGCTGCTAAGCAGGTGTACAACTCCACATCCACCGGAGAGTGTGTGGGAGGGACAGACAAAGGCAAAGTACATCAGAGAATGACTTGGAGACTAAAACCTAAGCATCATCTGTCACACACCTACCAGTACAGGGATTCAAACCCCTGATTGACTAGCCATTATTATTACAAGTGCATGCAGTTACTCCATGTACCACATAGCTGACATGCTGGTGTGCTGTAAGAACGTATATGTGTGCTGGTGAGCAACATCTGCAACAAAGATATAGTAGACATACATTAGGTGTAGCACACATGGCTGTCCACATGAACGGATGTCATTGTCAACACAAACACACTCTCTAAGGGACTCAGACACATTGCCACACTTTGCCAGGCTCACAAATACACTTCCTAACTACTTAGTTTGCCACACTGCAGTAATGCACAGGTACTACATGCACCACAGGGGATATCCTGATGTTCTATGGGCTAGGGCATGTGAACGTGTCTGACATCAGTTGGTATGCCAATGGGAGTTATACGGGGTGTGACTGTGGTTGGGAGCATCATACCCCACACACAGACACAAGATGCCAGTACTGACATGCATGTGTGCACTGCGTGACTGTGGTTGGGAGCATCATACCCCACACACAGACACAAGATGCCAGTACTGACATGCATGTGTGCATTGCTTCATGCTTGTGTAGTGGTTGGCTGTGCAAGATGGCTGTACAAGGCTGGGAGAGGGGTAATCCTTGGCATCACATCACCCGACAATGGTGTGCGGTGTAGTTCAGGGGTGTAGTGTCTGCAGTGCCCCACATGGGTATTGTATGAACTGTCCTGTCATCCTGGTTACCATTGTATATGGCCATTGCTTTGCAATGCATGCCATGTCTGTGTTTGATAGTCCTTGACATGAACATTGCTTGGGATGTGCACGACCCACAATAATGTACAGTGACATGTACAAGTGTACCTGGTTTGGCAGGCACATGTTGTGTGCACAGATTGTTATCATCAGATATGCCAATACTGGCCTGATGTGGCAGGACCTGCTAATAGACAGCAGATTGACCCTGCACCTGCATTGATAGCATGATACAGGTATTCCCTGGTGTCAGTGGCATCTGTCCATACAGGGCATGTGTGTAAGGCATTGTATGGCCTTTGTGGATCACATTTGATGGCACCATACATGTTGCAGGCATCCAGCAGGGAATATAGTGAAGGCACATTGTCCGCAATTATGTGCCTATTGTACTACTGGGCAGGGTGACATGCCCTCTGCAACCCACTGCAATCACACCATGCCTACTATCTGTCATCAATGTGCAGGGTACTAGCAACATAGCGGGATATTCTAGGCAAATGTGTTTGTGTATGACACATGGGTTCTAAATGTATTCCAGGTAATAGTAGGGTTGCATACTTTGCTCACCAGGCCTTTTGCCAGATGTAGGGGTATGGCTTACCAACACAGTCCCTTAGCTGATTGACATCTGTACTCCTCATGAGGTGGACATTGTGACATATAATACGGACACCATATAGGAAAACAACAAAAAACGCTTCCCAACATGTCCAGTGGTTAGACACTCACAGCCACCTCCAGACAGGCTCTGACTGTCAAACACACACACACATACCTGCCATGTCTTGGAATAGAGCCCCTACCTAATAAGTTTATCACACTACAGCATGTGATATGGAGATTACTGGGTTACAGCAGTCCCAGAGCTGTATTTCTAGGTGGTTGACATCAGCAGGATTGCCAAAGGTGAGTATGTGAATTGTAAAGAGTTTGCATACTGTAAAACACATTGTTTTTTCTCTGACAGACAGACAGACACACACACACACACACACACACACACACACACACACACACACACACACACACACACACACACACACACACACACACACACACAGTTGGCCTGTCTTGGAATAAACCCCCTACCTAACTATTTTATCACACTATAGTATCATGCAGTTATAGCACACACTACAGAGATTACTGGATTATAGCAGTCCCAGAGGTGTATTTCTAGGTGGGTGACATCAGCAGGATTGCCAAAGGTGAGTATGTGAATTATAAAGAGTGTGCATACTCTAAAAAGAAGCATTTCTTTCTCAAGCAGACAGACAGTTGGCCTGTCTGGGATTAGAACACCTATCAAACTTGTTTATCATATTACAGCATTACGCAGTTACAGCATGCATCACGGAGATTACTGGATTACAGCAGCCCAGAGGTATATTGGTAAGTGGGTGACATCAGCAGGATTGCCAAAGAAGGGCATTTCAAGTGTACTGCGAGTTGTACATGTCTGTTACCTGCGTGTACCCACTGCTTACTGTCATGAAAACACATTTACACCTGCTTAAAAGTATCTTATTCAGTCCTAATTGACAGTATCAACAAGGCTTGAAGGTCTTGAACCCTGGGCCATGCACATTGAGATCATTGCACTTACCACTTAGCCATCTGGGTTGTATACAGGCTTTATGGATTTTATAATGCACATCTTACTACAGGTATTCCACAGTACTGAAAACAAATGAGACAGTCACATTGTGTGCATATGTACAGTACCCTTGCATGTACTGTACTCTGTGAAACAACAAAGACAAGTCTGCATCCGTACAACTGTCATAACTATATATATATACACACACCTACGGGATGTGTACACACACACACACACACACACACACATATATATATATATATATATATATATTTATTTATACATACATACATATACACAGACACAGCTATAGCCATATATACATATATATATATATATATATATATATATATATATATATATATATATATATATATATATATATATACACACACACACACACACACACACACACACACACACACACACACACAAACACACACACATGTCTGAACACCATTTGTGACACAGAAAGGTTCCAAAGGAACTGACATGTACAAAAAACAGAGGCATCTCTTGTTTTATAAGATTTAAATCTTAATCAGTTCACCAGAGAAGGGATGGTTGTTGTGTATGTGGAGTTTTGGGTGGGGAATGATGGCTAATGTAATCTACCCTGGGGACTGTGGAGTTTGGGTGGGGGAATGATGGGTATGGACTTGCACCCTGGTGACCACTTCTGTGTCACTGCTTGACAGTGGCACAGGAAAATAACATACCCAACTGTAGTCTTTCTTGACTATGTATTCTTTACCATTCCTAACTATGTGATACTTTGTAGATACCAGTCACCACAGATGGCTACCATGGTTTGCAGCATGTTAAAAGACATTACACATGTGTATGCCTGGCTACAGGGTAGTCACACACACACAAGCACGCACACACTTGCCAGTATTGTGCATACATGTCTTACCTATGTAAAGGTAACTAGTACAGTGGTATGCATTTGGAGTATGTGCCATAGAACACGTACAATTACACATACTCTGATTCCACTTCTGAGCTGGGTAACATCACAGGACTGATTACTTGTAGTTGAAAGGGGGGAGGGGGGGAAAGAGAGGTTAGCAGTTGACAAGGATAAAAGCCAGTGCAAAATGTGGTATCTCTTTGGAATGCAGCAAAGCCCACTGTCATGACAGAAGCAGACACAAATACACACAACAAACACACTCAGCCATTTGCTAACACAAACACACTCAGCCATTTGCTGACACACACACAAACACAAGCACACAGTTGCCAGTGGTGGGATCAGAACACCTGCCTATCTATTAATCACTATTACAGTACTACGCAGTTATGAGACACACCACAGAGATTACACATTCTAAAGCAGTCAGAATGCCCTTCTAAGATTGAGGACAACAACAGGGATACTGACAGTCATGATGTACATAGCTGTAAACCTGTGTGTTTAAAGTAAGTGTCTATTACAACCTGCATGCACAAACAAGACACATCATCTGCAGGTAGTACATAGGTAGGCTTGAGAGGTATATAGGAACCTGAACTGGAGTATGCCCAACTGTAGAATGGACAACTACTATCATTATACAGGGTTACAGTGGTCATGCTCATACACATAGAATCAGAGAACTTGTTTGGATGCATTGACTCCAATTACACAAGGTGAAAGTGGGCATGCCCATACACTTAGTAGCACAGGGCCATTTGGGAAGCACTATGACTACAACTACACAAGGTTATACTGGGCATGCTCATACACTTAGTAACAAAGGGCTTGTTTGGATGCACTGACTCAAATTACACAAGGTGGCAGTGGGTACGCTCATACACTTAGTAGCACAGGGCTGTTTGGGATACACTCCATTTCTAACCACAGAAGGCCACAGTGTGCATGCTCATACACCTACATGTACAGAACATGTTGTAATGGACTCCTATTGTAAACACACAGGTTTACAACTATGTACATTTTACCTGTCAGTATATATGCACATCATACTGGTTTACTACCAGATACCTGAATGTGGCCCGTAAATGATATATCTGTGTCCAGGCTGCGTGATACACATGCATACATGTACATGAAGTACTGACATATATATGTTAAGTATACAAAGTCATGCATGTGTGGACATGACAGACAATAGGTTAACTGGGACATACAGGCAGATGCTACTTACAGCATGTGTCATACACCTTGCTGCCCTGAAAGGCATACATTGATAGCAGGTTGTGGACAGTGGCATTATACTTGGAACAGTGGCGTGTGCAAGCATAATGTGTGAGCCACATTGTGTAATGGTACTGAGGTGCAGGTGTCAAGATGACCTCTCCCGGCTGTGTTAGCAGTTGTCATTATTATATTAGCAGGACTGCTACACAAAGTATATCTCATATTGGTTATATACATAATGTCTGCTGCTGTCCGTCACCTTACATGTGGCATTTGCTACCAAGCACATTACTGCCAGTCGCAGTTGTGTCATGGTACAAGTGGCAACTGCTAGACCAAAACAATGAGCCAATATCCTGCTGTTATTATAGAGTTGTCCAGTGTCTGTCATTCCAGGCTGTCATGACTGAATGACAAGCCTTTGACACAGAGCACATGCATCCATGTCTTAGGTGAGTGTGGATAATACCTAGGTAGCATTTACCCATATAGTCACATTCCAAGGCAAATGTCCTACACACAGTAGTAACACCCTGACACCTACAAGACAATTACATTGGATGCTTATGCTAACCAGTGCTAGATGTGTGGCTTTTGTAATCCATTTGCTCAATGTAGAACCTACAATGGGGGATACTGACATCTGTACAGTGAGGAACATTCGGCTGAAGGCTCTGTAGTACACAATTGCACTACCACCATATAACTCAGATCCATACATGTGGGTCATAACACTGGTATGGACCATTCCAGGTGGTGGTATCCACATATTCATAAAGGCTACTCAAATGTAAAGACCACTACTCCAACATAACTCACCTCAGATGAGTCAGGTAGAGGTGCCAGTGGCAAATACTGCATTCTAGGTTGTATCCTCATATACATCCACCACCTTGTCCCCAGACTACCAACACACATCTATATGTGGTATGACATGGTATGGTAGACCATCAGATAACCTTTGATTGGTAGACTGTACCTAGGCCTACATCATCTGTGCAAAGTACCCATGTAGAGACACAGCTGCATAATGTGTTATGCAATGCAATAATACCACTGTTTGTAACCAGCTCAGTTGTACACATACCAGGGTCCCTCGGATGTTGTCAGCATTAACACAGTTGACTGTTGCTGTACACCAGTAAACAAAACCCTCATGGTTGGATATGACCTAACTGTACCTTCCCTGGATATGTACATCCCACACACACATACAATATAAATGACATTACCATAGCTTTCTTTATCCTTTCTACATACAGGTGGCTACAGTCATTACACACATATACATGGCAGACAGCATGCTAACAGTACATAAGGTTTGATATCTAGGTTAACAGAGGTAATATTCCCTCTCTACTGGTCACCCATGACACCTATCATATCATACAACAACCCATCTGGCATGTGTGTCATTAAACATGTCCACCTGATGCAATACCTACAAACATACCCAAATAACAGGATCATAGGACCAACACAAGGCCTGTATTGACAGACTCAAGGAAATCCAGCTATGCTCTGTATGTTCCTGAGTAGTCACAGGTGATATGTTCATGACATGTACAACCATGTGTGCCCACAGCTCCTACATATACCCCATGTCAACAATTGCAAGCCATGCATGCTGTGTGCTGTCTGTACATTAGCTTTAGTACCATAATAGCCAGTACGTGCTGGGGTGAGATGTTTACAATCCACAGACCTCGCACATGCTTGAATGAGTGTACTGCCTAGCTCTAACAGAGCACGTTGCTGGAACTCTTCCAGTAAACATGAAGTGTGTGTGGCAAATATGATGCGCTCACTGTTGACCATTACAGTGCCCTGGCTTCACCATGGCACTGTCAAGTAACAGTTTGTAGGAGGCATGACATGGAATAATGCCATGTGTGTCTTGCTGATATGTGCTGTTGTCATATATGTACACTTGGCTACTCGGTGAAGGTGGTTGTATCCTACCAGTACATGAATACAATATCCATTATGTTGTAATGCTCGGCTATGTTTTACACATGGAGAGAGGAAAGTGTGGAATGTATCCTCTTGACCTGCTAGTCTACTTACTGATGTAGACCGCATATGTGTACATTTGATGTTTGTTTAGATTCCATGCATGTGCAGTGTCTGATGTTTGAAGGTGACTGTTGTCTTAGTACATCATGCTGTTGCAATACAGCCTCAACATTGCCAACTGTATATGGTGATATGCTCAAAGTACAGTAAGCTGTACATGAGGTATGGACAGATGTTTGGACATGACTACTAACTGGTGGGGCTACTTTGCAGATGAATGATTACTGAGGACAGCTCACTGGTGTGTTACAACCATTCCTTCAATAACCTGTGTAACTACTAAGGTATGGTTTTGTTAATTGAAGTGGGAGACAGACAATGTAGAATGCAGTAAGGGTGACACTGAAGGCAAACCTCTTGACATCTGTAACAGTAATACCTCCCCTGTGCATATATTGTGCATATATCAGCACAGTTAGCAAAGGAAAGAGTCAGTACACTTTGTAGCAAATGCGATAGTGCTGTACTTCTGTAATACTTATCATGAGATGGGCAAGTGTTTGACTCACAGTGTGTGTGTGTGGGTGTGTGTGTGTTCATATATGTCACGTATGGTTGGGAATATATCCCACATGTTTTTCACTCTCCTGAACACTGTTGTTGACATCAGTACAGAGTGAAGTGTAGAAAGAAAGGCATAGGCAGGTGGTTGAACCTCACACATGTCAAGTTTCTGTATGTGTGTGACATAGGTGTATATCTTTGAGAATGCCACAGTGTGTGTGTGTGTGTGTGTGTGTGTGTGTGTGTGTGTGTGTGTGTGTGTGTGTGTGTGTGTGTGTGTGTGTGTGTGTGTGTGTGTGTGTGTGTGTGTGTGTGTGTGTGTGTGTGTGTGTATGTGTGTCCGTGTGTGTGTGTGGTCCCTGGAGCTAGGCTGTATTTTACAGAAGTGAAATGTTAATGCCCCTCCTCCCATCCACTCAATGCAATCTAGTATTCCTGTTGATATCATCAGTCTTAGATGGGCATTCTAACTGCCTGTTAACATGTACACCCTGGGGTGTGACTTGTTACATGGCCTACTGATGAACCCCCCTCCCCACATACACTCACTGCACTGTAGTATCCCTGTCAATGTCTTCAATCTTAGGCCATTCTGACTACATGTACATGTGTAATCTCTGTGGCATGTCTTGTAATTGTGTAGTACTATAATGATAATTTGCACATAGGCAGGGGTTCTCATCTGAACACTGACAACTGTGTGTGTGTGTCAGAGTGTGTGTTACTGTGTCTGTGAATCCCTGAGTGTGTGGGTGTGTCTGTGTTTGCAACCTGTTATGCCAGTGGGTATTACTGCTTCCCAATGAGAAGCCACTATTTCCACTGGCCTTTACCCTTGTCATCCATTATACCACTCTTTTCTCTCCTCCCCACTCCAGGTAACTATACCTGTGATGTTACCCACTATGGATGTAATGGCTCTGAACACAGTAGCTTACTACACAGCTATCATGCTCTTGGATCATTAGAACAGTAAACATAATTGAAACATGAGAGATTTTAACTGTGATGTGGAAGCCACAAAGTGCATGCAGGAATTGTCATATAGACCTGTGAGTAGTCAACATGTACCTATAGGACACTAACCTCAAAGACTGACATCCCCCGGCACATGCAACTACACCTGAAAGAGGAAGGCAGAACATCAAGATCAACATGCTGTTAGTGTTGTTACACATGATACATACTGTCAAACGTACAAAATGCATTCTAAAACTGCAATACATGGTATGTCTGCTGCCTGTCAACACTACTCAACAATATTACTCTACAATTGTCTACCTAGTATGTTCACCCTGTGCATCAGTCCATATGAGCATGTCCCTGCACCAATGGTGTGGATGACAGGGATGTGGCACAGGCATCATCATAAGCACAGGGTAATAATGTTTGTCAGAGGGCTAGGCTGCACTATTGGATGACATCATGTATGTGTGTGTGTTAGGGCCTGTGATATCTTTGGGCATGTGTGGATGTTATGTGTGTGTGTGTTCAGGTGCCCTACATTTGTTTCTGGTGTGTGTGTGTGTGTGTGTGTGTGTGTGTGTGTATGCATGCACACAGGTCTGGCATGTGGCTGGTCTACACAGGGGTATTATTGACAGCTGCAAACTGTACAAGGCAGGTTTCACAGTTCACGGTGTCCAGCCATGGCCACGTGACCTGCACCTGCCAGGGGTTGCACGGGCACTACCAGGCAGAGGTCCAGATTGGGTACTGTCTGATGACACATGTCCACTGGAATCGTGTCCCTGTTGGGACCATCCAGGACCACATGCACATGGCCTGCTGTGTCCTGGTGTGGACTGCACAGCACCAGCTGCACTGCTGCTGCTACCGCCACTATGGGAGCGGGCATGTGCAGTAGCATGTTCAGGTAGACCTTCAACAGGTGATGTAGCTGACCTACGGCCACATGCCTGACGCCTCACTCCCACCAGATGTTCCAGCACAGACATTCCACGCTCAAGGATTGAAATGCCACAATCAAGGACTCCCACCATGTCACCCGATCGTCTATCCAAAACATCTGCAAGATGATGGTGAGCATTTGCAATTGCCTGGATGTTGTCAGTTAATCTGGTGACTCCAGCTGATGAGCTTTATCTTGCAGGGACATGTTGGCCAGTGGTCCTCCTATGAGCAGCACTGGGTGCGTCTGTGTGGGACATCACCAGTCAGTTGATTGGGATCATGGTGTGCAGGCACACCTTCCATAGTCTCCACACTTCTCTGTTCCATGCTACCACCCACCAACTGTCCTTCTTCTATGGCCAGTGGTGATGGGGTATGCATAGGCAGATGAACTATGTGTAAGGATGAGGGGGATACATGTGGAATGGCAATGAATGGCACAGATTTCAGCCCTTGACAACCCTGCCTGTGCCTCAATCATACTTTAATCATCACTGCTAAAGTCTGTGGACTGCAGGTGGGCAATGCACCTACATCAACACATGTGAGGGGAAGACAAGAACTGTACATTACAAGTTATACCACAAAGACACGCACAGACACACATAGACACATGCTATGGCACCCAACGGCATGTAACATGCAGGTGATATGGCAGATGGCATTCAGTTTAGACAATTATAGTGGTAGTTATACATCCCTGAGTTGCACACAACAGCATGTATGTGTTATAGCAGATGGCATGTACCTTACACAATTATAGTGGTGGTTAGAAAACATACCTGTATTGCACCATTTGTGTTAGTAGCTTATGCCCCATACCTGCAACACAATGCATGCACTATGCACCATTGCACCACACTGCCATGGTGTGTGCAACATACACCACATGTTAACAGACCATCTCTGATCTTTGTACTTCTGCGACTGATGCTTTGTGTTAGCTACTGCCCCTATGTGTGAGTACATGAGCAGAAGGGTATGTTGACTGAATACTATGTTTGCCTGAGCCCTAGCTTGCATATCTCCCCCAAAGCAGTGCATGTCTGTTCAACATTATTCCACCTACCCCTGAGATGAGTCTACAGACATTCTGCATGTGACTGTACACACATGTTTGACATGGCTGTCCCTACTTTGCAATGGTGCCACAGACCAGCACAGGTTTACAATACACCAGCCTGATATGTGGCATATGACCTTGCCAATCACATGTAGTATGACATGTCTTCTGCTGACATGTTGAATGACATGCATACATGTGGAACACAATGGTGTCCTTTCCAATCTACAGTACGGTAATGGTGTCCCAATGCTGGGATGTGTTATGCTAATATGGGCCTTCAGCTGATGCAATGTTGTCTGTCCACCCTACAAATATGCAATGACATACTGCACATTGAGCTGATGTGCATAGCCATTGCAGGGCATCATGTAGTTTCACTATTGCTATACAGTGTGAGTTACTGACACAGTTCATAACCATGACTGTGTTCACATACAATACATATCTAATGTGGAATGTGGCACACATCACTGAGGTGTATAGACACTAAACCCTAATGTGGAATGTGTGACACAGGTCACAGAAGGGTATACAGATGACACCCCTGCACATCTGCAACCATATTACTGATGCCTGGCAACTATGCCCACACATGGCTAACTTAGCATACTCTATGTCCCACATGCCATCTGTGTACCTCACACACATGAGGAGCAGGAATGACAGTGATGTCTGACACCAGCAAGGTGAATGTATTGTATGTGTGGCATGATGTGGTTGTATGTGTATGTTGTGCAACACATGTATGTATTTGGATACTGTATAGGTGAATGCTTTCATGTCATGACACACTCAAGATGTTCAAGACATGTTATGTGGTGGTTTTATGTTATGCCTACACAAGCTGTGCACAGGCCTGTATGATGTTTAGTGTTTCACATCTGCAATATCACCATTACACATAGTTGTATTGTGTCGAGCCAATGTACAACAGGGTGTACACACATGTACATCACTTCTACTGTGTGTGTTGCTTCATGTCTCTGGCCATCCTCCATGGCCATGTGTACACATGTTCTGTCCAATGGTTGTGATGGCCATCTATTTCACATGTCAGTGTTATCCCATATGACATACACCCATAGATGTCATATGCTCCACTGAGGACAGGGTTATGCAGACAAAAGGTAGTATGTATGGGATGTGAGACATGTTTTTCAGGATAGTTGAGCAGTGTTGCAGGCAGCCCACTACATGTCATGAAAATGTCAGATAGCACATGACATTGTGTGACATTCAAAGCAAAGGTATAATCCACAAGAGTGTATCCTGTGGGCCAGTCATACTCCAGCTCCAACACATTTAGAGTGTGTGCACACATATGCTCTCTGTACAGTACTGTTTGTATTCCCAACATGTGTAATGCTGATATGTAGTACCTGTCCCTACAGTGAAACACACCTCCACCATTGTATTCACAGTTGTCCACACATCTGGCAATGACAGTTTGGAAGGTTTAGTGTAGGTGTTTCATATAGTCTTCAATTGTTTCACATGGGTTACCACTGTGATGCACTGGAGGTCTGACCAGTGTCTATTAACAGGACCAGCATATATTATGTGTATGTGTGTTATGGCAGATATAATGCAATTAATATGTTCTGTGCATTGTCAAACCTGGTAAATAATAACAATCTCACCTGACACAGGCTGCTGTCGCGGAAAAATGCCAGAGGTACCTATACAGGAGTGTCACAGCAGTAAGATCATTATCCACACCTGTGTGATAGCTACAGGGTGTAATGTCCATGTTAGCACATAAGCCAGTACAATACGCTATACTATGGAGTATGCACATCTGTGCATACATAGCATAGCAGACTATAGTATGTGGCATGTGTGCATACATGCCTTGCATATGATGTTACATTACATATTGTACAGTAACACATGTAACTATGTGAAATATAGTTGTGTTATATGTGCAGTACTGACTTACCAGGCAACTCCAGGCTCGGTGGTTGACAGACACCCACCTCCACAATACCAGCTAAAGCTTGTGGATGGAGGTCTGCAGGTCTCCCCAAGGTTGGCCAGTAGCTCCTTGGTATGTGTGAGTGGGGGCTGGGTGAGTGGACACCCACCTGTTGCAACTTGTTCCCTGGTGATTGCATTAGCATGCTGTTTCGCCCATCTTATGAGGTTGGTGCAGTGTTGACCTACCTGCTGATAGGTGCAATTGTGACTGCCAACATCATTTACCCTCCTGCGGAGTTCCTCCCACAGGGCATCCTGCTGCTGTGCATCCTGTGGCACATGGCTGAAGAGTGTTGAATGGTTGTCGAGGAGGTATAGGATGAGTACCTCATGCTCCAAGCGGGTGCACACTGGCAGCCTGCTACATGGCATACCTGGAAGACATAATAATGGAGACAGGTCACAGCAACTCACAGAGAAGTACAGAAGTGCAGCTGAACATACATGTTTATCACATTTATTAAGATTACAAAGAAGTCTTTGCAAATCTACATGACACTAACACCACTGACATGTTTAAGTCACACACATTTGACACTTACTGGTGATGTGATGTTATCACCACTTATGTGTGTGTCATGTGATGACATTGCTCATACTCCACGTGGATGTTGTTTTTATATGGGTATGTCTGTTTGCCTGTACTGGTGTCTTTACCTATCAGCACATGCCTGGTTGTGTTCACATTAATGCAATCGACCTTAATGCTGTGTATATGTCACATATATAGTCATACATAGCCTTTAGGGACATGACCTGTGACCCTGCAGACTTGCTCACAAAATGTTTTACATGTATGTGTTTTGCCATATACATCTACATGGCACTGTACTGCTGTGTAGCATCCTACCATGTATTGCCTGTGTTGCACATGTGAAACACATGGGGCAATAGCTAGCCTGATGGTATTTGCAGGTTTGGATATCAACTATAGCATGTATGGTCATAATAAACTAGTAGGCTATATTGCCCTGGGCCAATCATGAGCCTAGGCAGACAGGTTGCCTAGCTGTAGGAAACAGACAGGTAAGTTTCAGTGGCCAGTTCAAGCAGTGCCACAGATCTGATCAACAGGGTTACTGATATATTTGGCATGTGGTCATCACACCATGTCACAGAAAGGGGTGATGTGCAGCTTCACTGGACAGGGATGCATAGTATGGCAAGAGTATGTTAAGTGTATGGACAGAGATCTATCTGGCATGTTGTGATCCTTGTACTAGAAAGGTGGATGTCCATGAAGTATGTGTTTATTTGGGATCAGGATGTGTTAAGTGTAGCATGTCCAACATCTCTGGGTTGGACATGGCTTTATTCAGGGTAGGCTGCATGCTACATAGTGGAGCTAGGGATTAGGGAGGGCAGTGTAGGCCATCTACAAATGGGCAATGACACTCAAAGGAAATATGTGATCTATTATGGGTCACATAAGTGTTGAGTATGGCTGAACAATTATCTCTATATTCATGGATGGCACCCTGTCATGATTAGGGGTGCCACATACGACTACCTGACTGGTGTGGTGAAGTAACTATCAGAGGAAAGACTACTGTCCAGCTGCATCCCATACACACAAAGTTGCCATTACATTGACTGATGCCTAGGTGGTAGATCATGGATACAGGGTTTTTAAAATAGGGTATGACAATGCAATGCTTAGCTGTCAGAATGTGGTCATACGTCACACACCACACATCTGACACACAAAGGCCCTTCTGTATGTTGAACGCAGCACAAATTGAGTCAACTATTGCTCCTAGTTCATAGTCATTTGCAAATATCAACAGGCAGATGCCTTTTGTGTTAGTCTGCATGGTATAAGATAACAAAGAGGAGGAGTACCAGGAATGAACCCTGTATTACTGTGGCTGGCACTGGTTTGATGTGCGTGTATTAGTCAGACACCTTTTGTAGTGTTAGTTCTGCCAGTAGTCCAGTTGACAACCACTCCTGTGACAGAGGAATATACACCTAATTTACTTTATGTGGCTGGAACACAGTATGGGTGAGGTTGTCCTAAGACCTGGCAAGGTCATGATATGCGGTGTGAATCAACCTTACTGTCATCTACATCTGTACTGAGTACAGCAAATACATTGATCATGGTTCATGGCCTTACAGACCAGACTCAGCAGGGTAGTAGTGCACTATTTCCCATTATCAATGGTGTCTCCCCCTTTCTGGGGTGTGATAACAGTTGCTGTGCACCATTCAGTGTGTACACAGCCTGACATGGAGCTATGATTGAACATGATGTGTATGTGGAGAGCTGATTGTTCTTACATTTGTGTAGGATACGCCCTGGGATGTTGACAGCTGTATGTATGGCTTTAGAGAGTGCAGCTTGTACTTGCATAGCTGATATTACAGGGATTCTGTAGTGTACATGGATATATAACTATGTGTACCTGTTGGGGTGGAGGTGGTTGTGGGATTAGGTTCTCCAAGACCCTATCTGGAGGAACAGGTGCTATTTCTGTAGGTTTAGTACTTCCCAAGCTATAGTGCTGTGCAGCACTGCAGGTCTTGTCATTGCCATTACGATTAGTGACACAGCTATAGAATGTTCTGTGGTTGGCATCATAATATGTGGCTGATTAGTTTCACAGTAGCTTTGTGTGGTTTTATATGGTGTATCTGCATCTTACTGAGGCTAACCAGGGATCACCTACATTCATGTGTGTTCACTCTTGCAACAGTTGCTACCTTCTGTGGTACAGTTTAAAGCATGGTACCACCAGTTTGCCTTCTTGTTTGTGTTTGGTTGAATCTTGGTTCTGTTTCAATGGCACAATCACTGCATGTATGTGACTGCTTAAGGTTCATTTGTATAGAATTCAGCATTTTCACATGCATTGCCCATCTGCATGGGTGCCATGACAGTCACCACTTTGCTCTTAAAAAGCATAACATTGGCTTTGGAGACTGACTATGTGTAGCATACTGTTAGCCCTGTTTGTGTGACTATTGTGATCCAGGTCATTAGGGTTGATGGAATCCAACATGCATTGAGCGCAGGTGTTGGTACATGAGGAGTCTTCCAAGTTCATAATGGAATAGTTGAGAGTAGTCATTATTATGGTTTTCAGTCTCAAGCCTAATCTTCCCCATTACAGCTCATTATGACAGTTGGGAAATCCGTGGCATGGTGGGTGATCTGTCGCAAGGTGTCATTTGAATTCCACTTTGGCACAAAAGTAGTTGCTCAGCATAATGCATCTGAAGTTATGCAAGTGCAACTAGCGTGGGGGGTGTACATATCCTTCAGGAATATGGACACACCTGAGGCCCGTGTGTTCCAATAAAGGATAATGGGCAAGAGGTGAGGTATGTGTTATAACATGGCCATGCAGGTGTGCTCTCTGGAGCATTGAAACATACCTCAGAAACTGCACAGATATGTTCTCCATGTTAGGGATTGACATATGTGTGTCCATATAGTGTTTCTGACATGTATCATTGTGTACCGAGACCCGCATTTTATTGCTTGGCTGTCCCTGTAACAGCAGTGGACCTTCACTTGAATTGTGCATGATGAAGGCATTATAGGGGAAGCATGAGACCTAGGCAGTATCCAGATTCCCAGGGGTGACAGGTGCAGGCAACACCAGAGGCCAGCATAAGTAGTTCCACGTCTTTTATTCGAAAATTAATGAAATACTGCAAGAGGACATAATAATGTCCAAATACCAACACTCAAACTAATTTCGGCTACTGCCTTCTTCAGTGAGAGAAAAGAAAGAAATAATTAATGCAACCAGCAAACCAGTAATCTTTATATATACTTCACCCAGCCAATAGCAATGGAAGGTATAGTCCATACCTTCTGAATAATTCATTAGTTGACAACCATATAGATGATATAGAGCATTCGTCAATTTCATATTACGAATGTCACTCCGATGTTCCCCTATTCTTATTCTTAATGATCGTGAAGTTTTGCCCACTTGACTTCGATATTGCATCCGCCAGTGCATGGACAGATAAACAAGACAGGAAAACCTTGCTGGAATACAAGGAACTCACACACAACCCAAAGGATGATACTATCAGGTTCATTACCACCTTTGGTAGGAACCACCAGGTGGTTAGGAATGTTCTGAATGACAATTGGAACATTTTGTTAGCTAATGACTATCTTCGTAGCATCCTGGGTAACCAATGTCAATTATCATATAGGAGAGGTAAAACCTTGGGATCATTATTTTCACATTACAAACAGAGAGAGTGGAGGGGCAAAATACAAACAATTGACTATAATAGGGGATGAACTCTTGGGAACTTTCCCTTGTGGCCACTGCACTTCGTGTAGTCAAGTGAACAAGCTTAAACAATTTACCAGTTCTAACACAAGCAAAGTTTATGATGTCAGGATATTTGGTAATTGCTCAAGCAGCTGGGTTATATACCTGGCAACATGTCAGTGTTCTGCTTTCTATGTGGGCAAAACTTCACGATCATTAAGAATAAGAATAGGGGAACATCGGAGTGACATTCGTAATATGAAATTGACGAATGCTCTATATCAACATACTATTAAACACCCCACGGCAAAATTCATGTTTACAGTTATTGATAAAATTACAGGCAACAGGCACAATCAACAAGAATGGCAAAGTATACTTAGCCACAAAGAAAAGTATTGGATTATTCATCTCGGAGCCTTATTTCCACCAGGTCTCAATGACCATTTATGATGAGTATATTCCTTTTCTATTATTATAAGATTACAGAACTCTAACATAGTGTTGATTTAGCAAATAATGTATATACTATAATATATACAGCATTGTTGTTTGGTTTTATTTTCACTTATGGTTTAATTGTGTATGTTCACATGGATCATTCACTCATTTACTAATGGTTTTTGCCATATTATTGCATATAATTTATGGTATATACCAAATATCAAATGATCATCAAGGACATCCCAAAATATGTCTTCATTTACTTTTTGTTCACTGCAGCCTGGTTGTCAACTAATGAATTATTCAGAAGGTATGGACTATACCTTCCATTGCTATTGGCTGGGTGAAGTATATATAAAGATTACTGGTTTGCTGGTTGCATTAATTATTTCTTTCTTTTCTCTCACTGAAGAAGGCAGTAGCCGAAACTAGTTTGAGTGTTGGTATTTGGACATTATTATGTCCTCTTGCAGTATTTCATTAATTTTCGAATAAAAGATGTGGAACTACTTATGCTGGCCTCTGGTGTTTCTTGTGGATTGGTTTGGCCGAGCATGCTGTACATGCGAGGTGTGCTGTTTGGATTCGTGACAGGTGCAGGCCTTGTCTGGCAAAGTATCATGGTCTGTCAACCATGTTATCCCTGGCAGACAGATACTGGATAGCCTTTGACTTGCGCCACTACATTAGACAATTGTGGAATACAATCCTTTTGTCCCTGTACTGCAGTATCATTCTGGCCAATGGCAGAATGCTACCCAGGCCTTGGGACATACCTGCATGGGCTACAAGACCTGACAGTTCCTACATGTGATTCCATGCAGTCCAGGCTACTGCATCACAGGTCTTGCACAACAACATGGAATATACCAGAGCCATGTGTATAGTTCAAAAGGTGGTCTGAGTGTATGGGTATGTGGCTAATCATGGCAGACAGGCATCTGACAGTATGTATGCCCTCGTATAGGTTGGTGTGTAACATAGTGCTAGAGTTTGCATTCATAAATGAGTACTGTTGGGCATGTTTCCGGCCACATGTTCTAAGGTGTGGCACAATTATGCAAACTATGTCATACAGTTTGTGTATTTAATTGTCTGTCTCTTCCAGCTTGGGAGGTCACTTGCTTGGCCAGATACTTAGAAGCATCTGTGAATGTGTGTGATATCTGGTAGTGTGTGTGGGTGTCCTTACTGTGTTCTGGTAAGAGTATGTGTTGTTGTGATGATTAGATGCATGCATTAAGCTACACCTCATGACTGTCCAGTCCAGTCATGGCTGTAGACTGGACTGCCTTCCAGCTTACCCCTGTAGCTGCATCCCAGACAATGTGTGGTGTGTGGTGCTAGGTGGGTTTGGCAGTGTACATGGCATAGAGATTACATTCCCCCAGGATGGCCACATACACAAAGTTGACATTAGTAAACATCAGTAGCTGACTAGTGGACATGCCTGTATGAGCATTCAGTACTACAAGTACCAAGTACTGTATTTAGTTTACTTATTGCTTATGAAGATATTTTAGACAGTGATGCTCACATGTAAATATTTGTGTTATGGCTGTGACAACACTGGCTATTATGGAAACATTGTAGCTATCTTTAGCAGCAATCCTCCTTTGAGGAGCACATCACATCCTGATAGTTGATTACAGATGATGCAAGTGTCTACAGGTCTGTTTCCTTCTATAGGTATATATTCACATATCCACCAGGACCATGAGCTCTGTTGGGCACAGACACCCACTCCCCAAACAGAGTCATGTATCAATAGACTCTGATGCCACTATCAACATGATCAGCATATAATCAGATAGTGTAAGCCATCACCTATGAAGTGGCTATTACACATGGGCAGCAGTCTCCTACATCTTATATTCCTACTGCAGATGTTACACTGGAGTTAAAGATGTTATGCAATCTGTTTCATTACCAGTACTGTGCACTACCTTACATACAGTATGTGCAAGTGGCTGTTAGGTTGGCAATGAGAGGTTAGGCTACACAAACCTGGTAGTTCAACCAGTGTGTCTCTACTCTCAATATCTACTCTATGTAGGTGTGCACATAGCCATTTGGCCCAGCCCTGTAACAAGCGTCACTGCACATTTGCATAACATATACACATGCACAGCTGTTATTGCTTGCAAACAATACTAGAGAGGTGGATATTACATGTGTTATGTGCATGAATAGTTACCTAGCTCTTCCAATTATCTTTACTATCATGCTGCTAAACTGTCAGATGAATACAAGTGATATGTATCCTGTTATTGAGTATTGTAATTGCCAATACACATAACTACTGTTTGCATAACATAACAGAAATGCTATGTAGAATGGAATACAGATCTGCCTAAAATACTGTACATTACACAGTTATTGGCACAATATCTGACAATGCAAACCATATTTGCACAGTAAGCCCACCTTTGACATGTTCATCTTACTTATACACCCATACATATGTCGACTGTTACAATATATCGACATATACTATCCCTTGTTAAAGCACATACTTGTTGGACCAATTCTGACACTGACAGTGGCTGGAAGCAAATTGGTGAGTTCCAAGCCCATATCATTCCTTGTGGTGTATGAAGAGTTTGCCTTGTGACCTACAGCAGTACAAGATGAATTCAGTCAGAACCCTGCACGTATGGCTCATGCACTGCCCAAGAACATCAGAGGAATACAAAAACTTGGTAGAGCCAGCAACCAGTGGAGAATAATCCATTTATTGAAGGAAGAAGGAGAAAAAGGAGAAAAAAACATACTGGTTTCGGCCGTTATGCCTTCCTCAGTGTCTGCATCTGTTACAAATTACTACAACATATATATAGACCGGTCCAGCGCCACCTACAGTCCATAAGCAAAATTACATCACATATATTCATTTGTATTTATTCATTTATATATATTATTTTATGAATATTCATTTAAGCCAGGGGAAAACAAGGCACCTAATTTAATGATCCATTTCTTTTCCATTTTGTTTAATATTCCATGCTGGTCTGATTTGTTGCTTGTGTTTTGTTGTATGATGTCAATCACAGTGAATCTAAACTTGGCTTTTGGGTGTTTTATTGTATGTTTAAACAGTGCATTTGTAGATTTACTAGTCCTAATATCACTAAGATGTTCTGAAATCCTAAATTTGACACAATGGGAAGTTTGTCCTACATAAAAGACTGAACAATTGCAGGACGCCAAATAGATCACCCAGTCTGATTGACAATTTGCAAAGAATCTGATTGAAAAAAAACTACACCAGTGTTCTTACTAGTGAATTCCTTTGTTTTGCACATATTGTGACAATGTGTACAATGGCCAGATGGGAAGCATCCTAATAAAGGACCCCCCTGTAAGGTTATTTGTTTAGATAAATTCTCTTTTCTGTTGATATGTTTGTAATGGTTAAAAAAGGATGCCATGTTCCAGCCCCATCTGTAAGAGATGTGACATCTGTCATCCAATATTGCCCTAAGTTTGTTGTCTGCTAACAATATATTCCAATGTCTCTACACACAATTGATAAGCGTATCCGTATTCCTCCCATATGTGGTGACAAATGTAATTTGAGAATTGGATTTCTGTTTATACTCCTTATATTGTAGCAGATTCTCCCTATTTGTGTTCATAGGTCCATAGGTAGGTACTAGGCTATTGGTCCAAGGGCCTATGCAAGCCTAGCCAACAAGGTTCCCTGGCTTACGCCTGCCAAGAAAGTTATTTTCCTGTGCCACTGTCGAGCAGAGACACAGAAGTGATCCCCGGGGTGTATTTCCTATTTCCCATCCACTCATCAAGATTTTTCTTGAAGAGTGCTAATGAAGAACTTTGCTTGACATAGATGGGTAGCCTGTTCCAGAGTATGGGAAGTCTCTGGGATAGGAATCTATCCCTCCAGCATGTCCTCTTTATTGTGGTGACAAGGTTTAGGTCCCTAGAGTGTGTAGCTCAGAGGGATTGGGATTTCATTAGGTGTAGCATGTCCAACAGTTCTGGGTTTGACATAGCTTTATATGTTAGGCAGAGATCACCTCTGAGTAGGCAATATGCTACGGAGTAAAGCTGGAGTTCTTTGAGGCGGTCAGTGTAGAGCATTTCTTTGAGTCCAGTAATCCTCTTTGTGAGGTACTTCTGTGGCCTTTCCAGCTGCTGCAGATGTCTTGTGAGGTACATTACAAAAGGAGCGTTGTACTCTATAATGGGTCTAATGAGTGATGAGTAGAGGGTAACGATGACCTCTTTTTTCCTGGACGAGAACCCTTTTATAATGAGGTGTGCCACGTAGAAGGACTTCCTGACTACTGTGGCGATGTGACTATCAAAGGAGAGATTACTGTCCACCTGGGTCCCAAGGTCTCTTATCACGCATTCGGTGTTAAGTAGATTGCTGCCTATGTGGTAGTTCATGGGTACAGAGTTTTTACCAAAGGGGATGACACTGCACTTTTTGGCATTGAGCTTGAGGCCATGGCTCTGACACCAGGCATCTGTCTCAGAGAGGCCCTTCTGTAGGATGTTCACATCATTTGGGGACTTGACTATGGCTCCTAGTTTGCAGTCATCTGCGAACTTCATTATCCAGTGGCCTTCTGTGTTAGCCTGTACTTCAGAGAAGTAGATACCAAACAGGAGCGGTCCCAGGACGGAACCCTGTGGTACTTCACTTGTCACTGGTTTGAGGTCAGATTTGGAGTCTGCAACTTTTACAGTGTGGGTTCTGTTAATGAGCCAGTTGGCAACCCATCTTGTGACTTAGGGATTTATGCCTAGTTTATTGAGTTTAGCTATAATTCCAGAATGGGGGATGGTGTTGAAAGCCTTGGCGAGGTCAAGATAGGCTGTGTGAACCACTTTACCCTCATCTATGGCTTTGGTGACTGCCTCAAAGAAGTCGATCAGGTTCAGGAGGCATGATCTGCCTTACACAAACCCAAACTGGGTGGGATCCAGAGTTTGGAGGTTACCAATGTCTTTGTTTATGAGTTCCATGATGATACGTTCCATGGCTTTACAGACCAGGCTCGTCAGGCTAATAGTTCCCGGGATCAGTGGTGGCTCCCCCTTTTTGGAGTGGGATAACTGTTGCTGTGTGCCATTCTGTGGGCACAAAGCCTGATGTGAGGCTATTATTGAACATGGTGCTTAAGTGGGGAGCCAGTTCATTCTGAAGTTCGTGTAAAACGCAGCCTGGCATGTTGCCCGGTCCCATGGATGCTGTGTTTTTGGCTTTAGAGAGTGCAGCTTTCACCTGCATGGTTGTGATTACAGGGACTCTGCATTCTTCCTATATAGATATGGGCCCTTGTAGCATACCGTCTATCTTGAGCGATATCACCTTTTTTATATCCACGATTCTGAAACCTTACAGATAAGTCTGACTCATAGGTCGTAAATGTGCTTTCTTCTGAACAAATCCTCCTCAGGTGAAGAAATTGTGATTTTGGAATGTTTCTGCAAATATGGGGGGATGAAAGCTGGAGGCATGGAGTAAGGAGTTGTATTGGGGATATTTACGATAAATTTTTGTTTTTAGTGTATGATCTACATTTCTTGTTACTAAGACATCTAAAAAGGTAATCTGATTAGTGTCATAAGTTATCGTAAATTCAATACCCCATTTGTTTTCATTCAAATGAGTAACAAACTCCTTGAGATATACAATGTCAGACCTCCATACCATCCAGAAATCATCCAGATATCTCCTCCGTATATCGATCTCATCCATGTAGATTTTGTGTGCTCTATCATAAATGATTTGATCTTCAATATAAGCCATAAAAAGGTCTTCATATATAGGAGCGAATGAGGCCCCCATGGCCATACTTTTGGTCTGTAGATAACATTCATTACCATAAAAAATCATGTTTTTGGTTAATACATGCTCCGCCAAGCAGAGTAACAATGTATTGAAACCTGGAGGATAGAGTTCTGACTTTGTTAGCCAATATTCCAAAGCATGAAGGCGTGCCCAATGAGGGATGTTGGTATATAATGCAGAAACATCCAAAGTGTACAAATACCACCCTTCTTCAAGCTGCATATCAGCTATAATCCTGAGGAATTGAGTCGTATCTTGTATTCTTGCTCTAACACATTGGAGCAAAGGCTTAAGATGTAATGTAAGGAATTGAGATAATGGTTCAGTGATGGAGCCTCTACCCGAGACAATTGGTCTACCAGGTGGATGTATTGGGTCTTTATGAATCTTAGGGAGAAAGTAAATATATTGATTACAGGGATCTGTTACTGTAAGATGATGTTGGATATCAGATAGACCGAGCAAGAATACAAGATATGACATATCAGTTACTTCATCAATGGTGCAGAGAAAGCCAACAAAATGTAGCTATGCTTCTAATTGTCTTTGTGCAGATAGGTAGAAGGCTATCTGTGAACCACTAAAGTGCAGGCCATCACAGCCATAATATGTGAATAAACAGACTTTCAGATCACAATATACAGTGAGAAATCACCATGTAGTCAGGAAACAGTTAAGCACAGCAAGAACATACAGAACACTGATACATAATCACTTCAAAAGCCTATCTTGGAAGCTAGAAGACTTGTATAGGTTTAAGGCTTTCTATTGCTTACCAGTAGGTTACCTACAGGAGAGATGGGAAACATGCATGCAACAATACCATACCGGCTTATGTGTCAGCCTTAGGCTTTGGAATACTGGCCAAGGCTCTTGGCACCCCCATGGTGCCTTTTTTAGGAGAGTCTCAAAGGTGAATACCAGCTCCATAAACAGCACAATAGCAGAATAAATGATGGTTATGCTACTCAACACCAGGGGTTGTGATCACAACATGCATGCACTCACAGCACTCCTGAGGATGGACAACGTCAACATCTGTGCAGTAACTGAGACCTGTCTTAAGGTTCCTGAGAGCACACCAGCACTACCAGTCTACAACCCATACTACACATTTCAGCCACAGAACATGGACTAACACAGACATGGAGAGGGTGTATCCATATTCATCAGGGATACCTACACCTCTAGATTAGTGGGGCAGCATGATACCTCTGAGATCAGTCATGTGCAGCTAACATCAGCCACAACTGCAATGTAAACTGTGGCCTGCTACAGATCACCCTCCATGACCCAGGACCACCACTCCACCTACCTGGAGACAGTGGAGAACATGACAGTCCTAACTCACACCCTGACATTGGTCAATGTCAACTACCCTACCATTAACTGGGAAACCTACTCAAGTACTCACTTCCAGGCCCAGCGCTTCCTGGAATTTATCACCTCATATGTCCTGTATCAGGTGGTAACCTCTCTAACAAGGGGGGGAAACATACCAGAAGTGGTCATCACCAACATAGGCAACAGGTGCACCACAGCAGAGGTTAACCGGTCACTTGTTAGATCTGACCATGAACTATTCACTGTTTCCACACCCAAACATCTCCCCCACCCACGGAAACCACAGTGTATACCTTTCCTACAGCTAAATTTACACTACTAGTGACAGGGGTGGTGGGTTTCACAGCCCTCACGCTAAGGGGAAACACTGCTCAAGATACAGACAGATTTACAAATGCAATCTATAAGCACCTACACGGATGTATGGATTGTGCCATCACTGGTAAACCAAGACTCACTCCTCCTAGACAAGGACACCAGTCTGGTGACCCCTGCAATAAACAGGCTATACTACAGAAGGAGGACAGTGTTCCAGACAAACAGCAAATCCCATGAAGGGTAGACATCCATGACAACTATTAGTATGATACGTAGGTCCCTCATGACTTCATCCGAGGCTAACATCGTCAGGAAAATGCACAAGGATTTGAAAGACAACCACAAAGCTGTCTTCGGCTATGTGAAGGGTCTAAGTGGTGAAACACAGATTTGCACTGTGCTGGTGAAATATAGCACAAAATATGCTGACCCTACTGATATCGCCAACATCCTAGCAGATACATTCACTGCATACTTCACCCCCTAAAGAGCCCACAACGCTACCCGAAAGGTACAGTATCCCACACATCAGAGACACACAGGTGGAAATGGCCCTCTCTAACAGCAGAACACAGCATCAATGGAGGCAGATGTTGTCCCAGACTGCATCTTGCAAACTGTACAAGACAACCTGACCCCCACCTAATTTAGCTTTACAGCCTCAGCCTCTGCACAGGCTACATGCCCATACAATGGCACGTGGCAATGGTTATTCCACTCCATCAAGGTGGAATCAGAACTGACCATGGTAACTACCACCCCGTAAGCCTGACTAGCCTGGTCTGCAATGGTATGGATCGCATCCTCACGGCACTCATTAACAAAGACATTGGTAACCTCCAAACATGTGACCTAACCCAGGTCAGCTTGGTTGAGTGCAGTTCATGCCTACGGAACCTGTTTGACGTCTTACATACAGTCACCAAGACATTAGATTATGGGAGAGGTGGTTCACACATACTACCTGGACCTCGTCAAGGCTTTTGACACCATGCCTTACTCAGGTATTATTGATAAACACACCGGCCTGCACATACACAAATACATCACAGGTTGGGTTGCCAACGGGCTTACACACAGAACCCACATGGTACGACTAGCAGTCTCCAGGTCCAACTCTTTACCAGTCATGACTGGTGTCCCACAGGACACAGTCCTGGGAGCCCTACTGTTTGGCATATACTTCTCAGAGGTACAGGCAAACACAGGTGGACTATGGCAGACTATGTTTGGCAATGACTGTGAACTGGGTCCAGTTGACACAGACATCCCTCAAGGGGCCTCATAGAGACTGGCACAGGGTGTCAACATCATGGCCTCCAGCCAAGTGCCACTAACTGCATGGTCATTCCATTGTGGAATATTAAGCACCCACATATTAACACATAAGTGGCAGCCACTTTAATACGGACGAGGAAATGGGGTACCTGGGGACTAAGCTAGATAGTGATCTCCCCTTTGACTATCATATCTCCAAAGTAGTTAGGACATCCTTCTATGTAGGCCATCTGATTACTAAAGGGTTCCCATATAGACATACTGGGGTTATAGTGCCTCTTTACTCATCACTCATCAGTCCCATGATAGGGTATAATAACCCATTTGGGATGGACCTCAGAAGACACTTCCAACAGCTGGAAGGTTCACGAATGTACCTCACCAAGGGGATTACTAGCCTCAAAGATATGCCCTATGCAGCCAGACTGAATAAATTCCTGCTTTACTCAGTGGCATCTCATTTGCCCAGAGATGATCTCTGCTGGCCAACACAGCCATGTCAAACTCAGGCTTAATGGACATGCTCCACCTATGAAAATCCATGTTACAGTAAGCCACACACTGTAGTGAGCTGAACCTTGCCACAACAATAACTGGAAGATGCTGGAGGGATAAATTCCTGTCACAGACACTCCCCATACTTTGGAACAACATCCCGAACTACAGTATACAGAACCCCTTACTAACACTCTGCAAGAGAAACCTTGAAGAGTGGATGGGGAGTAGTAGATGCACTCCAGGGATCCTGCCATTGGCTCTGCTCCACAGAGGGACAGTTAATGAATCAATGGGGTGGCAAAAGCTGACACATTTTGACTAGGCTTATGAATGACTTCTGGCAGTTGGCCAAGTACCTACCTATGACCCTATACATACAGTATCAGCACATGCTGATAGCTTAATTTACTGTTCAGGTGTTGACTTACCTTGTGCCAATTGCAGTTGTGTGTGCAATACTTGAAGGCTGCCTATGTTGGATGCACACAGTAGACTGCCTATACATGACAATTTACAGGTAGTCTTGTGCATGTGCCATCCATTTTTACTGTGTGTGCAGGTGGAGAAAGGTGTCAGTCCTTAGGTGCCTACACTGTCAGTGTGTGTGCTATAGGTTCCCTCCTTGCCAAGGCATGGGCATACTGAGGCAGGCTCAGGGTGTTCATAGTCTGAGTTCCTCTGTGCCTGTGGGGCCATTGACAATGGAGGTGGGCTGTGAGGGCTGTCACCATTCTGTTCCTGCTGCAGCTGTTTCCGCAGGATCATATTGTGTAGCATGGCACATACTATGAAGATGTGAGCACATGTGCCTAGAGAGCACTGCAAGGCTCCACCAGATATGTCCAAGCAACGGAACTGTGATTTCAGTATCCCAAACACATGCTCTATGATGATTCTGGTTTGTGCGTGTGCCTCATTATGGCATTCCTGCATGGGTGTGTGTATGCATTTCTGATGGGAGTCATCATCCATGGTTCCATTGCATAGCCATCATCCCCCACCAGGTGGCCATTTGGGATGTCCCCCCTGGCAAATAACTGATACAGCTGTGAGGCATGCCAGATGTGGGAGTCAGATAGCTTCCAGGGCTGCCAGCACACACATCCATGATAATGCCCTAGGCATTGCACATGACCTGGCAGTTGATGGAGGGGTATCCCTTGTGGTTTATGTAGTGCTTACCCTGCTCACTGGGTGGTGACTTGATGTGTATGTGCGTGCAGTCAATTGCACCCAGTACCTCCGGGTATTCTGCCGTATGGTGGAAGAGAAGCATATTGATGGCCAACTCCTCCTGCATTCAGGGGAAGTATATGTGCTCATTGGCATGTGGTAACATGGCATCAAGGAACTGGTGTAGTACCCTGGATGCTGATGCCTGTGAGATCCCCATGATATCCCCAGTTGGTCTCTGAAAGGTACCTGTAGCTAGTATTCTCAGGCTTACACATACCTTCATTTCCACTGGGATGGGCTCCCCTCTATTTGTTCTGGCACTGAGGCATGGCTGGCACAGCTCCACAAGTTGCTGTATGATGTCCCTGTCCACCCTGTAATGCTCTACTATCTCCAGATCATGTAGCCCCTGGTATGTTACCTTGGGTCTGAACACTCTCCTCCTCCTCCTCTGGTGCCTGAGGTGGTCGTCTGCATCATCCTCCACACCACCTTTAGTCTCCAACACATGCTGGTGGATCAAAGCTATGACAGCCCCTAACATGTACATACTAAAAGTTCCCTGTCTGTATACACCACTGGTACAGAGTGTATGGGAATACACAAATGTGTGTGAGGTGCTTTCACACTTTATACTATTGTGCTATGGATGCTGCTAATGTCATTGGGTGTGTATGAGCTATTCAAGCTGCAGAGTGTCTTAATTATGGGTTTTACAATGAGTACTGCAAGTGTGGGGCCTTTACTGTGGAGTTATGCTTGTCTGCCTTGAATAATCTGTTGCACTTTAATTCACTTTTAAACCTGAATCCCCTCCCATTATCAGGCATGCATCCACCTGCCATCTTTTTTGTTTTGTACTTTCCCTACCTAGTCATGGCAAAATGTGTCTTGTAGCTGATATGCTGCAAATTGGCTTTGTTCTGCTTTGACATTTTACTGTTTTATTTGTAATACAGCCCCTCCCCTTTCCTGTTCTGCAGGTAGCTGCTTGCAGCCTTGTTAGTTGTTGTCAATGGCCCAATGTAGGCTCCTAGGTGTTAATTAGTCATTTGTATGCAAACTAGGGGCTATAATTGACTCTCTGAATGACACAGACATCCTCCAAAAGGGTCTCACTGAGATAGATACCTTGTGTCAAAATCATGGCCTCAAGCTAAATGCCAAAAAGTGCATAGTCATCCCCTTTGGAAAAAACAAAGTACCCACAACTACCACATAGGTGGCAGTCCCCTAAATATGGAAGATGTAATAAGGGATATGGAGACCCAAGTAGACAGTAATCTCACCTTTGATAATCACATTGCCAAAGTGGCTAGAAAATCCTTCTACCTGGCCTACCTAATCACAAAAGGGTTCGCATCCAGATCAAAAGAGGTCATTGTGCCCTTCTACTCATCACTCATCAGTCCCATCTTAGAGTACAACACCCCATTTGGGATGTACCTTACAAGACACCTACAACAGCTGGAAAGACCACAGAAGTACCTCACCAAGAAGATTAATGGCCGCAAACAGATGCCCTATGCAGCTTGACTGAAGAAACTCCAGTTGTACTTGGTTGCATACCGCCTACTCAGAGGTGATCTCTGCCTGACATACAAGGCCATGTCAAACCCAGAATTGATGGACATGTTCCACCTAAAGAAAACCTTATCCCCTCAAGCTCCACGCTCTAGGGATCTAAACCTCACCACAGCAATAAATAGGATGTGCTGGAGGGATAGATTCCTGTCCCAGAGACTTCCTGTGCTTTGGAACAAGATCCCAATCTACATTAGGCAGAGCTCCTCAATAACACTCTTCAAAAGAAACTTTGACGAGTGGATGGGAAACAGAAAGTTTACCTCAAGGATCACTTCAGTGGCACTGCTGGACAGAAACACAGGGTACTAATCTAAGGGGACGGTGAAAGCCAACACATTCTGGCTAGGCTTATAAATGCCTTCAGGCAGATAATCTAGTACCCACCTATGAACCTATCATTTCCCTGCTGCAGCATTTCCTTATTTCTTTCCTATATCCTTCCTGTTTCAGCTGCAGTGCGCGCCGCGCAAAACCGTTTATTGGGTTTACGTGCGGTTTCATCTCCGCTCACATGCATACTCGGTTACCTTGTGCACTCTCTGCTAAGCAAAGCTATGGCCAGTTCAACACACCCCTATCCTGCAGCTTTGCCTAGCTAGGGGCAAACTGATTTAGCAATGCTCCAATGTGCTTACAGCAATGGCGACAAAACCCTCTCTTGATGTCATCTTTATCTCAAGGGCACACCTCTGTGTTATAATGCTACACTGTGAGGTGCATCCTTACTCCAGCAGGGAATCTGTGATTCACTATTACTCCTCTCATTTTCATGGCATTGCCTACTAATTCCTAGCTACCTCGCATAACACTGTCACAGCCCTTTAGCAACTCTTGCGCCATAGTATGGCGTAGCATGCCTGCCATTGACTATTATGGGGAAATCATGATATGTGTTACATTGCAGTTTTATTCTATATTTTTATATTTTCCTTGCAATCCCCTTTGCGCACCGCTGCCCTGTGCTTCCACATCGCGATAGTGTGACTATATATATTAAATGTTAATTTTATATTTTGTACATTTTTTTATGCCAATGGCATATATATATTTCACTATTGGCATATATTAACAATATAATACATCTGTTTGGTTGGCTGTCATGGCTCCGATTTTATGTTTTCAAAAATGTAAACCGTTTTCTACTGTTTACATTTCTGCATGCTTACACAATGCCTGCACCACTTCCTGGATCACTACATACCTTCATTTGCATGCTACACTGCTGCACATGGGGTAATTCGCATACAGGGCCTGGGAGTTGTGTGGGCATAGCGTACGCAGGTAGTGCACATGGGAACAGCTCGTACCTGGATCGCTCGGCGGCCATATTTGGTTTTAGAATGCCGATACTACGCCTGCACCTGGTGCAAGCTTTATGAATCCCGGGGACAGTTTTTATACTTTTTTATCAGTACCATCCATGCAGAATTATGACATTTCATATTAGTTAACAAATAGGGTCTCTGCAGATCCTCATGCTTCTAGATTAGTGCTGCATGTGATCACTTAACTACCATGTTTTCTTGTAACAATAATGTTTTAAAACACAAGCCACCTGGCCTGGCAACTTGTCTTGTTTTTCTGACCTTGTATCTATCATTACCAGTACAGGCTATCTCTCCAACATTCCTTATAACTACCCATCCCAGCCTGGGAATGTCAAAGCTCACATAAAACAAAATTTCTTTCATATTGTGTTCTTTCATCCCTTCAGAAAACAGACTCTGATGATCATAGTAAAATCCCTTAACCCCTTCAGCAATTTCTTTACCTTCAGTCATCTGTTTATACACTTATAGCTTGATATTAGAATGCAGTTGTAAAACACTTAAAACTACAATAAGTATCTGTGGTTTGTATAACTATGCATCTATACCACATATTATTTTTCACATAAACGAAACAAATATTTTGTTTAACTCATTTGTGAAGAACTGTAAGTTAATATGCATTTTGTGAAGAATATTCATGAGAAATACATTTTCCCTAACAATAGACTGTGTAGTAAACTGGATAATAAAGGCTGACTGAAAGACATGTAAAGCAGACAGCTTCTCATTACAGAAATATGCCTTCTTAATCGCCTTTTGCTGTCTTACCACATGGCAGTGTTTAGTGTCAATTATTATTATTATTATTATTTTTTGAGACTGAGGAATCTGGGAAAGAGGAAGAAGAGGAACATTATACATTGAGTGTTCAGTTTCTTACTTCCTGGTAACTTAAATATAAACATGCATATGATGTATCCTTTGGTTTATTGCCTAAGGAAGAGTGCTTATTTTGTTAGTACTGGAAATCTTGTGAAAGAATGGTATAGGTTCATAGGTAAGTAGTAGGCTAGCTGCCCTTGTGGGCCATTTTCAGCCTAGGAAATTTCCTTCAAAGGTAAGAATTAAACCATGTACCCTGTGTCTGTAAGGGAAACACCTTAACCATTATGGCAACCCCAATAGCAAAATGTGAGTTATCAAAGGTTAAACAGCCACAGCCAAAGCTCAGCCAAAGCTCATCCCTCTTCTTCTGCCATAGATAAAAGGATATCATGGAGATAAAAGCAGAACAGTGTGACACTGAGGGTTCAGCAGTTAGATACCTGGACAAATGTTATGGATCTGGGAATATCACTGGGAATTATAGAAGAGTCTTAATGCTGATCATGAAATGGTAACTCTAGTGGCATATACTCCAGCTCAACCTCTAGCATTAGGAGTTCAGCTGTTAGATAGTATACAATTTTAGGCAAATGTAGGAAAAGTTATATACCTCTCCATTCTAGAACTGTTACTCATTTCTCAGGTCAGTAATCATTCATACCAGACTGCTGTGTTGGATCAAATGCACAATGTTATGGAAAGTCCTCCAAAATAAAAAAGAAAGGGAGAAAGAAAGACAAGTAAACTACATTGAAAGGAACAGCTAATAAACCTAATGCAAATACCACCTAATATAATTATGCATAATTTTAATGGCTTCTGGTATTTTTATGAGTTGTTATGTCTGACTGAGACCAGATACATATGTCAAGCCATCTCATCTGGATATTCCTCTGAATCCAGACTTCTAATTAAGGAAAAGACATATCAACCATGCATGATTTGGATGAGAAAGAAAAAGAAAAAACAAAGCTGAAGGTTAAATAGATTTTTTAAATCCCAGGTAGGACTTATTTAAAAAACGTAACGCCTTCAAAAAAATCATTATTTTACAAATTACCAGACCATTGCAGGAACTGAAAAAAATCTTTAACATCACAAAAGAATATATTTTTTCCAAAATATACATTAAATCTAGTGGCATCCAAGTCTGTGCCATAGTTCATTTAGGTCATAAGTATTTGAATTTCTACAACTGAAACCTTATAGCACTAAACACATTATGCAGTTTCTTCAAACTAGAAAATATTTCCATATAATCTCAATGATGCATTTAATTGTCTGTGATTAAGAAGAGAAGATGTTGCAGAAAAAGACAAAAGGAAGCAGCTATATTATTCGCAAGTAGTTGGTACTTTCTCACAAATTTTTGTCAGTCTTATTTCTGGCCACTTGTAGGCTTTACAGCCCAGCAGTCTTACAAATATAAGGAAATTCAAAATGACTTGAAACTCTAGACTTGCCAGTGATTGCAAAGAAAAATGAATGATTTCAGTAGACATAGACATGCCTAGGTTTACATTTCCAGTTATGTTTTACACTGCAAGTTGCCTATATACAAATAGGTGCAACATCATTTAAAATTCACAACCCTTCTATTTCCACAGCAGCTATGATAAAACCCTTTATAAAGTACATGGATACAAAATTAGCTTCCATTAAGTTGAACAGCTTTCACATTCTTCTTTATCTTAAAGACTGCCAATTAATATCTTCAACAATCAACATTCTGCTGAGACATGATATCAGAAGCATTTCGGCATCTGGAAATAACTGTGATTTTGATATCTTTCTACCCCATTCCATTCCTGGGTGCTAACCTAAAATTAGAACAGTCAGAGATAATTTTGCTTCTGTAGAAAGGAAAAGAGATTATGGACTTCTTCATTCATTTTACAAATATAGAACTAACTAAACAAGGCAACGTGAATGAGCTCATGCCCTCTTTGCGTAATGAACACTGTGGTTTCACATAAAAAAGCACAGTTTGAATGGACCTGGTAGACTCTAAGATTTATGGGCATCAGTCAAAGTATATGCTGAATTATGCTGTTAAAAAATGGAATCTTTTCAGATCTGCTTTGGTAGTCCAACCCACTCAATCTTTTAAAGGGCAACCAGATGCAAGATTTTATTCCCTCTATATTCAAGCATATGGTATAAGTCACTTTGTCTATTATAAATTGGGAAGACATTTAATTTTTCACTGCAGACAGGTTGCTGCTGATGTAGTGAAGAAAACAGAATACCTAAACAAACAGGGAGGAAAACAGATGGAGCAGTTAAGGAATGTATTACTAAATAGATGGAATTCCATCCCCCCACAACCTCTTATTCCCATTTTTTGCACATGGGGTCAGAGTGTCATTTCACCAGTGGCAATCATCTACAGCCAAGATTTACAGCATCAGGGAGCTAGCTCTGTCATGGAAGTTCTCCCACTCCACACACTTGCATGCGCACTCATACCTGTGGCCAGTTTAGAGCCTCCACTCCACTAACTGGATCGGTTTAAAATGTGGAGCACCCAGAGGAAACCCACACAGAAGCAGGGAGAACATGCAGACTCAGCACAGAAGGCACCCTCACTGAGAACTGAACCAGAGAACCTATTGCTGTAAGACAACAATGCTATCTACTGTGCCACTGATTCAATATATGGAATTAACAGAAATAAACTGACTTGCTCCTTCCATTAGTTTTCCAACTAGGACTTTTCAATTTTTTATATGAAGCACTAACCCAAAAATGTCAGCAAATTTAAAGTGTCCAAATTGTATCCAATTTCTGTAATCCAAAAATGGGATTCATTTCTGTTAGATCTTTTTACCCTTCAAGAAAATGCACAACATTACTCATAAGCACTTGTTATGGCTAAAACTTAAAGATCTATTAGATAAATTTTAATGGACTTGTACAATGTTTATTTTGTCATGGACTTTGTAGATAGTTTTATTTGTTCTTCAGTTATTTGTTATGTTATAAACGTGTTGAAATTTTTTCCTGTTTTAAAATAAAAAAAAAGTTTTTTTTAATGCACAAAGTCCAAACATTCTTTTAAAGAATCCCAGGGGACATTGCATGGAAAACAAGTGACTTTTCCTTCCTGTGGGTTCAGGTCCTTCTTGGTATCTTTCTCCTTCAATTCAGTAGGTGATTCTGAAAGTCATGTAAGACAAATGACATCTTTCTTTGATCTGTCTGAACTTACAGAGATGATCATGAATATCACTGTTGCTGAAGAACATTTTAGATGCCTCCAAAGAAAGTATAACAGACTCAGACCTTACTGTCATAACAAGAGATCATGGTACTTAATCTAAATCATAAACCGATCTGGTAAGCAATCAAGATAAGTACTCCAGCAACTAGCAGGTTCTACAAAGCACATGGAATATTGCTAGTGATGGAAAAACTTAGAATACAAGCCACCAGAAAATCCTTTCATATTAAGTACAAGATGTTTTAGTATGGAAAAAAAGTTTATCCATTGATGCCAACAATTCTTTCTTTACTGAAGCATGTACTTTCTCTGTACAAGGCAGATCAAGCATGTTCCTCCTTAAAGGTACGTAGATTACCAATGTCATTATGTTTATCCTGGCCTGCTTCTAAAATTAAAAAGAACATTTTTCTTATGGGAATTTTGATTTTAAGACCCATAACAAAAGTGTGGCCTCAGCAAAGGATGCCTGTTGAGAGATTTGCATGCTAATTTCCACAAACATTTGAAGCAGGAGAAATTATAGACATTATGTTTATGTCCTGGAAAAAAAAAATCCATTGGCTATAATACCTGCCAACAGAATTTCAGGCATACAGGCCCTAATCTGTATTTAGATGTATATTTTTTCATATGAAATGGGTATCAAGGAGAATAAAGCACTCCTTTATAGAAAAAGTGGTGCCTGAAGGAACTCTAAACATGCCAGTTAAAAAGTGCCTGCTTAGTTCCAAAATCAAAACAAATAAATAAATAAGAGAGAATCATTTTGCATATAGTAGACTTACATGGGCAGTTCTGATAATACCTAGGTATAGCAGTCTATTTCAGAATGAAAAATCAAGTGGTGTTCCATTTGCTATGGGTAAATACGGAAAACAAGCTAAGGAACAGAAGCTGTCCATACGGCTAGATAATTGTATCTTTTGGTTATGATAACCATTGGAACCTATACAATGAGTACTGAAGGCTCACTCAAAAGATATAATTACTTTACAAACAAATTTTAATAATAGTTTCTCTAGCTTACAGTGAGACGTCACTCTTTGAACTGTAGCGACACTGCACTATATGACAGATAGGGCACGAGAAACTCAAGGGCTGAAGTGCAACAGAGTGAAAGGTTCAGCACATTAACTGGGAAATAAAAACAAGTCCCAGATTTATTTATAACAAAAAAAGTATGCACTATATATCATATTGTAGAAAAACTATACACAGGAAGCATGGTAGAAGCCATGATTTGACAATGGGACACCTACAAAATAATGGGCACAGTATACTGTAGTGCAAGCCATTGAAATGTGGTGCACTGGATATACCAAGTTTGACAAAACACTAAATAACAGGAAGAGTGAGTAACATGAAAACCTGGACCAGCACACTATATAGTCTGTCACAACAGGAAATGACCAAACGTGCAAAAACACATATAATGGAGAGGTTTTTTTAATGAGCAAAAAGGTGTTTATGTCTCTTTGTCTCCAATACCATATTCAAAATACTCAGAGGTGATAGTGCATTTAATCAAACAGTAACAATAAACTACAACAAAGAAATTCAACCTACAAGTACCCAGCATTATTTCTCACGCCTTTCAAAAACAAAAGACTCTAAGAGCAACAAATGATGTGATGTGCTATAGCTCAAAGCTAATATATTGTGGAATTAAAGTTCCTGAAGGACATGATAGCCACCAAATGTTGATCCATGCAATGCCACTTGTACTGCATAGGACTCATGTGTGGCTCGTGCAGTAAATGGCCACATGATACCTCAGTATAGTCAAATTGTGTATAGAAGATACACAATTGCTCCAGAAAAGCTGTAAGATGACCCCTTTGCAGTCATTGGAGATACATAAGCCATGTCGCTGCACTATATGAATTCATGGATGATTCCTTTCCTAATTTTCAGGCAAGCACAAGCTAGAGCTTGGGTGAAAATGATAGTTTTAACCTTTGCTTTTCCAGTGCCATTTACAAAAGCATTTCATCCAGCTAAAGAAATGGGTCTCTTACATGCTGAAAGCTCTGTTTTGACCACCTCACAGAAATGCACAAAGAATGAAATTATGAAATTAAAGGAATAAAAAAAAAACGCTACTCAGGAATCACGAACCAGAATTTATTACATCCAAAAACACATCATTTTAAGCGCTTTCATTCACTTTGGTAAGGAACTTCTTCAGAAACTGAGTAAAACCAAAAGGAAACAATGCTTAAATATAACTATTTTAAAAAATGGCACCAAGACACTCCCCCTTTTTCACTTAAAGTGAAATATACCATTGTTAAAACTACTACAATTAAAATCAGAAGGCTGCTAACATTCCAAGATATACATGTAAACATGACTTGAGGTAAAAGAAAAAAAAATACATAATATCATTAGGAGAGTGCATAAGGTTAAAAAAACAAGATTAACTAATACATAAAGATTTGCCTTTTAAAACAGGTTTTAAAGAAATACATCATTGATACCAGGTGGACAAGTGTAGTTTAGTAAGACCTGCCAATGGAATTCCCATTATTCAAGCAGGTTTTCCCAATCCTCCCCCACTGTTTTTTGTTCTACCTGTTCAAGGATAGAAAAATATATATTTTTAAATCCTTGCAAACTAAGCTATGCTTGAACAAAGCATTAGTGTGATTGGATTTCCGAATAGCATATGTGTGTTGATAAATTCATGTCTTTAATGGCCCAACAGTCTTGCCAACATAAAATGATGGGCAAGTTGCACATACAGCCACATACACCATTCCCCTAGAGTTACAGTTGTATCGACCCTTCACAGGAATAATGTATGGATAGCCATGAATGTGTATACCGGAGGCTTCAAGAATGAATCTGCATTGCTTACAGCAACCACACTTCTTCATACCCCACTAATTTCTAAACTTCTCATCATAAGCCCTTTGCCATTCAGAGATATTTTTCATATTTCTACTATTCTTGAATACAAATTTGGGTGAAGTCCCCAGTTTATCAGTAAGACCCATGCAGGAAAAGATGGTAGACTAATGTTGTACAATGTCTGCGTTCAAGGTATCAATACCCTTACTATGAGGTAAAACCAAGGCTCTTGAAAGGTCATTAGATGAAACAGAGGGAGTTGGTATCACTGGTATCACATCATCATTGGTAGTACCACCACAAGGGCACAAAATAGGTCTATATCTAGTGTGCCTAGAACTGATTACATATTGTACCAATGTATCAAATAAATCCTCAGGGGAACCCCTTTCAAAGAACACGTTTCATCTTATTAACCTCATCATAAAAATGAACATCATTAGAAACCAAGTGGCTGAGTCTAATGAGTTACCCTTTAACCAAGTTCCACTTCTGCCATAATGGGTGTTGACTGTCAAAGTGTAAAAAAGAATTGGAATAGGTGGGCTTCCTAAAAATACTGGACAAAAAGCAATTGTTAATGGAATCCTTCCTTAAAAAATATCAAGAAAACTAATGTCTGAAAAATGATGTTGGCAAGTGAATTCCAAAAAATCTGTAGTACCATGCAAGAATTCAATGAACATGTCCAATAATTCAACACCACCACTCCACAAAATAAAAATATCATCCAAATACCTCAAATACAATTTTAAATGGGCATTATAGGATGAGTTAAACATTTTGGTTGTTTTCCAAGACCACAACACCATGTTTGCAAAGATCTGGGCAGAAGCTGCACCCATGGCAACCCCCCTAAGCTGTTTAAAGCATTTACCACAAAGTAGACAAAGTTATTAGTAAGAACTAATTCCATGCATTGCAATAACAGTAAAACATCATCATTAGGCAAGTGGGTCCCTTTGTCCATAGCATAATGGAATAACTCCATACCCTCCCCATGAGGAATGATGGAATATAAGTCTTTTATGTCAATCATATCCAAATTGACCCCATCATCATAGGGTACCGAACAAAGTACTTCCAAAATATGCCAAGAATCCTTGAGAATGTGGGGTTTTCTTCCCCCAGATGTTTCTGGTAATATGGGTCCTAGAAGATCCAAAAGGCTGGAGGAGAGGAGAGAGAGGCTGGGGTGTGCTGATGGTGATGTTGGTGGTAGTAATAATCAGCAAAATAACATCCAGAATAACAACTGCAACTCCCCCAGGCAGGGTTTTCAGCTGAAACAGCGTCCGCATTCAAGGTATCGAAAGTCATCGGAATGAACTTTCTGTGTTTGAAAATGCAGGTACTGTAAATTTTTTTGTATACAAAGGTTTTAAGATCTTTAACTACTCTGCCCTAACTATTACTGAGGCCGTGGGCTCTGTTTTACAAAAGGGTTTTAAGTTTGTGCCTTCCAGACAACCCTCGATATTGGACTTGGTCATGGAGCTAAAACTATTCAATAGGAAGTTGAATTTGTCCTGCATTTTACCACCAGGCTATGACATTAGTCCTACTTTGAAAATATTTATTCCCGGATTCAGCAAGCAGCCATGCAAGTTATTCCTGCATGACAGAGACCATTCCTGTTCAGCACGGCAGAGTGCCATGCATATGTATGAACGCGTGCTGTAAAACAGACATGGTTCTATTTACAAGCAAAGGGGGTGTGTCTGAGAGCAGAGCTCTCACAATACATATGCTCCCTGCACACCAGAATTGCTGTTCAGCAATTTAAAATGAGTGATAACATTTGTAATACCCCCAATCCATCAGGGTAAGAAATCTGGACAAAGCCATAAGGGACAATCATCCCTACCAAACCAAAAGTTGATAGAATAACAGATTTAGCATAAGCACATAGTGCACACCTCCCAACATGTCAGAGTAAGGAATGTGGACAAAGCCATAATGGACAATCATCCCTACAAAGCAGAAAGTGGATAGAATAACAGGTTTGGCATTAGCATGGCTATTCTGAAGGGTACAAATAAAAAAAATAACAAATACATTTTTTTTTATATATCCAATAAAGTGTAAGCATAGCTGCGTGGGTGTGCCCGTTGCTTAGCTAAGCTTAGCCCAGCTGAAATGGCATGATAAGTTAAAAAGCAATAGACATCTATCATAGCCATAAGTCCAATAGTGTAGTGGTTAAAGCGTATGCCTTACATGTCAATGTTTACAGTTTGAGCCTCACCAAAGCCATTTCCATTCTACTTGTGTAAACATTAAAATTTTTAAATTTTTGCATATTTATGTAAGAAGTAACTGATTTTTCTCAAGCAGAGTAGTGTATTAGGCCCAGATATGAGGTGTCCGTGTAATAAAGTAGTGAAACCCCCATATAAACACAAGTGGCCCATACAGTATAGTCACACAAGATTAAATTAATCACAGCACAATGGGGGATGTCAGGGAAGGTAAATAAATCTATACTATGTAATGAATGGTGAATCAATCCCATACAGGTGGTAGACCAATATAATAAAACATAAGCAATGCTAAGCATTGCACAACTAGTTTGACCGCATGTAAGCATTGTGTACATATGAATACTAAGTAATGAATAGCCCAGCTAAGTGAATTTGCCCATTGGTAAGGAATGCTGAACCTGCCCCTTTAAGCATTGCCAACTTTAGCTAAGCAGGTTTGCCCGTAGCTTAGCTTAGCTCAGCTCAGCATTTTCAAAACCATCCAATCATGGCAAAGGGCAGGAAATCTGCCATATTTAAACCCTGTAGGTGGGAATACAGCTCATAACTGGTTGTAGCTCTCCACTGTAGGCAGTATGGCAAGTGTTGGAGAGGGCATGCACTTCCAGGCGCAGCAATGGGGAATACAGGAGTCCAAGGTCATGGTAGGACTCCTGGTAAAAAACCATGACATGAGACTGCTGCAGGACAAGTAACAGGGCTCCCAATATAAAGCAGAAGCCTGGGAAAGTCTCACCTGTGATCTCATCAGTGCCACTGGTATCCCTCAGACTGGTGAGCAGGTCTGGCACCACAATGCCGACTTGAAACGGAGGAAGAGAGAGCTCTTGAAACAGTGAGTCCAAGAAGCAAGAGACAGGGGAGATGTCCCAGCAGTGTGTAAGTATTCACAGCAATAATTGTTTACCAAAGTCCAGACTGTATACGTAATGGATAAGTATGCATAAATGTTTCTCTATTTTCATTACAGCTGCAGCTGAGTGGGCTGTGAACCAGGAAGCTCATGCCAGCAGGTTACAAAGGCTGCAACGCAAGGCTGGTGAGTAAAAATCCTGCTTGTAGTAGTCATACCAAATAAATATAAAGGAGTAAAATGTCACCTGGCACTGTAAAAATGTGTATGATTTCTACTGAATAAGCCATACAATATGACAGTAATAGTCCCATATAGGTATATTTAAATAAAGGTGCAATTGCCTGGCAATAAAGTTCTAAATCCTGGACTGGTTCTGCTTACTCTGGTATTGTATGGCCTCAAATGTTGCATTCACCAAGATCTGGTATGTGAATAGTACTGTTGTGTCAACTGTTTCTCACTCTGTGCTACATAAAAACTATGTCTAGGAATGTTTGTATAAGAATGTTGTGATTACAAGGTCTGATTGTACAACCAAGAGAGACTTGGACAGAAAACACTAAAAAAAGAGACAGCACTTTCTAAATATCTCACTCTGATGAAACACAAATTGTTGTATTTTTAGCACACACAGCCAAAATCTCAGGAGTGGTAGCAAGCTGTATGCATATCATACCTCTCAACTGTACAGATTACCACAGAATGTCCAGATTTTTACCTCATATTTATGGCATGTTCCTCTATTTTCCTGGTAAATCACTGGGATGGTCTCAGGATTGTAGTCACTAAATAATGACATACATTTGATTTTTAGACTTCAGATCCTTCACAAAATGTATATTACAACAAATCCTGTTACTCTAGCAACTTTTTAAAAGTTTATAAGGGCAGTATTTAAAATATGCCCCTATTTGTACTGCCAGTTTGTCAAGCTTTGTACAGATATTTTGCATTAAGAGGTTGAGAGGTATGTGCTGAATGTTAACTAGGAATCTGGGAACATGTGTAGAAACAGTCAGGTAGTGTTAACAAACATTCCCTCCACAAGTCTATCAGGTAAGAGAAGTAGAATCTAGCTATAAGACAGAAAAAACAATAAAAAGTACCATGCACGAATCCAACAAAAATCAACAACAACCCAGAAATAAATCAAACAAACACCCTGGGAGGAACAACGCATCAACAAACAACACAGAAATATGTATCGAACAAATAAAATCAAAATCTTCAAACTTTAAGCATTTTTAAATAAACGAATTTTTCTAATATAAATGATTAATGACCATATATGCATAATTGACAAAACCTGATGTAGTGACAAGGAAACCGAGTCAAAAAATGCTTCAATAAATGCCATTTAAAATATAAGTAGAAAATAAAAGAAAATCACTAAGAACATCACTATAACAGGGATAAATAAAAACAAACAATAAATGCATGTTTTAAATATCATAATATGCTATATAATATATAATATAATAAAAAAAAAAAAATATATATATATATATATACAACCACTATATATATATTGCAGAATGCCAGCTTTGCATGCATTAACGAGAACGTAAGGGAGCATATATATACGCCATCGAGACAGAACACTATTAAACCGTTTTTAAATAGTAGACCACTGAGACACTGATTGTATATATATATATATATACATATATATATATATATATACTGACTGTGAGTTTTGTCATTTCATTTTAGTTTTGTCAATTATGTTTATGTTTATATGTGATTGATATGAGGATATTTCCTCCTATATAAAGAAATATATATTTTGACTGCTTTGTTAAGAAGAAAGAAAGAGCTGATTCAAACGCGTTTACTCACTGCCCGCAGTCTCTGTGTGTTTGTTTTTTTTTTCGTATTAAAAATCGTTGGATTTTATGGACAGTCATATAAGACAATTGAAGTATTCACTGTGTACAAACATACCACTGCCCAAACCAAGGCCATAGGGTATTGTAATAATACCTGTAGAGTAATGATTAGAGCAATGGTCATTAAAGTTGTGAGTACTGCAAGGATAGACAAGTTAATTTACATCTCTGTCTCCCCCCCCACCCACCATATCTGCAACAATAATATAAACACACAAATCAATGGGTATGTTTTACACCAAACCTACTGTTGGGACAAATGTCCTATTGCTCAACAAATATTGAAATGTGTTTCTATTAATGTTCCATGTTGAAATACTAACATTGGTGGCCTATTCTATCAATGTAACCTGCATGCCATTGTAATGGCCACTGTGGTTCCATATATGCATGTGTTCTGTTTGCTATGCAACTGTTCCAAATCTGTTGTTTTGGGTTAATGGGAATACCTATGCATGCTGTTATAACTAATCCTGGATGGTGTTGACTATTACAAACCCACATATGTTCTAAAACTGTAACACCATAGCACGTTTGGGAAGGCCGATCCCAGCGAACCCACCTCTCCCACCTCATCTGGCCGTGGCACCGGGCACCAGCACATCTGGAACACCCCAGAACCTCCTCTTACATTGGTCCTGCACCACCTTTGGGTGGTACCACCTCAGGGGATGGGGCTCATCGCCCCCGGGAGTAGGCAGGGAAAGGATACTGTCACCCAAAGCCAGGTCCGGGGTTTGGTGCATAGCAAGCTCTAAAAGGAGTTTGGAGGTCTGCTACACTAGCTTGAGGGCCACATGGTGCAATTAGAGGGTCAGCCTGCCCCTCCTGCTCAGCCCCAGGCATAGCCACCTTTGGGGCCCTGAAGATCCATTGCTGACTGCCCATGGGTGGGGACCTCAGTCCCACTGTTTCCATTTGGGGGCTCACGTGTTTCTGATTTTGAAACAGTCCTCCCCATCTAATGTGTTTACCCCCACATGTGTCATATACTGCCCCTATATGTTGTCTTATCCATCTTGTTTGTAATCCTACCCAACCTACCTCCTCAAATATACCTACTATCCTTCTGCAACATCCTACTCTCACCTTAAAAAAAAAAGGGCAATCTGTTCCCAAAAGAAATTCTCCTCATACATAGCTGTCCATTTCACACGTGTCCACTGGACACATATAATCTGGTCTAATTGGCTTTACAACACATTATTGTTGTCCTCACCCCTTTCTCAGCTGTTTAAGTGTCCAAATATACCTCCAAATTCAGTATATATATGCACAGCTGTTGCTGTAGAAGAAATGGAAAGCTATGGACCTTCCCTACACCAGTCCTGCATATCCCTAGCTGCTTTCCCTATTGTCTTTCCCTCTGCATGCCCCCTTTTTCATCACTTTCCTATCACCTCTTTTTTTCTTTTCTTTTAAAGAAATTAGCATGCAGGAAAGTGGGAATAAGTACTTTTAATCAGTAGTAAGTCAGATTAAGCCTGTTTGTGTGGTGCTAAACAATGCCTACACAGACTAAGCACTATTCATGGTAATTGTCTGTAAGCATATTTAACTGGAAGTTAGCATTGTTTATTGCCATGCAAATCCACGTACAACTGCTTAAAAGTGTCTCAGTCACTCTGTATACAACAGCCCTTGTTCTGCGCAGCAACAATATAATCAGCCCTTGCAGCTCTCAAACCCAGGACCCTGCAAACCATAGTCACAAGTTACCAGTAAGCCATCTGAGCTGCAAATCAGTAGGGAAAATGTATATATATATATATATATATATATATATATATATATATATATATATATATATATATATATATATATATATATATATATATAGAGAGAGAGGAACACTTTTTAATCCTGAAATTCTGAAATACCAAATTTCAGAATCTTGAGATCAAAAAGCCGAAAGTTCAAAAGTTCGCAAACCCAAAAGCGAGAATTTCAAAATCCCGAAGTACAGAGATTTCGAATTAATGCTTCTGGTGTTGCGCTGTGTGAGGGGATAGCTGGAAGTTCAGGTAAATATTTATGTTTAAGGGTTTTGGTTAGGGGCTTTCGTGTGAGTCAGTGTGTTTGGTTACTGTGATCTGTGTGTGCGAGAGGAATGTAGCTTGTATGGTGGTGTTTTTGTGTGTTTGTCTGTGTAGTGTGACCGTGGAGTTAGTATATTTAAGTAGGGGGGTGTGGGGGGCATAGTGTAGGTTTGAGTGTTTATGTGTTGGGGGAAGCTTAGTGTATGTGTGTGTAAGTGTGTGTGTGTGTTTTATGGTTAGTGTTATGTTCGTGATTTTAAAATTTGCGCTTCTGGGGTTTTTGGGATTGTCAGGTTTAGGCTTTATGATCTCGAAATTCTGAAATTTGATATTTCAGGATTACGGGATTATAAAGTGAATATATATATATATATGTGTGTGTGTGTGTGTGTGTGTGTGTGTGTGTGTGTGTGTGTGTGTGTGTGTGTGTGTGTGTGTATGTAGTGCATTCGGACATTGGATCCACACTCTGAACCTCTCACTGCAAAACATCTGACCAAAGGCACTGTAAATGGGGGTGAAGAGGCCTAAAATAGGGACCTGTTGTAATTAATGCCATTATCCCTTCCTCCACAGCTGAACTGTTCTGCACTGCAACAAGGTAACCATCCATTGCAAAACTTGGACCCAAGACCCTGCACAACATAACCAGAACAAGTAACCACTAAGCTATCTGAGTTGTAAGATGGTGGGATGATTTCTCTAACATATCATGCAGAACAGTCAGTCTACCATAGGGAATGTACAATGTGGAAGCACTAAACCTTCTAATGATACACACACACACACACACACACACACACACACACACACACACACAAACACACAGACACACATGCACACACAGACACTCACACACACACACACACACACACACACACACACACACACACACATATATATATATATATATATATATATATATATATATATATATATATATATAGATTCACTTCATAACACTGAATCTCAAAACACTGAAAACACATATCATACATATACTGAGTTTAAACAACATAAATCATAGCACTTTCCACCAAGTGTAAGCAGGGGGACAAGCCCCCCCTGCACCTCCCATAGCCCCCCACACCCCCTACTACTTAAATATATCAACTCCAAGATTGCACTTAGTATAGTGATGTATAGATATGCATACATATGTACATATGAATAGATGTACACGTGGCTGTATATATGTAGCACTATACAAATGTATATACAGACATATGTATGAGTATACATGTGTTTGTACATGTAGATATATATACACCTATGATATGTATACAACCATATTACTGTCATGAGTAAATGTCATGGTAGCTTATACCCTCCCACATGTATCTCACCGTATGTATCTGCTATGTGTACATTATGATAAAACAACATATGTGATGCAACAGTCATATTAATAACAAGGACTGCACAATCAAGGAAGTAAAGGCAATTGTTCGATATTAATCAATATGTGTAATGACAGCTATATTTGTAAAGCAACAGCTGGCTCCACAGTGGTCATGGTGTAGAGTTTAAGTGTTGTGACTTCAGTGTAAAGGGTCCTGTGTTCAAGACCGGCAAGGGCTATTCATTTTGTTGCTGGGCAGAACAAGGGCTGTCGGATACAGAGTGGTTAAGGCCGTTTTTGTGCAGTGTAAGACACACATGGCAGTATCACGACATTGCTAGATAGGGATCTAGTCCCAGTGTTGGCAAGTAACAGTGTGCGTGTATGTGGATGGATCTACATCAGGTTGCAGAGTATACACGCCTCAGCAGGCCACCTGTCTATGTGGCACAGGCAATACTCAGTATAGTAACCTGTGAAATGTGTTCAACTGTAGCCCAGATATTTCACTGTCATGGTGTCAGCACAGTGACATACCCTGTTGTGCAATATGACTGCAGACCATCCTCATGCTGACACATGTACACCTAGAGCACACATGGATAACATTTTAGAGACCACAACCAAGCAGTGTTACTAACAGCTAGAAGGCACCATTGCTGGATGGCTTCACTACCTGCCAAATATGTCTCACACTCTACTCCATACAACATGTTACACTGCAGAACTGTGGTACACTGGTGTACAGTCACTGTGACCATCAGAACCATATCAGCCCGTCCCTGCATTGATGGTATGGATGACAGGGATGGGGCACAGGTATCATCATAGGCACAGGTTGTGGTGTTGGCTTGCCAGAGGCTGAGGGTGGGCCATACATTTGACAACATGTGTGTGGATGAGGGGTGTACTCTGGGGAGCTGGCTGAGGTGATGTGGTGTGTGTAGGTATGAGGTTGCCCTAGGTGTGTTTGCATAGTGTGTGAGTATACATGCACACCATTCTGCCATGTGGCTGCCCTACACAGGTGTTTATGGACAGCTGCAGACCATACCTGGCAGGGTGTGCCATTCACTGCCTCCAGCTACGGACACATGGACTGTGCCTGCCAGGGGCTCCGTGGGCACGTCCAGGTGCAGGTGTTGATGTGCTACTCTCACTGCTGATGACATTTGTCTGCTGGTACCAGGTCCCTCCTGGGACTGGCAAGGATAACGTGGACATGGCCTGCTGTGGTGTGGACAGCACACCCCCTGCACTGCTGGGGCTCTTACTGCAACTACGTGAGCCCCTTGGTATACTAGCATGCCTATGTTGACTGCCAGCTGTTGGTGTTGCTGACTCACGTCCATGCGGGCGTCGCCATATCCCCACCACACGTTGAAGCATGGACACACCACGGCTGATGAGGGCCATCATCTCATCATGCTGTCTATTGGCTTGCTTGGTAGAAGCATGGATGGCACCTGACAGTTCATGGAAGTTGTTGCTTACAGATGCGAGAGCAGCCCTCTGCAGCTTAAGGCCCTGTCTGGTGTAACACTCAATATGTCGTTCCATTCCAAAATTTTTAAAATATATAAATAATGAACTCTGTTTATAAGTGACCTAGAAAGATATACTTGAATAAGCCCTGACTCCCTTAAGAATTATGCTTCTACTACTGATTTCTATTTGATTATTCAATTATGTACGTCAGTTCCAATCAAATACTAAATTGTACTATATAAGGGATGGAATTTCACCACTTTTTATAACGATCTGAAGAAGCTAGTTTTTAGTGAAAGCGCTCATCTGTTTTTATTACTTTGTTTGTTTGAAGCTTAATAAACATCAATTTGTTTGAATTATATGCATTGGAGCTCCATCGCTTATTTTGGGAATTTGGACTTTGTTTGAAGTAAACCTTACGCTAAGGCTTGGTACCCACTTCGCACACAAGGATTCACTTCACCTTTGGATTAACACTCAATATGTGCCTGCACTGCCATTACAGCCTGAAACATGCTTCTGCTGGTTGCAGCTATGTCGCCTATGCCAGGGGCATGATGTCCAGTGGCCCTACCATGAGCACTCTGGGATATCCACCTATGTGGCAGCCTGCTGGACATCTGGCTATGCCCACTGTGACTGGACACAGTAGGCATGGTTACCACATTTCCTGTGCACTGCCACTGAATGCCAGCTGCCCCTCTGCTATGACCACTGGTGATGGGGTAAGTATAGGCAATGTAACTGTGTGCGGGTGTGGGGTGGCTAAAAGGGGGATGTCAAATGTGTCAAAGGATGGCACAGTGTCGGCCGCTGACAACCCCACCTATGCCTCAACATTATTATCATCATCATCATCGGTATCTGTATGTACACCTACATCAGATTGGATGCTTGAGGGACCCTGACCCACCTCGCCGACTGTGGGGGAAAACAATAAACGTACTTTAAAATGTGTACAGCATTGCCAAACAGTATATACACACACACATACACACATACACACACACACATACACACACACACACACACACACACACACACACACACACACACACACACACACACATCTCTGTAATACCTACCTGTCCATGACTTTACAGATAGTCCCACGTATATGTCCATGTGTTACCCCATCTTGCATCACACTTGTTAACATACACACATTGATACCACTCATTAACATCACAGTTCTCTAAATGCCCATACAAGTGGCCACAACACAAGGCCTGTTGCTACTTTACCTGCTTAACTTGTGCGTAATGGATTTATATGGCCTAAATGCTGTCATTTGATATGCACCCTCTGCATGGCTGGAGTGATGTGCATGGCCCCTATATGTGTGGGCTACTATGTTGCATCCATAATAGTTCCCACAGGTGTGTCATGTGTATGCAATGCTCAATACATGCCAGATATGCTGTTCTGTCAGCCCATCATGTGTCAGCTGTAATATTTGGATACACTCTCTGGTGTTGATTATTACTTCCCCAATGCATCTGTAGAGCTGCATACATGGGTTTTAGGTGACCTCTCTGCTAACTGCAATATTAAGTGTGTACCTGGAGTCTACCTTCCCTCTGGATGCCTGTTCCATGCTACAGACCATATTATACTATTTGCTGTCCTGTGATTACATGGCAGGTATTCCTGGTATGTTATGTGGCAGTCCATGTCCATGTACTGCATGGTCCCAAAGGGGGGTACAGCCGGATGAAGACCCCACAATCACACATGTGCATACATGGCCACTCACACAAACACATGCATGCACACATGCATCATACATGCATCTACCTCCCACCACTTCACCAGAGTGACCCTGCAGGCAAACTAACTAACCACCAGATGCACACACACACACACACACACACACACACACACACACACACACATATACACATCTCCGTAATACCTACCTGTCCATGACTTTACAGATAGTCCCACGTATATGTCCATGTGTTTCACACTTGTTAACATACACACATTGATACCATTCATTAACATCACAGTTCTCTAAATGCCCATACAAGTGGCCACAACACAAGGCCTGTTGCTACTTTACCTGCTTAACTTGTGCGTAGTGGATTTATATGGTCTAAATGCTGTCATTCGATATGCACCCTCTGCATGGCTGGAATGATGTGCATGGCCCCTATATGTGTGGGCTACTATGTTGCATCCATAATAGCTCCCACAGGTGTGTCATGTGTATGTAATGCTCAATACATGCCAGATATGCTGTTCTGTCAGCCCATCATGTGTCAGCTGTAATATTTGGATACACTCCCTGGTGTTTATTATTACTTCCTCAATGCATCTGTAGAGCTGCATACCTGAGTTGTAGGTGACCTCTCTGCTAATTGCAATATTAAGTGTGTACCTGGAGTCTACCTTCCCTATGGATGCCTGTTCCATGCTACAGACCATATTATACTATTTGCTGTCCTGTGATTACATGACAGGTATTCCTGGTGTGTTATGTGGCAGTCCATGTCCATGTACTGCATGGTCCCAAAGGGGGGTTCATAGGTTCATAGGTTCATAGGTTAGTACTAAGCTAACTGCCCTTTCGAGCCATTTTAAGCTTAGACAATTATCACTTGTGAGACTCAAACCCTGCACCTTGTGTTTGTAAGGCAAACACCTTAACCATTAGGCCACCCTCCCATATTGCATTGGTACAGCCAGATGAACACCCCACAATCACACATGTGCATACATGGCCACCCACACAAACACACACATGCACACACGCATCATACATGCATCTACCTCCCACCATTTCACCAGAGTGACCCTGCAGGCAAACTAACTAACCACCAGGATGCACACACACACATGCACACACACACACACACACACACACACACACACACACACACACACACACACACACACACACACACACACACACACAGGTGAGGTTGCACAATAATCATGCACACAGTCCTATTACCCATTTGCCAACATGCAGAACACATGGTACAGAACAGCATGCAGTTCAGCTATAGTCAATCCATGCTAGCAACAGTATACATGTATATGATGCATGTGCTGTGACTAGGTGATGCCCCTTCCCCTGGATGCCACTGCACCCATGTACACAGTATTGCTGTGCACCTGTTCTGCACCCTGCCATGTACAGTGCACCACAACTCACAGGTGTACAACCCATTGCGGAATGTGTACTACTGTGTCAGTTATGTCAGCTGTACCTCTCACAGCCCCTATGTGTTTCAACAACACATACCTGGGATGATATGTGGACTGTTGTCATTGGTGAATGCGTGATGCCTGATTTACAGCTGTCAACATCAACAGACCATTTATGGCCATTGCAGAAAGGCTTACACTAAAAACCATCAGAGCATACCATGGCTATGGGGGGTGTACACACCTTTATTGATTTTACACACACATCCTTGATCTGCCATGGGACCATAGCACTGCATATCTTAGCAGTACACAAGCCCAGTATGTAACATATGTCCTGTACTTTCACATGCAGTGTCTACAGATTGTGTTAGGTGTGCGTCTGCTGACTGCAATGCATACACACCATGTGGGTATATGTGTGCACACCCTTACCATGACGGTTTATCACACCTCTTGTTGTGTGTACTACAGCAGTCACTGCTCATGGCAGGGGTATACCAGCGTGGGCCTTCTGCAATTGCCAGTGTATGTTCAATCTACCCTACACATGTCCCCCTATTTTGCATGATTGCAAGGTCTACTCATGTGCACATCCCATGCTGTTCACACAATGCCATCACTATTGCAGTGTGGGTAGGTTTACGGCTGCCACAGGTCCTGAACCTGACTGCAGATAGAGCCATTCCTTCCATCATTAGGATCCCCGCTGCAGTGCACTGGTGTGTCATGCTGAGACTCCCCCCTCCCTCAACTTTTATGCAGATTCATGACAGGTAAGCCCTACACATGTGTGTCACCTTACAGTGTCCCATACACTGAACACCACATGTTGCAGCCTAGACCCAGCTGATAATGTGGACTACTGTAATGCGTTATGCCATAGTGTATCTCTGCAGCAGTTGGCATTGTCCTACAAGTATATACACTGGTGTTGCACTTTATATGGGTGTTGTTCAGAACATGTCACTACTGTAGGCCATGGCTACCAACAGTATGTTACTCCCTGTGGACACATTCTGCAATGACTGGATGTTAGTTGTCATGCAGGTGTGTGACATACCCTTTCAATACCCCATCATGGTCACCCCTATGAGACCATGCATTTCACAGCAGCAATACATGCACATGTTCAGCATGCATTCAGGGTAGGTGTGTTAGATGTGTGCATGGAATATACCATCACCATTACAAGTCCAGTGTGTTGGCATGCATCTACATAAGACATACACACCAGCTACAAGCTGCTGCCTTGTTGCTACCCCGGAAGGACCTACATAAGAGGGTGAGAGATGCAATGTCAGTGGCCACACCTGTGGCACTGCTACAGGCTGGGTGCAGTACTACCATACATCAACCACAATACTACCACATCTGGACATCTGTTTATCACTACAATGCAGCAAGACAATATATCTATGACATATCAGATATGCATGCTGTACCTGTATCACTGCAGATATTTAAACAACAGTGGTATACTGATGTGCCCTATGCCCTTACTTGCACGCTCCTTGACTGGTGTGTGGGTGACACCCACCTCCATGAAGGGGTCCAGTGGTTGTTGCTATTCCAGATGGGCAGGTGCCATGAGGCTGGCCAGGAGCTCCTCCACACATGTTGGAGGGATGGATGGCATGACCCCCCTGTGGTGAGGTGATCACTCTGGACTGCAGCAGCATGCTGATGGGCATTGCAAAGCAGGTCGCTGCAATGATGCCAGACCTGCTCATAACTGTGGTTATGCAGGACGATATCATTGACCTTTGGATTACATCGTTCCATAGGGCGGTCCGCTCCTGCTGGTCATGGGCTGTCCTGCAAAAAGAGAACCTCGTAGTGCTGTACCAGGTGGTTGATGATGCCCTCATTTTTATCCACTGAATAGACAGGTAACCTGCTGTGTGACATCTTGCCTGAAAGACATAAAGATGGAAACAGGCCTGAGCAACTCATATGGTAAGGTTACCACAGTTCGTAATACACATTTCTGTCACCCTCCCACCATATCAGCTTCAACAGCCTGTACACACAGCTCCTTAGGTATGGCTACAGCTTAACTACCGTTTGGACAGATTGTGTATTGTAGCACACCTTCTGCAATGTGACTGTAGTCATGTCCCCTGTGTGGACACTAACATTGCTGGCCTGTTACAGACTATTCACTTGCATGCCATTGTTAGGGTCACTATGGTTACATATATGCGAGTGGTATGGCTGCTCTGAGATTGCTGCACATCTGACAGTCTGTGTTTTTCCGGATATCTATGCATGCTCTTGACATGTATCGGGATTGTGTAGACTATTACTACCAACAAATATTCTATACCAGTAGCACAATAACATGTGTATGTTCTATTGGCCAGCTGATCCACCTCTCCACACCCATCTGACCAGGATAATTGGCCACATCACATGTGTGTGCCAACCTGGGGCCTCTTCATGTATTGTTACAGCAATACCATCAGGTGTAACCACCCAGGGGATGTTGCCCACCCGTCAGGGCACACACCATGTTCCTGTCCCCTGAGCACAGGTCTAGTGTCTGTTCCAAACCGGGCTCCACAGACACATGAGGGATGTGCTACATCAGTCTGAGGTACCCAGTACACATTCACATGGCCGACATGCTCCTCCTGCTCAGCCTCCAGACCAGGCACCTTCAGGACGTGGACTGCTGTTGTGAGTGGCTGTTGGTGGGAGCCTTGTTCCCATTGTGCCCATATTGGAGACCATGGGGTGTCCACATCATAGACCACACACACCATACACAGAGTTTACCCACCACATGTCACATACCACACCTGTAGGCTTTCCTCTATATCTACTAATCCTAACCACCTCCATGTGAGTATCTGCCATACTTCCTCGTATTCCCATTGCATACTTCACAGACATGGGCAATGTGGTGCTAAAAAGGGACTAACGTGATATACCCGTCCATGGTGCACACACTACCAGCTGTAGATATCTGTGTGTATTGCTATGTGTGCTGCTGCCTCGCACATAGCACACATCACTGTGGTAGTGATATAGGGGACATATCTTTACATACATATATGTTTGTGTGTGTGTTTGTACATATGTAGATGCGCAGATAGGTATATATCTATATATATGTAGATATATGTAAATTCATATATATATATATATATATGTGCACATATATATGTCTACACATGGGTATATGTATATTTCTGGACATACATGCTGATATACATTTATCCATATATATTATATATGTGACATATGTACACATATGGATACCTATATGTGGGGTACATTCAGACATCAGCTACACAATCTCACAACACCTTCCTGCAAAGTTGCACTGTTCTGCCTTGCTACAACACAGACAGGTGCCACGTATGGACACGGCCTGACATTAGTGGGTTATATGTGGGACCTGTTTGCAGTTAACCCTATTACACACGTATGGCATTCCGGCAAGCTACATTACAGATTCAACTGAGTATCCTGCCAGTGGTGGTCCATGGCTCCCACATGTCCATCATAATGGCATTACTTCCACCACCAGCTATTGGCCATGTCATATACATACTTCCTATTACACAACATACACTATGATGGCTTACATCTTGTCTGTCACTGCTGACCTGCACAGTTAACAGCTATGGCCCACTACCCACAGTGACAAACACTATTGTCCATAGCAGCTGTTCAGTTGAACATCATCACAACAACACCTGATAGCACATATAACTCATTCCACATCATCTATCCTATTATGATGGACCAGGTACTACATTCTAATACATGTACATGTACTTCACATACCTGTTGTGGGAATGATGTATTTATGAATGGCAGCTGCCTAAATGCCTGCATTTTCAGCAGTTAGTTTGCTGAGCTGTATTTTTTCCCACTTTCCCTTTTTCTCTCACTCTCTATCCCTCTCTCCCTCCCTCCCTCTCTCTCCCTCTCTCTCTCTCTTTCTTTCTCTCTCTTGCCCCCCCCCTCTCTCTCTCTCTCCCTCTCTCTCTTTCTCTCCCTCCCTCTCTCTCTCTCTCTCTGTCTCCATCTCTCTCCAGTGAATGGATTGAGCTGCTTTGAGTAGATTGCAGACTTGCTTTAGTAGGTGATGCACTTGATCAGGTGATGGCCTCTGTACCAATCAGTGTCCTACACTTGCTTACTGCATGCAGCTTGCTGTGTAGTACTTCCAATTACCACTGTCATGGCAACCACCTACTATAAATCCCTACATCATGTGGGAGTGGTCCCTTTACCTTTCCTGTGTGATGGACATCCTTCCTGTATGTGGGCATCAGTGTTACAGACAGCAGGTAGCAATACCTCTTCCAGGGAAACTGGCACACTCAGGCCAGCTACATATTTGTAGGAGGTTCCAGAAATACAGACAGAGTGTGAGTAGAGTTGTGTTATGCTTTGTATAGTACTGGTGTTACAGGGTGTGTGTACATACTAGTTTACCTTGGAATGCAGTCTATCTGTATAGCTCTCAACTGTGGGCCTATCCTCTTGGTGGCCAGAGGTGTGCCTATCATGTTTTGTCTGTCCACCACACAGGTCCTGTGTCAGATATTTCACTGGCAGTGTGTGTGTGTTGAGTGCTATTAGTACATGGCTACATCCATTTATGTTTTTAACCTCAATTCCCTGGCTAAGGGTATGTTGCAGACTATCCTGTAACACCAGTAACTTACTTTGTGTATGGCAACAGTTTTCCACATATGGGCCTGTGTTCCAGCCTCTGTCCTCCACCTACATACCAAGCTTTGCACATATGACCTGCTGTCAGGGGTTGTTCTGTAGTGGGCTGTGTGTATATCACACTGCCATTGCTGCCATCAGTCCACTGCTGTTGTATGCCCCACACATACGGTGGGGCTGCGGCCATATATGTGTGGGCTTCACCTACACAATACATGTGTGACCTTATGCAATCCAGAGGCCAGTGTACGTAACAGTGGTATATGGCCCTGTATTATTGAGTCTAGGGGGGATGCACCATAAATGATCTAGGCTGTTACAAAATGTGGGGGTATCAGGGGTGAGCTGCCTTAAGGTATGTGGATGTACAGTATCATACACTTCACCTATATTTACATTACTCACACAGATTGGGTTAATGCAGGCCTACTGCCTCCTGTCATACAGACTGTTCTGTTTGTCAGTGTGCATGTGATGGTGTCAGTTATGCCTTGTTATGTAACAGTTACATCCCATTTGGTCAGCTGAAGTCTTTACCACCTAGTGATTTTGTACAGAGTGTAGATAGAGGCTGCTGAACTATACACCTGCATTACATACATACCTCTCAACCTCTTAGAGCAAGAAATCTGTACAAAGCTATAAATAAAAGTGGTACAAAGGCCCAAAAATAGGGACAATTTTTAAATATTGCTCTTACAAACTTAGAAAGTTGGTGGAAAACATGTTTTGCAATAGCATGAATTTTCTGAAGAGCATGAAGTCTGAAACTCAAATGTCTGTCATTATTTTTCTAACTTCAATCTTTAATAATTTGACAGAAAACCACAATTTTATGAAAAATGTACCAAAAATATGAGGTAAAAATTTGGACATTCTGCGAAAAACTGTACAGTTGAGAGGTATGATTACATACTGTTGATTGTTTGGTATCCTGTGGCCCAGTCTGACTTTACTATTGTACAATTTGAAGGCCTTGGCCTGGACAGCAACAGTTGTGAACCTTTCCAGACTACTGTATTAGTATAACTGTTTCACAGTTGCATTACTCTGCTTTTATGGATGTCAGTGTCTGAACATCTATATGACATGGCATATAGAACTGTAATAGTACACAGATAAAGGTTTTCCATTTCTGCAAACCTGTGTGTGGTGTTATTTCCTATGACCTCTCTGTGGGTATATGTTGCAGGCAACAACTGTAATTTGTATGGGTGGCCCATACAGTGTCCAGTTGTTCAGGTGTGAACTGTAGGCATAGTGGCTGTTCCATATTGTGTACATCTTCTACATATGTATCTTACTGTACATATCTCTGCGTGTGTATGTGTAGTCACATGTATATATGTATACATATATATATATATATATATATATATATATATATATATATATATATATCTGCATATCTGTGTCTGTGTATATGTATATGTATCCTGGGGATGTTGACAACTTCCTCATTTTACATTTCCTATGGGAGCCAGACTGTACTGCATGATATGTTACCAATACCAGCCTGACATCGTACAGGTGGGCTGTAGTACTGTTAACATCTTGTGCCCATGTCATGTCAGGTCCTGGTTATGGGAACTGTAACACTTGGTAGTGTATTGCAGGGTGAATGTGTTTCGCTTGTGGGGGGGGGGCTATGCCTATTCGTACAAGATGTATATTGTTTGCGGCATCTCAACCTCATTAACGGTGCAAGTAGACATATTTTTTTTTGTTAATCTACCATTGCTATATACAGATGTGTGGCCATATATACCTATAAATATATATATATATATATATATATATATATATATATATATATATATATACTTACATACATATATATAACTATGTCCGTATATACATATCTTCGCACATATATGTAACTTGCTGTGTATATGTAGACATATAGGTGTAGACATATATGTCGATGTAGGCATTTGCATGTATATATGTTCATATATATTTATATATATGTATATATTTCTAATTATTTATATGTATATATATCTACATATATAGATATGTTGTATCTGTTTAGATATTAATATATTTACACACGCACTCATACATCTAGATTTTGGTATACATTCTTTGTACTGTTACATGACTGGGCTGGATGTTATGTTACTGAAAACATAAGATTTATATATTTTTGGCATGGCTTAGTGGTAAATCACTTTGTCTATGGTTTGCAGGATCCTGCGTTTGAGCCTTGCAGAGGCTATTTATTTACTATTTCCTACCTAATATATGTTTTAATTTTAATATAGGAACAATAATGCTATCATTTATGCCAGGAAAAGTTTGGGCATCTAACCTTAATTGCCATTTTAACTCACAGATATCTAGATGCACATCCAATATCTTTCCCTGGATGTCTTGTTTAATCTGCTGAATAACACAAAATTAAAAATTATGCCCTGAAAATTTTCCAATATGTCTAGCTAGGGCATTAGTCGATCTAAGGTGTCTAATATCCAATAAATGCTCATTCACTAGCTCCCTAAAACACCTGCAAGTTTTTCCTACATAAAACACAGGACATGCTTCACATTTAGCTAGGTAAACCACATTCTGAGTGTGGCAGTTATAATGCCCCTGAATAAGAATATAACAGCCGTGAACCCTAATGTGTTGCCCTGTTTCCATAATATACTTGCAAATACTACATATCCCACACTTAAAATTACCTAATGTTCTACTAGTACTTGCAAGCTTACCATGTGACCCCCTCTCAAGGATCTCCTTAAAGGATCTATCCTTCTGAAACACAAATCTAGGAGCAACCCCCATTTTTTCATCCACATTTTTGTCCAACGTTAGAGTACCCCATTTCTTTCGAATCATCTTTATGAACCATTCAGCATCTTGACTAAAGGTAATGACAAAAAATATTCCTTCACTTTTCTTCTCAGGTCCACTTTAATCAACATTAATTCCTAGTCTTCCCACAACACTTTCGGACACTCCCTTCAAAATGGCCTTATACATACCATTTTCTCTTTTACGGAGAATACATACTATATCCCTGTAGTTTTCACAACTTTCTTAGTCACTGCAGTGATCTGCCCCTTACATGTATTATTACACTACCCAATGTCCTTACTTTGTAAAATGTTATGTTTGTAGATTAGTATATGTGGACTGTGTCTCACATATAGGCTACACCTCTTACCTGTTATAGCTGTTGAGAAAATCATTGTTAAAACTTCCTGACGCTTTCTACACATACTCCCAGATTCCATGCTTGTAGACAGGTGTATAAGTGAACTGTGTTGTACCTACAGTCTACACCTCTTACCTGGTACAGCTGTTGAGAAAATCATTGTTAACACTACCTGACGATTTCTACACATACACCCAGATTCCATGTTGATGTTATACACATACCTAACAATCTGTTATTGCACACACTCTGGTCAAGGCTTGACAGGATGCAGGTGTTAATTTGACATATTTTGAGAATTGTTGTCATACACTTTGGGTGAGATGCTACAATGACAGGTTTGTTTCCATATACATTCTCTGACTATGTTCAGGTCTAACTATCAGTTATATGTCAATAAAAGCTGCCTACATTTCTTGGATCATCACACTGATTTGTCAGGGGAACATGTTATTGGGCAGCAGATCTGGGCCATTTATCTGGACATATCAGAACAGTTGAGGGGTATGACTATGCATACAGCTTACTACTTAAACATTCTGCCACAGTCTGTACAGTTGATGGTTACGATAATACTTACAGCTTACTATCTGAACATTCTTGCAAATGCTGTATAGTTGTTGGGTCTAATTATACATACAGCTTACTATCATAACATTCTCACAAACTCTGTACAGTTGTGGGGTATGATTATGCATACAATTTACTATCACTCCTGGGATTCAAATCCCTGCTGTGTGTGGTAAAATTATTACAGTTGACATTACAGTACACTGTGCTATCAGGAAATTGGTGTAAAGCATTTCAATATGTTCTGTGTTGTACAATATGACTGACCTCTTGAGACATCCAAAATTGTTATACTGAACTTCCTACACATTTTATCTGCATTCAACAGTGTGGGTAACACTGCTTATTACAACAGTACTATTTATAGAATGCAACACTACAACAACATATGAAAGCAGAATGTACACAAGCACTCCAGGGGTTATACTTTTATTCACAAGATATTACACCTTTATTTACACACAACCTATATGACAGTCTTCCTGCCATATTGTCTAGTTTATTCAGTACATCCCATACACAATGCATTTTTATACTGGTACAACACTTTCTAGAACTGTTATATGTATTTGTTATGACAGTACATGCAAGATTATTACTAACCTGCCTCACAATGCAGACTTTGCAGCCTAGCAGCATGTGCTTTCTGGTTCGCAGCCCACTCATCTACAGCTGTCAGAGAGATACAGTGATATTTAGCCATTACCTCTCCATAGTATACACAAGCTAGGCAATCATTATCTACTTAGTAGAATGAGTACTTAGTGCTGGGGCATCGGACATCCCCCTTGATTCTTGGATCCACTGCTCCAAGAGATCCCCCTCCACCGCTTCAGGTCAGCATGGTGATGCCTGACCTGCTCACCAGTCCGGAATATACCATTGACAATGGTGAGGTCATGGGCGAGACTGTCCCAGGTCTCCACTTTATACTGAGATCCCTGGTACTGGCCCTGCAGCAGACTCTGCTCATGGTGTTTTACCAGGAGCTATACCATGAATCTGGACTCCTGGGTGCCCCAGCACTGCGCTCTAAATCAAGTGCCTTCCCCAACTCCAGACATTCTGCTATAGTAGGGAACTGCAACCAGTTATGGGAAGTATTCATGCCTGTGAGGTTGAAATACACCTGATTTCCTGCACTTTTCTGTGATTGGATGGTTTTGAAAAGGCTAAGCTATGGGCACACCTGCTTACCTAATGTTGGCATTGTTTATAGGGGTATACCACTGGGCAAATTGAGTTAGCCAGCCTACATATTGCTTTCACCAACTAAGCTGGGCTGTGCAATGCTTAGCATTGCTTAATATTTAATTGGCATTATATTTTCCTTTTGGCATTGATTTATTATTTGTTACATCTTATATATGTGTCTGGTATCTGTGATTCATGTGTACTTGCACTGTATGGGGTCCTGGAGACTTCAACACTTTATTACAATAACACCTCACATCTGGCCTTACTGCAGTATTCCAGTTCACATATTTATGTTATGTAACAGGTTATACATCACACTGTACATAGATTCCTTTCACATGTTCAGTTTGATTTTCCAATGGTGAAGATTTGTTTGATGAAACCTCAGATTTATGTGCTGCTATGATGGCTTAGTGGTTAACTACTGTGGTTGTAGTGTACAGGGTCCTGTGTTCGAGCCTTGCAGAGCCTGTTTATTGTGTTGCTCGGCAGAACACAGGCCACTGGATACAGAGTGATTAAGGCACTTTAAAGCAGTTGTAAGTGGTTTTGCGTGGAGGTAAGCACTGTTAACTTCCAGTTACAGTTTCTTATACTCAGTTAGCTTCTAAATTGCTTCATCTGTGCAGGCAGTGCTTATCCCCACACAAATGTACTTAAACATGCCTACTAGTGCTTAAATATGCTTACTACTGCTTGTTTGTGCTTAAATCTGCTTAATAGTGCCTTATTCATTATAACACTGACACTTTACATGTGCATTTCCTGCAGTACTCCAGTTCATAAATATATGTTATTTAGTGGATTTTGCAACAACAATATTGGTTATAACATGTGTTGCCATGTAAAATAGACTGTTCTGCATTGGGACTCGAACCAGGAATGTCTGCTCGTTAGGCAAATGCTCTGCCCACTACACTATTGCTGTGCTGTTTCATTTGCATATATCTTCCTTGTTATCCTCTTTAGCCTTTTAAGCTGCTTTAACCATAGCTATGCGATGTGCACGCCCACGCACCTATGGTTAGCTGTACTCGGATTTTTAAAAAAAATAATAAAAGGGATTTTTCATTTAATTTATATGTACTGTTGCTGTTGTACACATGGGGGACTGTTGGTGGGGATATGTAGACACCTATGAGCGGTCTCGCTCATTTCTTACCACTTTCTGCTGTTCTACATTGCAGGGCCATGTCTATTCTGAGAGCTCTGCTCTCAGACACACCCCCTGCACTTGTACACCCTCCGTGTAAGCCTAGAAGCTCGGGCAGTGCACCTTATTAACATGCATGGCGCGCTGCCGCCCTACTCCTAAATGGGCACTTCCATGCAGGACTAAGCTAGCCCTGCACAGAAGATTAGTAAATCCGGGGGAATGTTTATCACCTTTGTGTTGCCAATCCCTAGCATATGACTTCATTGCACTTAAATAGTTTATCGTCATGCAATTACCTGGTCACAATGTAATGTAAATCAGAAGTACGTCAGTTGCAGTTTCTTGCAGAAGGATAAAATATTGTTTGTATAATGTCAGTTGAGAGAATTGTCATAAGTAAACTTTATGTGACATTTTGCACTTCCATGATGTTGGCTTTCAAGTTCATCATTTTTAAGTTTAACAATTGTTATTGTTTTACTATAGCAGGGACATGCAGAGAAAATATATGCATTATTCAGTCTATTTTATAAAATGCAAGAAGGGGTTGTGATTTGTTGATGTTAGAGATGTGTTTGTAATAAACTCTCTGACTTCATATATACCACACATATTACATATTCTAAGATAACCATATGAAAGTAGATATTTTTAATGACTGCATAAACAGTTCTCTGTTCAGTCACAGATATCATAGATACTAGCTTTACTTGCATAAAAGTGGCATAAATTTATGACTAATCTGTGTATATGACAGCATGACTAAATGTAATTTGTCATGTTCCAGAATACTATAACCCTCAAGTTCTGAAGATCATATGTAAAGGTCAAATGTTGAGATGATTAAAACATAAAATAAAAAAGCCAAGTGAGTTGTCTTCTCTGAAATAATTGGTACTTAAGTATTATCACAACCAACAGGTTTTAAACAACTCACTCTGCTTGCTACAGATGGGTAAATAGTATGACTGTGTTATAGTGTATTATTGCAACCGATACATCATTAGGCAAAAAGGCTGCTTGTCAGGAAATATCATGTAGCTTCTTCTACATATGGTAAGTATTTTGATATCAACTCAATGACTAGCAAGCTGAAGATAAAAGTTTAATGATAAAGCAACAAAATTTGGAGAAAATGAAACAGTTGTACTATTTATGAGGCAGCAGCAGCTGGATCCCGATACACTAGTAATGAATTAGGTACTTTTAAATGTTCAATGTGTAGATTTATTTATGATGGTATTAGTTATATTTGTGCAAGCATTAACATGATAAATTGATGGGAATGTTCAGTTGTAATTAGTAATTTTTGATTTATGTTGCATCTTGCAGTTCTTATAAAGCTTTTTGTATGAGTAAAACCATTAGGCAGCTATAAAGCAAGATTTATAAACATCAATACACAATAGAAAACTTAAAAGTACAGTTAATACATGATACAGACATTCAATTAAACAGTAATTTAAAAAAAAGTATTGTGGATCATGCTCCAAATGATATTAGATGGAAAGACAATAAAGGGATACTTGTTTACTTGAAATATAAATGGCGAGTACTGTATGACAGCTGTGGAAACATGGGTATGAATTCCAGTGTTAACTTCAAATATTACTTAAAAAGTATGATGGGTACATAATCATTTTTATTTGTAATTATTATACTGAATTCATACTTTGCATATATACTATTTTGCAATGCTGACCTACTTCTTTTACTGATCTGATATTGATATTTGAACATTTCAACATGTGACTTGTTTTTTTATTTATTTTCAGTCTGATGAAGTCTGAAAATTAATAAGGAGATGGAAGCATTTATTTTTCATTGCCTATATCAGGCATCTCTGGATCCTGTTTTGATGAACCTTTTGTGTATCTGCAAACACACAGTATCGGAACTGCAACATCAAAAGACCTACATTTTCTTTCCTACATTTATAGGACATGTTGGAGATGCAGAAGCTTCTCAGAGAATTCCCATTCTCTGGAACAGGCTCACCATCCACGTGAAGCAGTGTTCCTCCCTAACACAATTTAAGTGATACTTGAATGAATGGATGAGTAATCAGAAATTCACCCCTGGTCTGGCACCGATGTCTCTGATGGACAGAAGCAGTCAGTAAATCAGCCTGTATATAAATCAAAAATCTGTGGCTCACATTTGGGTTGTACAGCTAGGCTTATAAGGGCTCTAGTGGTTGTTAGCCAAGTATACACCTATGAACCTATGATCCTATGAACTTATTTAATTTTGGGATTCTCTGAGTGTTTTTTTTTACATTTATTCTGTGAATTCATACTAACATACTAATATACGATTTTAAAACAATTAGATTGAAAGGAACATTTTTTTTTTACAAAATTCTTATTTGCCTTTTACTCTGAAGATGTGCAAATGTGGAGTTAGTGTAGTAAGAGGTTGGGTTGTGGATGTGTAATCTCAAATTAGGTGCAGGGGATTGTTGCCCTCCTGTAAAAATAATGTAAATGTAAACAAATAATGTAATTATTTCTCGATGTCTTGCAGTTTTGACAGTTTATATTAACCGAGTCCAGTTTTCCTAATTCCTCCTCAAAAGAACATGTTATAACAAGACAAATTTTAGTAAATCAGTATATTCACCTAATTTCCATTAGTTGTAGTTTTATTATAAGAGTGTTGTGTAATCTGATATTAAATTGTTTGCTTCAATCAAAGTATATGGCATTTTTTGCACCACACTGACTTTATTATTCAATGTCCAACAAAATTATAACTTACTACTGCTAATCACACTTGAATTCTATATGTTCAGCAATCCCTGTTCCGGAGCTGTTCAAATAAATTTCAAAAGTAACTTATAATGTTTGGTGGATAGTGACTATATACCTTAGATGTATTAGTTTTCCTTTAATGAATCTGCAGTATCCCTGAATGTCTCCACTGTTTGTAAACATTTAATTGGTCTAATTGTTTATTAAGGATGCAGTGTATGCAATAAATGAAGCACATGTCATTTTAATAAGTCTTTGTTGAGCTATTCAGTTTTATATGTTTCTTATTGTTTCTCTGTATTTACAGACTCTTTGTCTGAAAATTGTCAAGTCTCCTCCAGATAGTTTTCAGCCTAATTGGTTTCTTGCACCTGGCATCCCTACACCATATGTTCCCTAGTACTGGGTATCTGCACACATGTGGACAAGATGCGACCCATACATCCAACATAAGGGTACAATGGAGTCGATTTGTGCCTTTGCCTGCATCTGCAGGGTATGAAGGCATTTATAATGGCCCTACCCAACTTCAGGTTTGCTTATATTGTTAGCTGTATCACCATAAGGGTTGCTGTACTATTCCCCCACAACAGCATGCTTTCAAACAGATCTGCTTTGATTTACCGAATTAACACATAACCAAAATATAAAATGCCAAGAAGATAACATCAGAAGGTTACAAGAATGAGACTGTAGAAGATCAGAATGTAGAAAATCAAACCAGGTGTATATTCCAAATTGAGATCACGGTATAGTCAGGATCGGGAAATCTACCCTTTTCCTCAATGTAATGTGATCTCAGAGTTGGTATTTCTAATTTTCAGGTGGTTTAAGGGACACAGGGGAGTTTTTCTTCCTGCAAAATAGGAAAAGAAATTAGTTATACTTGAAAATTATATATACCAACTCCAAGATTGCACTACAGTGGGAAAAAGTGAAGATTTCCTGATCCTGAGTATACCGCAATCACCTTTTAGAATATATACATGGCTTGATCTTCTATGTTCTGATCTTCTGCAATCTCATTCTTATAACCTTTAAATGTTATTGGCTTAGCATTTTACATTTCAGTTATGTGTTAATTTTATAACTCAAAGTAGATCCTTTCATACACATACATATACTTCATACCAATGCCCAGTGGTCTTATTCTTTTCATTGTGTCTGCACATGTCCACCTGCCAGTGATAAAATAGCACACTGGGATTGCTTGTTTTTCACCATGACTGGTGAGCCAGTGTTGCATTTCACTTGTATCCTCTCCTATGTCTCTCTTTCGGTACCCATGCTGTTACTTGAACTGAGATCATTTGGGTCATGGTGAATGCTTTATCTCTCTACACTACAGAGTCAGATCTAAGTTAGGATAATTTCATGCTTACTTTTTATTTTTATCTGTAAGTATTTTGTTGGCGTTTTTGTCATCTGACATTTTTTGTCTGTTTCAGTAGCTTGCACATCTTTAATTTCTTTACCTAAGAGTACCTTTAATGAGTCAATCAAAATAAATATGATGGTCTTAGAACAATTTAAGTCTGAATCTCTTTGATTAAGGTATTAATCTCTTGCTATCTATTTGTCTGTCATTGTTAATGTATATAAAAAAATCATATCTGATACAATGACATGGAATAATTTAAATATATTTACCTGTTTCCTTTAATGGATATACAATAACACCTTTCTCTGTCTTAAGCATTCTTTCAGTTCATACTCTTCCATTTTTTTGGCATAAAGCTTCTGTGTTTTGCTTTTCTTAGTAAACATTTTTTTTTTCTAATACAGTCCATCTCTGTATTTTTAATTCTTTGTTTTAGTGAATGTTTAGAAACCATCCTTATTATCCCCATGAAATCCCCCAACAGAATGTCAGACTGCCTAAAATCTAATTTCTTTTGACTTTCAGGGTTATTCCTTTAATAACCAGTATTCAACCTAATCAAGTATGGCCCTTGTTATTTTTTTTAGAATGTTTTCTGTATATCAGGTTGAGTTTTAATTTTATTTCAATATGTCTGCAAGTATTGGTAAACTGGTAATGATTAATTTGTCATTTCTTTTGTTATCCAGAACCTTTTCTCATTAAGATGGAAAATCAATTTATTAAGTTAATTTCATATGGCTAGTTGTACTTGTGAAAACCACTTGTTCAGCATCCTCCCTTATGTTTATTTGTCACCTTATCTATATTATGAAGACTGGTGTCACTCAGTAATAGATCTTTTTTATGTTACCATGCTCAGAGTCTTTAAAATTTTCCATATCCACACTACAGGCATATAGTTGTCCACAGATCACAGTTTTTCATATATATCTGTATTCCTCAATTAAAACCTCCTAAACAGACCAGGAACGCAGTGCAAATTAAGTCAATGGCAAAATCAGTCAAATACAAAATATACAAAACTACCAGACTACCAGTGCCAGATAAATCTATTCCAAAACAAATCACACAAGCAAAGCTTTAAGGAAAACTCCCTTCATCAGTGCAGATACAAAATTAATTACATTAAATGACTTTATACTTGTCACATGACAAATAACACCAATCACTTTCTCAAGAATGTTTTTTGAACCCACCAGTTTGCCCTTATAACAATTTAAAGACACAGCATTACATTTTAAACAATTAAATATAAAAAGCCTATATGTATATAAATAAAACACATAATAAAGCTTAACATTCTGTCTGGTTAAATTCAGCTACAACTCTTAATTAACATTCAAAAACATCAATAAAAAAAACACATCCATAAAAAAAGATTGCTCGTAGCCACATTTGTTTATACTTTAAAACTGGCTTAAGGCTGACATTAACATTGAAACCGGGCGTGAAGTCAAACTCAAATCAGAAAATCTAGTTGTACTCAGCTATTCCTATTTTATTATTAATATCACCCCCTCTCAGATTTGGCAATAATGCATGAATTACCCTAAATGTAAATGTATGTAGCGAACCATTCTCTATAACATGTTTAGAAAGCAAGTTAGTTTTGACCCCTCTTCTTATGTCAGACAAATGGTCAGTTATTCTTTCCTTAAATTTCCTACTGCATTTGCCCGCATAAAAAAAACAGGACATATAAGAGAAGTACCCAGATAAACAATATTATCAGAGATACATGTTGCAAAACAATTAAATTTATACTTCCTTTGACTGTTAGGATGTATAAACTCAGTAAAGTTTAATATATATTTACAACAAGAACAGTTATAATAACAAAACATACCTGTTTTTTGCTAGTAAAGGAATTTTTTACAAAATGCATCTCTTTGTAGCATAATTGTTGTTTCAAATGTTGACATTTTCTAAATGCAAATTGTGGTTTATTGGCTATACATTTATTTAGTTTAGGTAGACCACATTCATCACCCCATTAGTTCTGTTATTGTAATCGATAATATATCTTGAATGATTAGCCTCCATTGTTCTACTCCTGGTTTCCCTTTGATAACCAGTATTCATAAAATAGGGTCTAACACTCTGTTGCCTATCTTTAATGACTTGTCAAAACAATTTGTTCAATAAAATATCATCATAATTTCCAACTCAAAACTCTTCCATCATATCAATCATCTGTTGTTTGTAAACCTGAATATCTGTATTTAGCATGCTTGCTCTAAGGAACTGATTTTTAATAATACCTTTAAAGACATGATGTGAATGCTTAATGTGTCTATGCAAATATCTGTTTGCCTGTGCTTCTTTCATATATATGCTCGTTGAAACCTTTGCTTCTTGCTTCATAATCTTAACATCAAGGAGATTAATTTCATCTCTAGAATAACTAAGTTTAAATCTTAAAAACTCTGCAGTACTATCTAAATAAATTAACTAAAGTTGATTCACCCATTTCCATATTAGAAAAATATCATCCATGAAGTGATTGTAGAATAAAATATTTATAGTGTATCTTCCTATGGAGTTAAAGATACTTAAACTCTTTCATTAATTCAATGCTATGTTAGCGGAAGTATTAGTGACTGATGTTCCCATTGCTATGCTTGAAATTTGATGAAATAATTGTTGCTCAAACATAAAATATTACTAGTCAAAATTATGTCCAATAAATGGCAAATAGTTTCAATTTCCTTACTAGCATGATTACTATATGCACAAAGGAATTCCTTTACTGCTTGAACACCATAACAATTAGTTATCATTGTGAATAATGAATTAATATCTAGAATAAAAATATAATCATTAATTTCATTCACCTGAAAGCATTGCTTGTGTGATTAGTTTTTGAAATAAATTTATCAAGCATCAGCAGTCTGGCAGTTCTGTATTTATTCTTCATCTCAGTCAGCTATCAGCTACCTCATGACACAATCCATCTACTTCCTTCCCTTTGGATGATAGTCATAGGAATTCATTTGTTGATTAATTCTGCCAGGACTGCTGGCCCCTACACCTGCACACAGATGTGCATGTCTAATTCCAGATAGAGCATGTTCTGCGTGGTGTGCACAATACTATTATACTTCAATTTCTTTTGGTGCACCTGCATAGACTCAGCCTCTGTTGGGTGTCAGCACAGCAGTGAGACTATCGGAGTCTTTTACTCCAAGATGTGTAAACTAGCACTGGCCATTCACTTCAACTCCTGGGTCACTAATCATTTCTTCATCATCTGGATCACAGTCAGGTCTTCATCACCTCTCTGTGTTGGTCCCAACTTCAGAACAAAAATATTAGAAGCTCTGTTTCTCCATTCTCAAGCCTTATTATCCCACAGTCATTTTCCAGTCTTTCAAGAGAAGCTCATTTTGTCAGCTAAATTTCAATTGTTTGCCTGAAAGTAGTTACAGTGTCTTCAATCGAAACCAGAACTCTAATATTTAGTTTGAGTCCTCCATTCACTTTCCAAGGTGCACAGTTACATATTCTTATACTTCTCTTCATTTTCCATGTTATCTTCTGTATGTTTTTTTTTTTTGTTGTTGCAATTTGTCTTTCTAAGATTCTTTTTTTTTTAAATTTATTTAATTCCCTGTGCTCTGCAGTTTGATTATTTAGGTTTTGGGTTAGTCCCTAGATTCATATTTTCCTTCAGTTTAACAATATATCTGATAAATCACAATATAATATAAAAGTCAAAGAATATATAATTTCATATCATAACCAAGGAGCAGACTTGATAACACATTAGAACACTGAGGGTTTTGCTGTTAGAGCAATACATAAGAATGTAATAAGTTCTTGGAATATCATCTAAAACCATAAATGAACAACTTTACCCCAAAATGAAACAAAGGAAATTGATAATAAAATTTACATCAGTAAAGATGACCGTCTTTAATACATGTGATCAAATGGATAGTATAGAAAATAAGAATGACAGTAGAATGGGGTTGGTGCTCCATAATTTGGGTAGCCTTTAATCTGGATGACATTTTAGTAACAGAATGCAAACAGAAAACAATGCATCTTGAAATTACTTAAGCAAATTTCGCTTTTGAGTCACGCTAAGAAAGGCTTCTTGTTTTGATTGTTGTATACCTTAACTTTTGTATCCCATTTGTGTTTGTGTGCTGCAGGACATACAGTAATTATGCAATACCACCAGACACTATACATTAGAAAAAGACACTAAACCTTCATGAGTGAAAAGCTCTATAAGAACTACAAGGCCCTGTTCTTGGGTATATAGTATCTGAGGCTTCTGGTTAGGAATGAATAAGATACAAATATAAAATTTGCACAAAAGTAGGATACCCAGTATAATATGCAGAACCCAGTGAGACTTCAAAGCTAAACTCAGGTAGCTGACCAATATAACATTGTCTGTGGCATTCATGTAACAAGGCAGCATTTTGGAAAAGTATATGCCAGAATTCTTAACATGACTAGGCTGAGGAAACAGAGCATTTTCCTGTAAAGGTTGAAAGATTAAGCTACTGGATGAAAATTGCATCTTCCTTCTTTATATGATGAGTGCAACCAAGGGAACTAAAATGCAGGACAATAAATTCCTAAACATCACATAGAACAACCTTGATAATTAGTAGAGCAGGCTCAATTAGATACGAGCGATACATTTTAGGTGATGATTATATATTAAATAGATTTGTGAAACTAATCTAACTTATTTTTATAACTTTCCATATGGGTGCATGATCCGTCTATTTTGACATAGATCATTGTTACTAACAGAACTGGATCTGGCTGAGAAAATTGTAAATAAAATAACCAATAGATAAAGCTTAATAATTAATGTATTGTGTTATAACTTCCTCCCCTAGAGTTGGCAGCATATATTTTCCTTTACTGCCAAATGCTGAGTAGTGTGGTGAAATAAATCTTTCAAGAGGATAAATAAATCTTAACAAACTGTAGTATCATTATAATATATGCCCAAACATGCTTTGTGGCAGCTATAAACAATCCAGTTTTATTCTATATATAAACCTGTATTTATCTAAGCTATGCTACCTGCCAAGAAATTAAGTACAAAAGCTTGTGCTTTACTCTTATCATCTGTCATGATACAAAATAAGGATAAAGTCTCCTTCTCTCTCTTGCATCACCCACACTTAGAATTAATAGAGACAAATCATCCTTCCTTCAGCTGTTTCATGGTTAAATTAAAAGAATTGGGATGGCTTTTCCTTTTCACAATTGCAACATCCATCAAAAATAAAACAACCCATTGCACTGCCTTTGACATTTTGCCACTATACAGTGAAACAGTTTCATCCCCATATCAATCTAAAATGCAGGAGAAAAGACATAGACATTCAGTAATCATGCAGTGATAACAATTTTAGCATCCCTATTCTATATTAACTTTACAGTTTATTTTTATTTCAAACTTCATTTGGTTCATTATAAAAAACATAATAGAACATGACATTTACCATTCAATCATAATATAGAAAAAGTATTAGCTATCTTAAGAGTTATAAAATCAATAAACAACATAATTTAAAATGTTTTTGCATTGCAAATAAGTTTATTTATGTTAAAAACAGAGATATAGCCCTGAAGGGATTTGTGAGTATAAAACTCATTTGAGTACCAAGAATTACACTAGCCTGGCCTTTAACAATCAGCTGTATCAGTGTTTTTGGCTAAGACCTTGATCTGTGCCATTATATCTAATTAGTTAAAGTCACAACACGGTAAGTGACAGATGCACTAATGTCATCCCTACTACTTAAGAAGCAATCATCATCTTATTTGTCTGTTTCCTTGCTGTGACTTTTACAAGCACTGCCAAGGTCCGTGTCAACTTAATAAACTGTTGATAAATTGAAGAGAATGCAAAGAAGGGCAGTGCCATAATTACTGACAGATGCTCGTGTCATAGTTCATCTGCTGGTAAATGTGGACATTCTTTCACTTAGTAATGCTATTTCCATATTAGGAAGCATTATATCAGTATAGTAATGGGGTTCTTAAAGTAAAGAACAATGATGTTTTTAACAACTTTAGTGGGACATAGCTTCAAAGCTGGAAAAAAGAGCATAAATAAAAACGTGTTAAGCAATTTCTGATTGTTTCTCTTCTGATGGGGTTCAGCAGTATTTTCTGGCATCTACTGAAGCACTTGTGATACATAATATAACATCCACATTTATAGGGAATAATCCCTGGGATTCAAAAAGAGCTAACATTAGTGAAACATTCTAATATGGAAATTTTCCTACTGCCAGTAACTCTTTCTGATTCAGATACAGGCCCTTCAAAGGGATTCTACATGGTCTGTAGAATCATCATGATGGGCTACCTCCTTGTACAGGTTACATGCTAATGAGACATGCTGGTGGAGTGACCAATGTTAGTTATCCATGCTTCAGACAAGGCACTTCTGCAGCCGAGTAATTCAGGGAATTAAACATCTGCAAAAGATAGAATGGCTGGCTGAGTTAATTAACTTGGCTAAAAGTTTGCATACACCCAGTATTCACCCAGTATTTTCAATGAATAAGGTCATGTTAGAGGTAAGTGCTGAGGAATATAGCGGTTAGGTTGTGGTAGGATGTATGTGACATATCAGTCTCTCCAGCATGTTGATCTCATGTGTTTGGGTTGTCTGCCTGGGTGATTGCAGTAAGGGGACATCGGAGTTAATTAAAGTGGCCAAACTTCATATTCACCCATTACTTTTAATGGGTGAGATTACCTTAGAGGTGAGTGCCGGGGAGTTCCTTGGACAGGTACTGGTGAGGGGTGTAGGCATATGTGCCTAAGTATGCTTCTGCATGTGTGGCTGTATGTAGAGAGATGAATGTACTCAAGTGTGTGTGTGTGTGTGTGTGTGTGTGTGTGTGTGTGTGTGTGTGTGTGTGTGTGTGTGTGAGTGACATCTCTGTACCCTGCATTGACCTCAGGGATGACTGCATGATTGCAACAAGTAGGAGTGTACTTGGCATAGTAGTTGCACAAGGTGGTATGTTTAGTCAGACCTTTCTTTTATTTAATCTTTTACAGTCCCATAAGCTGCCTCCTCCCTGCTTCATTTGAAAAGTCTACTTTTGACAGATTAATTCCTTCAAAGCAAAGTATCAGTTAATTTAATGCTGACAATGTATATATGCACACACACACACATATATATATATATATATATATATATATATATATATATATATATATATATATATATGTATATATATATATATATATGTAAGTTCAACAAATGACTATCTTGTCAGTAACTAGGAACTCTTCCAACCACTCACTGCATGTAATGACATACCTCTCAACCTCTTAGCATGAGGAATCTGGATAAAGCCAAAAATAGTGGGGAGACAAAGGACCAAAAAGAAGTGCAGATTTTAAATATTGTACTTATAAACTTAGAAACTTGTTATAAAAACATGTTTTGTTTTAGGTGTGCATTTTTCTGATGGATATGAAGTCAGAAACACCAATATGTGTCAGTATTTAGTGACTTCAGTCCTCAGCAACTTGCCAGAAAGCCACATATTTTGTGATGAAAAGAACAAAAATATGAAGTCAAGCTGGACAGTTGAGAGGTATGGTAATGGTATGGGCCTACTGCCACAGTTAGTATGTATTAAACTTATGGCTGATCATCAGAGGTTTTTTAAAATTGTCCCACAACTGCTGCTTGCCACTCTTTCAGGTTATAGGATCATAGGATCACAGGACATTACTAGGCTATTGGCCCTAAAGCCTGTACAAGCCTAGTCATGTTATACCCTTTTTCTTTTATGGACCAAGATATATAGTTAATGTTTGCATGCAAATCTAAGATCAGCACCAGCTGCCCCTGTCTAAGAGGTACATAAGTGAAACCCTTGGTATAGTTTTACAGTTTCCCATCCAGTTGTACAGGTTATACTTAAATAGGGTCATGGAGGAGCTCTGTTTTACATGAACTGGGAGTTTGTTGCAGAGGAGTGGCGTCCTTTGGGAGACATAACTGTCTCTCCAGCATATCCTGTAATATTGCAGGCTAGGCTAAAATCGTTAGAGCGAGTGAATCTTATCCCATTGGATTTGTAGATGTGCAGCAGCTTCATCAAGGCAGGGTCTGAGACTGCCCTGTAGGCCAGGCACAATCATCTGAAAGCAGTCTCTATTATACTGAGTAAAGTGATAAAGTCTTCAGTTTGTCCATGTAGGTGATCTCTCTAGTTGCTGCAGATGTTTGGTAAGGTACATATAGAAGGGAGTATTGTACTCTATTATTGGTCTGATGAGAGCTAAGTGCAGGGGATTTATAACTTCCTTAGCTTTGGATGCTATATTCTTGCTTATGAAGTGTGCAACATAGAAGGCCTTCATTAGTACTGTGGAGACCTGAAGACCAAAATTAAGGCTGCAATCAACTTGCATTCCTAAACCTCTCACCATTGGGTTGGAACTTAGGGGGATATTATAGCAATAACCCACGCCTGGGTGTGGGTAATGCTGGATTTACCCACGGCTGGCGTGGTTTGGTCCCGAGAGCGAAGCCAACCGTGGGTAAATCCAGCATTACTCACACCCAGAAGTGGGTTATTGCTATTATACAATCACATTATTTAAGAAAAGAAATAATTACTTTTCTTAAATAATGGCATTGTATAATGCCTCTTTACTGCCCTTCCGCAGCTGTCTGGTATTTTGTGGCAGTTTGCATGCCTACGCAGTACATCAGAGCTGTGGGCAAAAGCAACAGAGAATGCAAGATCTCCGTTGCTTTTTTTTTAAAAAAAACTGTCTCGCTATGTTAAATGGGTTTAACATAGCAAGTTAGCTTTAAAATAAGCAACGGATATCTCCGTTGCTTATTTTAAAGCTGTCTCGCTATGTTAAACCCATTTAATATAGCGAGACAGCTTTAAAAAAAAAAAGTAACGGAGATCGCAAGATCTCCGTTGCTTTTTACACACTGTGTCGCTATGTTAAAGGAGTTTAACATAGCGAGACAGCTTTAAAAAAAGCAATGGAGATCTCCGTGGCTTTTTTTAAACCTGTGTCGCTATGTTAAACTCTTTTAACATAGCGAGACAGTGTTTTATACTAACGGAAAAAGTCCGGGCGACCAGACCTTTTTCCGTTAGTATATTGAGGGATTTACAATGGGCACGCTGGTTGAGCTGGCCAATCAGCGTGCACATTTTAGGGGAGGCATTGTATAATATTAATTTTGTAATTAGCAGGGGGTTCTCCTTTGCTGAAGGGGATGATAATATTTTGGTGTGTGTGTGTGTGTGTGTGTGTGTGTGTGTGTGTGTGTGTGTGTGTGTGTGTGTGTGTGTGTGTGTGTGTGTGTGTGTGTGTGTGTGTGTGTGTGTGTGTGTTTAGTTTAAGTCATTGGGTTAACTCCACTCATTTGTCTGTTTAAGCCCATTTTGTAGTATGTTGAAATCTTTGGGGCATCCAATGATTGCACTCAGTTTGCAGTCATCGGCAAACTTGGTACGCCATAGGCCATCTATTTTCACCATGGACTTCTTAAAAATACATACCAAACAGTAGGTGGCCTAGCACAGATCCTTGTGGAACAAAACTAGTAACAGGTCTGGTAGTAGAGGTGGCATCCCCAGTTTTGTCTGTATGTGCTCTGTTTGTGAGCCAGTTGGCAGCCCATCTAGTGACATAAGGGTTAATCCCTGGCTGGGTGAGTTTCTCAGTGATGGCTGAGTGGGGGATTGTGTCAAAGAACTTAACTAGGTTGAGATAGGCAGTGTGAACTGTTTTGACTTCATCCAAACCTTGGTGACGTTCTCAAAGAATTCCACCAGGTTTAGCAGGCAAGACCGACCCTTAACAAATCCAAACTGGGTTGGATCAAGAGTTTGAAGGTCACCTATATCCTTGTTGATAAGATCCATGATGATTCTCTCCATGGTCTTGAAGATAAGGCTGGTTAGGCTTATGGGTCTGTAGTTCCTGGGATCAGTTGAGGGATCTCCTTTGTGCAAGGAAATTACAGTTGCTCTTTTCCACTCAGCTTGGACAAAGCCAGTGCTTAGACTGAGATTGAAGAGTGTACTCAGTGGTTCTGCTAGCTCCTGCTATACACCATTTAATAAGCAGCCTGCGATGTTTTCCAGTTCCATAGAGGCTATTTTATTTGGTCTTGGAGAGTACAGCTATGACCTGCTCTCTGGTGATATTTGGTAGAGACTGGTGACAGGTATGTTATGGGGTATGATTGGTGGGAACAAGGGGGTGAAGTTTTCACCAAACCTGTCTACTAGCAGATTGGCAATGTCCTCAGGTTCAGTATAACTGTATTGTCAACAGGTAGTTCAGCACAAAACTAGGCCTTCCATTTTAGATTTCTGCTGTAGCTAAAGAACGCTTTGTGATTTACCTAAGCTAGGGATGCTAATTTAGTTTCATAATTAGCTTTAGAGGACTTTACAAGATGTCTAATCTGCTTGTTTATGCTTTGGAAGGAGGTCTTCCTTTGCTGGCACCATTCCCTCTTGTTTTTAGGAGCAGTTTCTTTCTCTTATTGTATAACCTATTTATGCTGGATGTCTGCCAGACTGGCTTATTTTCTCATGAGGATCTTGATATGATCCATTCCAGTACAGCTGAGTCTATACATTTATATAGGTGTTTATACAGGACATTCATGTACACCGCAATATGGGGTCATTGCTGTCAGTGTTGACAGGGGTCTGCAACCACTGATGCCATTATTCAGTAGGCTATAGTTTGCTTTGGAGAAATGGCTTATCCTTTTTGCTCCTGAGGGTGGGTCAGGTATGATTCTTACTTCGAACGAGACAGATTTATGATCAGAATTTACCAGGGATGGCCCTACACATGGGGTGGTACAGCAATCCCCCATGTTGGTGAGCACTTTGTCAAGGAAGTTAGAGCCCTTGTGGGAGTGTTGACTATCTGCTCCAGAGCACTTGTGTTAACAAAATTTAGGAACTTTCAGCAAGTGTGTTTGTGTTCATATATGTTACCCAATTGATGGAAGGATAGTTAAAGTCACCCATGACCAGAGTATTTGGCTGTACTGAGAGTGACTCAAGTAGGTTCAGATCGGCTATGTGGTTTTCAGAGTTCATGGTGGGGGACCTATAGCTAACAATGACATGGAGGTGGGTCTTTCCTATAGTTAATTGGACTTGGAGTGGCTCTAAGCAGTCATACTGCTTAACCAATCTAGAGGTGTTTCTGTCTTTAATGAAAATGGATACTCCTCTGCCTTTATTTTTTTCACATTCATTGTGTGTTCAAAATGTGTGGAAGTCATTGTAGCCAAGCATGGCTGTGGTACTCTCTGAGACCTTGCCCTTGTCTCTGTGACTGCGCAGACATAAGCATCTTCCAGGGTGAAAAGTGCTTCAAGTGAGTGCAGTTTTTGATTCAGACTCCTGGCATTAAGCAGCATAACCCTGACTTTGTTTCTGGAGGATATTTTTACATCAGGAATTTTGTTCCTATGAAATTACCTAAAGAAAGGCATTATGGGGAGGAAAGTACCTTTGACAGCAACCTAAACCTAGATGCAACAGATGAAGACCATCTCTGGCAAAGCAGCGTGGTCTGTCATCCATATCATCACAAGCTGTCAGATACTGGATCCCACTGGATTGACACCAGAAGCTAAGCTAATTGTTAAAGTCAATATTTTTTTGTTTGTATTATGGCATCATCCTGGGAGAAGGAAGAATGTTGTTTAAGGCTAGGGACATACTTGCCTAGGACACATAATCTGAAAGCTCCATCATGTCTCTCTTCATATAGTCCAGTGAGGTACATCTCAAGTCATTCACTCCAACATGGACTAGGACAGTCATAACAGTACTTGTTGTAGAGAGATTTGAGTGGGTGCATGATCTGGTGGATCTTGACATCAGACAGGCAGCTGACCGTGACCTTCTCCTTGTCCAGCTTAGTGAGGGGGACATCTGTGTGTCTCACTATGGATTCCCCTATGACCAAGACATTTGGTTTAGATATGTTTTGCCTTAGGGGCTTATGGGGTGAGACACTGACGCATGTGTTATTATGTGTAGTAGGTGCTGTAGGGACCATATTGTGTGCAGATGATTTATGCTTGGGAGGTCTTTGCTCTTTTGCTATAATTCTAGTGAGTACCTCTGCATATGTGGGTTTATGTGTTGTGTTTTTGGTATGTGTGTAAGATGGAGTGTGGGGTGGGTGGTGAGAACCTGCTTGGTATTTGGTTTATTGCTATGTGAGAGAAAGAGAGAGAGAGAGAGAGAGCACTGATTCCAGATTCATAATATAGATACATCTCTCACATACTGTATTTGCATGTTTTAGGAGTAATAGGTTGCCTGTATACATGAGGCAATTCCTACATTGCCTTAGGATGTCCATGTCAATCAGGCTGGCTGGAGAAATTATGGGAAACTGATATTCTATTATGCTATGTGTATTCTGTAATAAGTGGTGGAGATGGACTAGGTTCTGTTGTAGAACTAGTAAAGTCAGCTAATCTGTCAGAGGTTTAGGGGTAATAACCTGGGAAAAAAACTCAAAAAGTGCAGCTCGGTTGGTCTCTGGGCAGCAGGGAAGTTTAGGAAAGTTCCCTAGCAGTTATCTATGGAAAATTTGACTTTTTAAATGTTTGCATCTATACATGGCTGTTCTAACCCCCGTTGCAAGATGTGCAGCTATGCACAAATGCTGTGTTCAAGTATCAGCTAAATAAAACAGTATTCAAACACTCCAACCAATAGGAAAGCCCAAGACTGAGCCGTGCTCCAACAATCTACAACTTAGATGGGTTCTTGACTACACTCTTCTGTTCAAGTACTTAAAAATAGGCAGTGAAGAAAACACGGACACAAACAGTTTAAAGTAGGCAGTAAAACAGTTGCAAACAGTTTAAAAGTGCAAAGGAGGTTATAAAAATATTTATTTTTCAGTAGAATTCACAGGATCTCTTGGAGTTCTTTTAGATTGACTTCAGATCTCTGGCTAAGAAGGCCAAACTCTAAGAAGCTCTGGTAAACTGAGCATAAACTCCAGCAAACACTGTTTTTAAATATCAGCTAAAAAAACATTTTTCAAACAATCCAGTCAATAGCAAACCCCAAGACTGAGCCTTATTCCTGCAATTCAAAACTAATATGGGCCCTTGACTACACTCATCTGCCACAAGGGTACAGGAGGGCTGTCAATGTAGGATGGCTGTCTTTGGTGCTCAGAAAATGCCAAATAGTCTAGATTCAGCAAGTCTGAATCTAACCTATGCTATAAATTGTTCAAGTACTGTAAACAGGTAGCGCAGAAAACACATTTACAAACAATAAAAAAGTTTAAAGTAGGTGGCAAAACAGTTACAAACAGAATAGGAGGTGCCAATTCTTCTTGACACATGTCATTATTGTCCATAAATTCACAACATAGGACTCAATCAATACATACCTTTCAACTTCTTAGAGCAAAACATCTGGACAAAGCCTAAAATTATGTGGGGATAAATTGGGACAGATTTTAAATATTGCTCTTACAAACTTGGAAAGTTGATAGAATAATAGGTTTTGCATTAGCATGAATTTTCTGAAGGATGTGGAGTCTTTTAAACTCAAATATTTGTCATTATTTAATGACTTCAATCCTTAGCTATTTGCCGCAAAGGTATAGATTTTAGGAGGAACACACCAAAAATATGAGGCATAAATCTGGACATTCTGCGAAAATCTGTACAGTTAAGAGGAACGAATCAATATAAGCCTTTTTAAAAGTTTATCTTGCCTTCTGTCCCTAGAAAAGTTTTCTTTACATAGTTTACAAATATCTTCTAGTTTATTACTTCTATAACTCCACCAAACAAATCCATATTTAAAGTAGTTCAATTATGACAACTGATATTCTGAACTTTGAAATATTGTGAGTTATATGCTGGATATAGTACCTATATATTATAGCATTAGCATAATTTCATCTATTTTATGTAACCATGATGGTAGTGGTGTTGTAGCCATGGATCTCATATTTAAATTTAAAGTCAATGTCTTTGTGAAGATTATTCATAGAGTTAATAAAAGTTCCACCGTGTATTCTCAGCACTACACAATTAAAATGCTACATATAAAATATTCACAAAATATGAAGTTTTATTCAGAAAGATATCACTGCAATGAGCAAGATCTCATTACCGACTCATTAACATATCTCTGAGTTGAAAACTAGCACTGTAGGAGCTAACTGGGCTTGTGATCCTACCAACAATGCACTGGAGTCGTACTAGGACCTTCCAACATACACACAGACACACACACACACACACACACACACACACACACACACACACACACACACACACACACACACGCAAACACTTACTTACAAACACACGAATACACACTTGCACACACATGCAGGTGTGCAAGTGCTCCCATGCATGCAAACACATCCCAGCATGCTGCTTCTACATACATATTAACATGGCTAGCATTGCAGTACATAACCTGTTGTGTATACTTTTTCCATTTGTCCCCCATATAGCATAGTAGATCTATTCTTTGCCACACTCTACTGCACAACTTTGATCTGGGTGAAGAGTTATGGAAGAATCATTACCTGCAGCCCTGACCTCCACATTTTTAGGCAGCCTTCACCAGAAAGATTGGCATAGTGCAACCTGCTAGTGCTGTCCAACAACAGTAGCACTATACTGTATTCTGAATCAGAAACTCATTTTGCATTAAGCAAAACAGCATGACATTGGTTTGCTCAAGGCATTGCAGGTTTCTGAATGCTGGGCATGGCTTACAAACAAGTTAGTCTTCAAAGAGAGTCAAAACTATACATGTAAAACTTGGTGAAACTTTTGGACCCCCTTGCAGTTAATTTTATGGGATAGTAACAATTAGTCTCATAAATAAATACATATTTTTATTAAAACTTATCTCTATCACTTCTGCACACGTGCATCTACTCCATACTATAAGTCTTGAGATTATATATATATATATATATATATATATATATATATATATATACATACATTTATCTCTGGTAATTTGGTCTGTATATGCTGGGAAAGCTGCATATAGTTGCTGTACATAAATAACTAGAAAATAAGTCAATTTTCCATACTTCCATATTACGTGATGACTCTTCACCAGAAGTTTTAAATATTAAATAAGAAAACAAAACAAATAAAAAAATCTCAGAGGGAATTCAATAAAGCCTACACAGAGTGATTTCCCATGTAGGCAGAGTGGCATGGCTATAACACGGAAACCAGTAGCCATGCGATCCAGTAAACAGAGCAGAGGGGCATGCACGAGTGTGCAGACATGGAAGTGTCAATGGCATGCAAATCATCTCATAAGCAGGTGAAATGCATGCAAATGAAGGTGTTTTGTGATCCAGGAAGTAGATAGGTATCTGTGCAGAAGCCATTTTGGTGTCAGAAGTGTACACGGAAAATATCCATGTACAGAAATGTAAAAATTGAACAGGGGCTGTAAAAACCCAATTAGAAGATCAGAAATGTCATTGTAGGCAGAGATATGTGCAAAACTATACCCTGTGAGTCCAAAAACTAATGCAAAATAATATAAAATAAAATTTTTTAAAACTCATATTACATGTGCACAACATGTAGCAATGCGCAAACATGTCGTTATGCAAAAAAAAAATATATATATATATATATATATATATATATTAAGATGTTTAAAAATTAAAAATAAGACATATGTGAAAATAATGCATTATAGTGCCCTGCGTACAGTTTGTACAATGGTAGATTTCAGTGGTTGCTAAGGAGGCAGGCCCTGGAATAGTGAAGTATCCAGGTTATGTGCAAGAATCTGTATGCAAATGAGCTGAAGTTACTGAATAGCAAAAATGGGCCACTGTGTCTGCAGATAAAATCCGTGTAGTCACAGAACCATGTTGTTGTCAGTAGATCAGGTAGCTGACATAAAAAGGGGGTGTGTCACTATAGGTTTAAGCAGATTGGAGCTCAGAGGCACCAATTCATGCACCGCTCAGCTCAGCTAAGCAGGGGTATGTGTCTAGTGCTGCTAAGCTTTGTTTAGATGTGGGGCACATGTTTTAGCTGGTTTAAGCTATGCTAAGCATGCCTGCACATGGACATATGTCCAGACTGCTGAGCAGTATTTACACCAGTGCCACAGGTTTGCACACCATGCAGCAGTGCTTAGCAGGGAAAGGATTTAAAAAAAAGGAAATACCCTTGGAAAGCAAATCATGTATAAATTACTGATAAGCCTTGTTCTACTGACACTGGACCATTCAAACCCCTCAGTGGTATACCTGGCAAGTAGAATGCATTATAGTTAGCCAATCACATAGGCTGCATCTGTAGCACACCACTATAAAGTAAGCATACACCCTTCAATCTGATTTTTCCTACATACTCTGCACCATTGGAGTACAGACTTGGGAATTTTAACTGACATAATGCTAGGGACATCTGCTGCTCTGATACATCTTGGGCTTCAGACCAGTTGTTTTACATTAGGAAGGTTTGTGGCAAGCACTGTGGTGGCAGGACAGGTAGCTTTCATCCTTCTAAGTTGGGAACTGCTGATTGAGAGCCCAGTGTCCAAGTGTATTAGTTCTGGTTTAGGCACTTGGGCTTCAGGCCAGTTATTTTACATTAAGAAGGTTCGTGGTCTGCACTCTTGTGGGAGAAGAGGCTGGACTCTGTCCTTCTGAGCTGGGAATTTCTGGTTAAAGGTTTATAGTGCCTGAATATTTGAACTGTATCTTACTGAAATTGGTACACCTTGTTTGCTCTAGCATAGACTAGATCCAAGCCTGCTGAATCTAGCTTTGTTTATATGCTTGTTGTTTGTTTGCTTGTTATTTGCCTGGAAGCTAATTCCACCTAATACGCAGCTTCTCAGTGCTTCTGTGGATCACTAGTGATATCTGCATTGCTTACTGTACTTATTTCCTTGTTTCACTTGAAAGAAAGTTACTGTTTGTCGTTTTTGCATTTAGTTACTTGTAACACTTTGCACTCAAGTTACCTGGCACTTGCTCACTAAAGCAATTATATAAGTCAGCACTACAAATTAAAAGCACTACACCCTCACTCCCCACTGGCCCTTGTTTTCAATTATTAAGGAATTCCCAATATTATTCTAGCATGCCCAAAGGTCAGTTGTCAATCTCCTCTCCGGTCCAGCTGGTGAATCTGGGAATCGAGGCAATGTTATAACTGCCTCATGTACACAGACAACCCTCTCCTCCTCCCACATAACACAAATACTTGCGAGAGATGCAGCTATTTAGCCAAACTGGAGGCTGGGCTCTCTCAACTCAGGACTGGCAAGACCAGACAGGAGGAGAAGGCAACTACACACACCACAAAACCAGCCTCACATAATGCTACCACACCACTGAATCAAACGCATAAACACACAAAGACATACTCGGAGGCTCTGAGTAAAAATTTACCTAAACAGCAGAGGCCTCCAAAGCAGACACCCAAACAACTGCTACCTCAAGACACCCCACAAGCAACACATAAACCACAAAAGCAGTGTGCAAAGCAGTCACAGCCCTTAAGGCCAAATACAACACCAAACATACTTGTCATATGTGACTCCATAGTCAGACACACTGACGTCCCACTCACCAGGCTGAACAAGGAGAGGGTCACAGTAAGCTGCCTATCGGGCGCTAGAATCCGCCACATCACACAAGCACTCGGGTCACTCCACGGCAAGTACAAATATGACACAGTCATTGTCCATGCTGGTGTGAACGACCTGAGATGTACCTCCCTGGAATACATGAAAAGAGACATAGAGGAGCTATTTGATTATGTAGCCCAGGCAGGTATGACCCTGACCCTGAGCAGTATCCTTCCTTCACCAAGAATGATGCCACAATATAGAGACAAGATGATCAGCTTTAACAATTGGCTTAATGTCTGGTGTCATTCAAAGGGGATCCAGTGTCTGTCTGCCTGGGATGACATGCTTGACAAGCCATGCTGCTTCACGAGGGATGGCTTGCACCTGTCGCCCCTAGGATTCCGGATATTGGCTAAGGCTCTTGCCACCCCCATAGTGCCTTTTATAGGCAAGGCTCAAATTCTAAACCTACCACCCTAGAAAACAAAAATGGGAAGAAACTGATGGTAATGCTGCTCAATGCCAGAAGTCTAAATCTCAAAATGCACGCACTCGAGGCCCTTCTCAGTATGGAGAACATCGATGTATGTGCTGTAACTGAAACCTGGTTCAAGGCTCCTGAGAGCACCCCGGCACTAATAGGTTTTACCTCATATCATGCGTTCCGGCCCCAAAACCCAGACCACACCACAAAAGGAGGGGGTGTATCCATATTCATAAAGGATACCCACACCTCCAGGTTGGTGGCAACGCACGAAGCTTCGGAAACCATCCAGGTGCAACTAACCATAGGCAAAACTGCTCTACAAATTGTAGCATGCTACAGGCTACCCTCTCAAACTCAGGAACCCCACACAGCCTTCCTGAAGACACTGGAGGGTATAAATGTGTCTCCAAACACCATCTTATTGGGTGACTTCAACTACCCGAATATAGACTGGGAACATTACTCAAGCCCTAACTTTCTAGCCCAACGGTTCCTGGAGTTCATAAATTCAAATGCCATGGAACAGCTAGTCACTGTTCCCACGAGAGGAGAAAATATACTAGATCTCATTATCACAAACATGGGGACAAAATGCTCCACACCGGAAGTATATCCCTCATTGGTGAGATCTGATCATAAACTAATCTCACTGGAAATCCACATCCCGCCCCCACCCCAAACAAAAAAGACCACAGTGAAGAACTTCTCTAAAGCAAACTTCACACTACTCAAGACTGGTGTGGTATCCTTCAAGGCCCCTGAGCCAGTGGAAACCACAACCCAAGCTGCGGAAGCCCTTACAAATGCCTTCTATGAACACCTCCAGGACTGCATGGATCAGGCAATTCCATATAAAACCAAGACTCTTTCCACAAAGGGCAAATGTCCAGTCTAGTGGACCCCAGCCATTAACAAACTTTACAATAAGAGGAGAAAGCTATTACATGATAGAACAAAATCCATAAAAGGGAAGTCACCCCCTGATCATTATTAGTAAAAAAATACGAGCACTCATAAAATCAACTAAGGCCAATTTTGAGAGAAAAATTGCCATGGATTCAAAGGACAATCATAAGGCCTTTTTCAGCTATGTTAGGAACCTGGGTGGAAACTCCCAGATATGTTCAGAATTAGTCCAAAATGATACAAAAATCACTGAACCCACAGACATTGCCAACATACTGGCAGACAGGTTCAGTGCAAACTTCACCCCCCTCTCCCCCCCTAAAGGAGAGATAACTATCCCAGCGGAGTGTAGCCTCCCAGACATCTCAAATGCGCAGGTGAAAGCTGCTCTCTCTAAAGCTAAAAACACAGCATCAATGGGACTGGATGGTGTCCCCGGCTGTGTGCTACATGAGCTAAATGAGGAATTAAACCTGCACATGAGGCAGCTGTTTAATCTCAGCCTTACCACAGGATACGTGCCCAAGGAGTGGCGTACGTCAACTGTGGTCCCACACCACAAAGGCGGTGCCTCTACGGACCCTGGTAATTACCGCCCCATAAGCTTAACAAGTCTAGTCTGCAAAGCTATGGAGAGGATCATAATGGAGCTCATAAACAAAGATATAGGGGACTTGCAGACATTGGACCCGACCCAGTTTGACTTTGTCAAGGGAAGATCATGCCTTTTGAACTTGGTCGACTTCTTCGAAACAGTCACCAAGGCCATTGATGAGGGAAAGGCAGTCCATACTGCCTACCTTGACCTTGCAAAGGCTTTCGACACAATACCCCACTCGGGTATTGTAGAAAAACTAACCAGCTTAAATGTAAACCCATATGTCACAAGATGGGTTGCAAACTGGGTTAAGGACAGAACCCACAGGGTTAGAGTTGCTGGCGCTATGTCAGACTCCAAGCCGGTCACAAGTGGTGTCCCACAGGGCTCAGTCCTTGGCCCCCTATTGTTCGGCATCTACTTCTCAGAAGTACAGGCCAACATGGGAGGACTTTGGCTGACAAAGTTTGCAGACGACTGCAAACTGGGCGCCATAGTGGAAAGTGCATCGGACACGGATATCTTTCAGAAGGGACTCACGTAAACAGATAGCTGGTGCCAGAGCCATGGCCTGAAGTTAAACGCCAAAAAATGTATAGTCATACCCTTTGGGAAAAACAAGGTAACCCCAAGCTACCATATAGGTGGCAATCCACTAAGCACAGAAGAGGTTATCAGGGACCTGGGGACCCAGGTTGACAGTGGCCTTTCTTTTGACACTCACGTTGCTAAAGTGGTTAGAAAGACCTTGTACTTTGCCCACCTGATCATGAAGGGATTCACATCCAGATCTATTGAGGTCATTGTTCCCCTGTACTCTTCACTTATCAGACCAATGATCGAGTACAATGCCCCATTCGGGATGTATCTCACCTGACATCTGCAGCAATTGGAGAGACCCCAAAAGTTCCTCACCAAAAGGATAAAGGGACTCCAAAATCTGTCATATGCTGCCAGATTGAAGAAACTCCAGCTCTATTCAGTCGCATACCGTCTGCTCAGAGGTGACATGTGCCTGACATACAAGGCCATGTCCAACCCGGAATTAATGGACATGCTCCACCTCAAAAAATCCAAATCCACCAAAACCACTAGAGCAAGTGACTTAAACCTTAGCACGGACATAAATAGGACGTGCTGGAGGGATAGATTTATCACTCAGAGACTCCCTATGCTGTGGAATAAAATCCCGGTCCATGTGAGGCAGAGCACCTCGCTGGCTCTGTTCAAGAGAAATCTTGACCTGTGGATGGGAGATCGTAGGTTTACCCCGGGAATCATCTCTGTGTCACTGCTGGACAGAGGCACAACAAACTAATGGGCACAGTATTTTTTCATATAAGGGGTGGCGTAAGCCACAAAAATTTGGGCTAGGCTTATAAATGCCTTAGGGCAGATAGCCTAGTATAAACCTATGAACCTATGAACATCTGCATGTCCTAGTGGCTGAGGTCAGTGCTGATGCTGACAATAAACATAGACTGAAAAGGAGAAGAATGTTCAGGCTCAGGGTAACCTTCCAGGGGCTACATGAGCTGGAGACGGTAGAGTGCTATAGGGAAGACAGTGACATACTACAAGAACTCACTGACGTCTGCCACCCTCAACTCAGACCCAGAGCCAACAGAGGGGAACCCATCCCAGTGAAAACAAATGTATGTGTAGCCCTTAGAATACTAGCTACAGATACATTTTAAATACCAACTGGGGACATGGGGGTCTCACAGGCATCTGCATCCAGGGTACTCCACCAGTTCCTGTCTGCCATGCAAAACCATGTCAGTGAGCACATTTATTTACCCCGCACCCCTGAGGAGAGGGCCAGCAGTATGTATCTCTTCTACAGTGTAGCACCCTACCCTGAGGTATTGAGTGCCACAGACTGCACTCATTTGCACATGAAATCACTGCCCAGTGAGGAGGGTAGAATCTCTGTTAGTCACAAGGGGTATCACTCCAACTGCCAAAGTTGTGTGCAATGTCCAGGGTATTATCATGAGTGTGTGTGCAGGCAGCCCTGGCAGTTATCACAACATCATAGCTATACAAGATGTTTGCAGGGGGACATCCCATAAGGCCATCTACTGGAGATGCTGCTACACAATGGCAACGTGGATGATGACACCCATCAGAAATATGTACACCCCTGCTGAAGAATGCCATAATGAGGCACATGCACAAACTAGGAACATCATAGAGCATGTGTTTGGGCTGCTCAAGTTGTGGTTCTGCTGCCGTGATATAACAGGTGGAGCCCTGCAGTAATCTACAGTCACATGTGCAAAGATATTCACAGTATGTGCCATACTACATAATATGATCCTACAGAAACAGCTGCAGCAGGATCATCACAGGGAAGGGACAAACAGCCTCCCACCAGTGCCAAGGTCCCCACAGCCTCACCCACAGGGGGACATTGGAGGAGGTATGCCCTGAGCCTGTCCCTGTAGGCAGATGTAGGTGTGCCCAGTATGCCCTGGTCTTAGCAAAGAGGCAACACATAGCACATGCTCTGACATCCTAGGGTCCTAGGGAATGACACCTCACTCTGAATCACATATATAGTAAAAAGGATGCCAGCCACACCATACAACCTGTACCATACCTCGTATTGGCTGTATACTGAGTGCATCTGACAGACTCAGCCCTGAAGCACTGGTATCTCAACTGCTGAATTCATAAGGTAAGTATCTCTCCTTTACAACAAATGTCTGGGTTACTAGAGTATGCTAGCATATGTATGGGCCTGATGAGTGTATGCAAGGGAATAGAGTGGGTGACTGGGCTACCTGCAGAGAACTAACAGCTATGTAGGACAACAGGAACTCTCTATCCAATACTGGCTGCCCCATAATATGCAGTAGGCCACAAGGTAGAAAAACACACTGCAGTATGTGAGGGAAATGACAAACAGTGCAGGCATAGGACACATGTATGACTGTCCACGATAGAGTCCCCTATCCCCAACATAACCATATTCCCATACAACTGCAGTAACAGTATGATTGCAAGGTTATAGTAGCAGGCCGCACAATTCCAGGGCTAGCTGTCCCAAACAACTTGGCGACATGTTCCATTTGCACAATATGCAGGAGTCAAAGTGTTATCTATGTCTATGGTTGATAGTGTTAGGAATTAAACATCACTGTTTGATGGCTGATGTGGCTTAGTGGGCTAAGTTCATTACCATGGTTGATGATGTTCATAGTTCAAAGCTGGATGCACCTACAACTTTGCAGATGAAGTACTCCTATGGAAGGAGTTCCACAGGCTGTCCATATGTCACTATTTGTTACTAAAAGAAAGCTGGACAAAGATAGAGACAATGGAGGGACAGGGGGCCACAGTTATGGACATTACACAGCTCTGAGTAACCTAGAAGGTGGCTAGTATAACAGCAGTTTGTGCAGCAGGATGTAAAGGCCATCACGTAACTGTGCCTGTACTTAAAGCAACTCAGTGGGCACCATATAATAGTATACAACCAAACAAAAACTCATAAACTGTCTGAGGAACAGAGCAGAAATGTCAGGCAGAATGCTAGACATCCTGCAAAACATGTACAGTCAGAAGTGTGAAGTCTGTAACCCTGTGTGTGGTGTTACATCATGTACCCCATTCACAGCATACCAACAACTATGCAGAACAGGAACTATGGACAAAGCCTGGAACAGGAGGGTACAAAGGCCCACATATAAGGAGAAGGATGAACTAGTGGCCAGACAAATGTAGAAAGTGCAGAGAATAACAGGTCATGCTGTAGCATAGGTTTTCTGCTGTGTTTGGAGTCAGTAACTGAAATGTCTGTCAGCAGTTCCTAATGTCAAACTATAATGTTTTGCCACTGATGTACCAGAAAATCACAATGTTATGTAAAATGTACCAGACATATGATGCAAAACCCTGGATAGTCTATTACAATCTATACACACCCTAGGTATGAGTCATATATTACGGTCAGCACAAAGCCGGGGAATCCCTTGGGCATTATATCAGGGAGATGCTGGACTGTTGAATCAGGTGCAGCAGCCAATTGGCTGTAGCACACAAAATCCCGGACTGGAGTACAAGTAGATCTGGCTTGGAGTTATCTTGTAAGTACTGCTGATGATCACACTGGGCATGCTCCTACACTTAACTAATTTCAGTCTATGTTTGATGCCTCATCTGCCTAAAGAAATGAGATGGAATATACCTCTGTGCATACAGACAGTTATGTATACCTTTCTGTGTCTCCCTATCCCCATCAGACATGATTACCCTTATCTATCAGTATGTGGCACATATATATATATATATATATATAAATACACACACATAAACAACAAAATATCCAACAAATGGAACAGCAAATTTTTTCCCAGGGAAAAATCTCGCTGCTCCGTAAAAAAAAAGAAACTTAAACAAAAATTTAAGTGGGGGGCTTAGCCCCCACACCAGCCTACTTAAATATACCGACTCTGAGATTGCACTATAGTGGAGGAAATGGCAAAGTCCCAAAGACGGCCCACCAAATCTTTTTCCTGGGAAAAAAATTAAATGTTCCATGACTTCGCTATTTTACCATTTCGACAGTATCGGATCAACTAAATAGTATTCACTATTTAGTCCATTCTATACTGTCATATAGACCCTATATAAATATGTATTTGTGTAATTATATATAGATACATATAGAAAGATAATATGTATATTATATGCATATATATATATATATATAGAGAGAGAGAGAGAGAGAGGAAGAGAGAGAGAGACACACACACACATAAAGTTGTAGAGTGATGTAGTGCTGCAGCCACATGTACACCAATTGTAACTGGTGATGTGTGCAACTAGCACTATGAGCCATGGTGTGTAATACTAGGTAGGTAGGAGTTCTAATTTCACATCAGCCACCTTCTGTGTGTGTATGTAGAAATTCCCCATACAGCAGTATAGACATGCCCATCTAGCCTATGTCTGTGCAATGTTCAATCACTGTATGCCCCTGTGACTAGTGGCCTCCACAACAGTGGCCTCCTGTCAACAGCTGCTGATGTCATCCACCTTAAAAGCACTGGCAGACACTCTCAAAAGACATAAGCTCCATGGCACATGCGATAAGTATGTGGCACTGTAGTATATATAACTAGATAGGTTGGGGTTCTAATCTCAAAAATGGCAAATCTGTGAGTGTTTGTGTTAGTATATCCCCTTGCAGTAGTGTGCCTGTGTGCAATAGTCATCCATTTTAAGGACTTGTGCCTACCTGTTAAGCCCCCCATTGGCCTCCTTTATAGGGCCCACTGATGTCATCCACCTTAACAGCACTGGCAGACACTCTCTAAGCACATAAGCTACGTGGTGCATGCGATCAGTACGTCTCATTATAGTATACACAACTAGATAGATAAGGGGTCTAATCTCAACAACAGCAATTTTGTGCATGTGTGTGTGTGTGTGTGTGTGTGTGTGTGTGTGTGTGTGTGTGTGTGTGTGTGTGTGTGTATGTATGAAAGCATTTCCCCTTACACCAGTGTGTCTGTCTTGCCTATGTGTGTGCAATGGTTATACATTTTAAGGACCTGTGCCTACCTGTTAACCCCCTATTGGCCTCCTTTACAGACCCTGCTGATATCATCCACCTTAACAGTAGTGGCAGACACTCGTACAACACATAAACTCTGTGGCACTTGTAATAAATGTGTAGCATTGTAGTATATTGAACTTGACAGGTAGGAATTTTAACCTCAGCAAGGGCAATGCTTATACATGTTAAGGCCCTGTGAGTAGCTACTGGCCCTAAATAGCACACATCTACCTAAGCATTAATGCTATCTGCCACCATCTACATTTGTAAGTACTGAACACCCAGGTGACATGTAACAAGGGTAGAATGCCTTGTCATATGTTATGCATGCAGGATTACAGTGTCTGTCCCCATTGTTCCTGACACACTGTTCTACATATACGCACCTAGGTAACCATGCACATATACAGTTGTACCTTGCCGATGTAACATTTCTGTGTTGCTACCATCCCTCCTTGAGCTGCTATATTGGCACCAGGTCTCCACAGTGTAGCCACTCAGACCCCTGGAACAGAAACAGAAAAAGTTCCAAGAGACACCTGTCAGTCAGCAACACTAGCACCAATTTAACTTCATGGAACAAAGGTACAGACACTTTGATGTTTGCTCATGACACATGCCAGCATACAGCAACTTTCATTGCATAACACTACTGCACTACAAACTGTCATGTAATAGACTATAGTCAACCTGTGCATCAGACACATATTTGCATGTCCCTACATTGATGGTATGGATAGCAGGGATGTGGCACAGGTATCATCACATGCACAGGGTCTGGTGTGGGCTTGCCAGAGGCCTAGGCTGTGCCACACAGTTGACATCATGTATGTGAGTCAAGAAAAGGTGCTGGGCAGCTGGGCCATGGAGAGGTGCCATGTTTTTCTGTTGGTGACCTGCATGTGACAGTGATGTGTGAGTGTGTGCATGTACACAGTCAAGCCATTGGCTAGCCCTACACAAGAGTATGTTGGACAGCTGTGGACAATACATGGCAGAACGTACAGTTCACATTCTCCAGCCAGGAACATGGGAAATGGCACTGCAAAGAGTGGCACTGGTACTACTATGCCCAGCATCAGGTGCAGTATTAGTCGCTGACGGTGACTGGTATCTGCTGGGGCCGTGTCTCTCAAGGGACCACCCAGGACCACATGCCCATGACCTGCAACATCATGGTGTGGGCAGCACCATCCCTTCTGTAGTGCTGGAGGTATTGCCACTATGGGAGCATGAGTGTGCATTGCCACATGGAGTCTCAGCGAATGTTGTGGCTGACCTATAGCCACATGTCCGATGCCTTACACCCACCACATGTTCTAACACAGACAATGTGTGGTCAAGGACTGACAATGTCTCACCTCACTGTAAGTCCACTACATTAGTGAAATGATGCATAGCATCACCAATGTGGCAGACGGAGTCATGGATGTCAGACAGTGATGCATCCATGATCCTGAGCATCGATCTGGTGTTGCATTTGGAACATGCCTGTGCCTCCATGATGGACTGAAACATGCATCAAGTGACTTCTACTGCGATGCCTGTAACAAGTGGTGGATTGGCAAAAGTCATCCTTTGAACACCCCGGTCAATCTGCCTGTGTGGAACCTCACCAGATCTCTGGCTATGGCTAGTATCTACACTCACTGATGCCACAGTTGCCACACTCTCCTGTTCAAAGATGCCACACTCTGACTGTCCGATATCTGTGGCCGCAGGGGACAGGGTATCTGTGGGCATACTGACTGTATGCAGGGACAATGGAGGAGGAAGTGGGATGTCAACCCATGGGACAGATTCAGCCCCTGACAGCTCCATCTGTACCTTACTATGGCCACCATCATCATCAGAGTCTGATGAGATACTGACATGAGGTTGTGAGGGGGACAGACTCCAACCCCCACTATCACATATGAGGAGGAAGACAAAATACGTACATTACTACCTGCACTACTATGTATGGTGAGACATACACACACACACACACACACACACACACACACACACACACACACACACACACACACACACACACACACACACACACACACAGACACAAACACACACACACAAACACACATACAGATGAGGTGCCACAATAGCATTACACATACCACATCCTATTTCTGATCGCATGCACAAAACGCAAGCAGACTACAACATACACAGACAAGATAGGCTCTTTATAACATGCACTGCAGCTATGTCCAGTTAATGTTGCCACTAGTATACACCTGTGAGATAAGCAGTATGTCAGTGTATGAGCTAGACCTACACCTAACACACAGTGCACTGTCTTGAGCCGACTGTTGCCCATTGTATAGCAAACTATATAGGCCTTCACAAAAATAAGTGAACATATGCTACAGCTCATGGAAATACACTACTTTTGTGATTATCGATTCAATGCATGTCACTTAACCTTTTTGATACAGAACATACAAGCATTGAACTCTGGCTAAGCATATCACATGTATCTACTGCAAAATGGTAGCCTTTAACATTCTTAGGGTATACATGATCCATACTAAAACAGTATCACACTCACCAGGTGCAGAACATTGGACTCTGGCCACACCTGACATACCTGTGGAAACGTGAGGGAGAGATATTGTCAGCAATACCAAATGTGGCATTGTAACAGGATAATATGTGCATATATCAACATGTACAGTAGGTACTGTGATACTGCCTACATTGTTGACATTCTGAGTATATGTGCACCAGTGTGCATTACAAAGAAATCCCACCCCAATGCAGATTGCCCTGACATCCATGCAATGGTATGCAGAGACTGCCACAGTAACTGCTACAGTATTACAGTGATGAACACAGGAGGCTTACCTAGATGCTCCTCTGCTATGGCTGTTGTGGCACCCACCTCCACGATGTATGGGGTGATGTATGATTGGGAGCTGGTGGTTGATCCCAGGTTCACCAGGAATTTCTCTGTGGCTGAGAGTGGTTGTACTGCTGCAGGCCCTGCACCAGTGGAAGCATAGTCCCTGGCCACAGCAGCAGCCCTTTGCTGGGCAGCATTTAACATATCAGTTGCCCAGTGTCAGGCCTGCTTGTAGCTTCTGTCTTGTAGCCAGACTTGGATGACAGCTGTGACAAGGCCAGCTCATAGTGCTGCACATTGCTCTCAATTCAGGTGACTCCTGGACAGCAAGATGTTGTGATACAGTCTGAGGCTATCCAGGATTACTTATTTTTCGGTAGCTGAAAATGGTGGTTGCCTCCATCTATATATCCTTTCTGAAAGACAAGCAGAGGACAACACATCACAGGACCACATACTTTGCTATCCACTATGTACAGACCATGCACATCCTGATTGGCCTGCACTATCCACTGGTAACTCCCACATCTTACCCCATCATCTATCAACACAGTTATTTATGTGGCTATCAGAACCATAGTAGCAATACTGGTTATGTAACCGTGTGCCATGACAGAAAGTGCTGTATGTCTCTACTCCATCTTCACTCCCATCAATGCCATCTACTGTGTTGTGTCCTCTATGAACAATGTCCCAGTACCATGTCATGCAGCTACTGTCCGACACATAGGTGTGTGTTAGTAAAAGTATATGGACAGTCCAGCGACAATGACAGACAACAATGCAAACGTGCTGTAGGGTATATCCCCTGTAGGTGTCCTACATGTCCAGTACACAGATGTTTCTGAATGTGTATGTGTGCCTGATATATGTAGTCCCTGTGCCAGACAAATGTGGATGTTTGGCAAATTGTTGGACAATGACTGATGCTTGTTCTCAGAATGTGCAGAACCTGTCACACGCCAGATCATGCAGAACACAGTTATGCTGCAGTAATATCTGTTACTGTATTCATACCCTTAATTTGTATGCTCCATATGTACACTCTGTCACTGATGTAGGGCCTGTGTCTCCCCACTAATGATGGGTATGAACTGATGTCCTGCTGTAGGTGGTTACCAGGTGTGCTAGCCACAGCTGTCAAGCAATGGGATATGAATGTCGACAACACTGTGACCTAGCCAGAGTACATCAGGGACAGTCATAGACACCTGTACAATGTATGAACTACTCCTGTGTGACATTCACAGACTGAGAAGTGCTGCATGACAGTAGAGCATGTGCATTGCCAGCTTTGTCCACCCTTATGTACTGTCACTATGTCTAACACACATTCCAGTAGCATTCGTACAGGAGCCGAAAATTGTAGGAGGGAGTGAGAGGGCCAGTGCTGTGATCTATGTCACAGCAGGCACAGTTGCAAGGCATGCCTGTAGCTGTTGGACAGCAGATTATCACCAGCATGTCATTCCCACAGGTGTACAATAGGCCTACTGTTGTAATCCCTATTCCCCATAACTGCATCCTCCTATCTGAGTTCCATTATATGGGGACTTGTATTACATACCTAATAGAGTGCTGTAATCCTTTAATGCAGAAATTCTGAGATAAATGTTTCTGAACTCAGAGTCTGCCTTGGTATAGCAAGTTACAGACCTGTTTACCATAGGCAGCTGCTTGCCTTTTGTAGGTAATGCTCAGTAACAGGTGATTACTTTTGCAGCAATCTGTGATTCAGACTTGCTAATTGCACCCAGAACAGATGGGTTGCACTTTAATTAGCCAATGACATGACACAACAGTGCAATATTTAAGGCCTACATGTAGGCCTTAGCCCCTTTCATAATCTTTGAGATGGACATTTCTGAGGTGTGGAAACTACAGCTTCGCAGAGGGTAGGTACAAATACTTTCCACTGTTGCTAATTATATGTCCACAGTTTTGCATGCTATGTTTGGCCATTGTCAAATGACTTTCCAATTATCTGGCAGTTTAGTGTTAAACAATGTGGGTGGAGGTCAGTAAGGGGGAGGACGCATGTGAGTTTTGTACATCATACCCATCAGAATATGCATGCTTCTACAGTGGCTGCTGGTCTATCAGCTCCGCATTTTTGTAGAGGCAAACTGTGACACATGATCTTTGGCTCCTCCACCACTTTATGCATGGGTGTTGTGTGTATCCCTTGTTCTAGGGTGTTCTGAGGTATGGTAGCTCTGTAGCAGGTAGCTGAACATACTGCTGCATATGTTGCATGCTGCATCTGCTGCTTTTTGCATAGGACTCATAGTGGGGAGTCTGAATACTTTGGAGGACAGCTGTCATGAGGGAGAAGAGTCAGCTCTGTCATTACAGCAGAGCCATGACGAGGATATCCTTGACAGTCCAGTGGCGGCATTTGCTTAAGGTACATATGTTGTGTAACACTGCCAATCAGAGGGTAGTAGGCAACATACAGGTAGTTTATACAAATATGTGCAGTGTATCCCTACCTACAGGCCTTTGATGTACATACATGGGTAGCAGTTCATTCAGTAGCAGGAAACATTTTTGGTTAAAATTGCATGTTTCTGTCATTATTTGCTGTATTCACATGAATTTAAATGAAGTGCAACACACTGGAGTTGAGCCCAGGACTGTGGGTAGCAAAATGTACAGCAGGCTAGGAATTTAATAGACTGTGCTACTGAGGCATTACTGCAGCAGGTGTATTTGCAAGATATATGTTCATACATACAGTCTGTTTCACAGGATTTGCATTACCATGTATATTTGGATGGGTATGACCTGTGACAATGACATGTCTGTCATGATTTTTTAACCACAATCTGTACTGACTTGACAGTACTGTAGCACACAGAAAAGGGTTTGTGATATCTGTGCCAAAACTAGGTGGCACAACTGTGGACGTTCTGCAACAGTCTGTGCAGTTGACAGCTATGCCTGCTATCCCAGGACTCACGCACATCCATCATTATTTATTTGGCTGTATACTGGTTTGGTGTCTGCATCACATTCCCAAGTACACTGACAATTTACCCATTATATGTACATGCAGTGTGTCATTGGCAATCAGGATATGTGTATGGAAACACCTGTTATATGAGAGAGCTGGGTGGCCTAATGCCCTTTGCTATAGTTGACAGGGGCCCGGGTTCTAGACTTGGCAGGGCTGATTTTTTGCAGATGTGCTTAACACTGTCAGAAAGACAGTAAGGCACTTTTAAGCAGACTTAAGTGGGTTTGCAGAGTGTGGCATGCCTCGCCACTTAGCTCTGCTTAAACCCACACTAATTCCAAAAAAAGAAAAGAAAAAGGGGGTGATAGGAAAGTGGTGAAATGGGGGAAAGCAGGGGGAAAACATGCTGAAAGACAGGTAAGGATGTGCAGGACAGGTGTACGAAAGGACCACAGCTCCCCATTTCTTCTACAGTAACAGCTGTGCTGATTGTAGTGAATTTGGAATTTGCAGCCTCACAGCTCAGAGAGAAAGGTGAGGGTGATATAACTGTGTTGACTAATTCATGTAATGATTGTGTGCAGTGGATGTGTGTGTGAAATGGAGAGCTATGTATGAGGCAATATTTTTTGTGGGACATATGTCTTTTTTTTAAGGAGAGAGTGAAATGTTGGGGAAGGGATATAGATACATGTGGGGTGATAAGTTGGGTAAGAGAGGTTGCATTTGCAAACAGACAAGACATACAAGATGGCATACAGGTATGGTATGTGACACATGAGTGGGGTACACAACTTAGATGGGGAAGGGTGTTGTGGAATCAGAGAGCCATGTTCCTCCAGATGGCAACAGTGAGACTGAGTTCCCCACCCATGGGCAGTCAACACTGCTCCTTCACTGTCTCAAAAGTGGCTGTGCTGGGGGCTGGGAGCCAGGGCCAGCTTGCCTCTCAATGTTGGCCATTCTGCCCTCAATCTGATGCAAGCAATCCTCATCATCATGGTGCAGGATTCTGCACACCATCCCTGGTAGCAGTTGCTAGGTGACAACCCCCCCTCCATGCCCTTCTCCCAGGGGAGATAGGCCCATCCCCTGAGGCAGTTCCACCCATAGGTGGTGTAGGGCCAGCCGAGGAGGCAACATCAGTTTGGGTCCCAGATGTGCTGGGACCTGGTGCCATGGCCAGCTGAGGTACGGTAGGCAGATTGCTAGGAACTGGCCTGCCCAGTCGAGTATGGTGTTGAGTTATTTCAAAGTGTACAGGTTAGTAACAAACGGAACATTTAGTTAGTTATAACAGCATGCCAGAACTTTGCAAATAACCCAATAACATAACACTGCATAGCATATGGAACACAACAATAAGTGAAAAAACAGCTGGTATAGTAACAGAATGACAGCAACAGTTAGAGCATAAGGCCAACAACATAGGTAATTCAACAAAGTATGTTAATATGCAACCATTGTAATACATAATAATAAAACACAAGGCCCAACATAATATTTTGAGAACAACAGATGTTAATAGTAAACCATAACCAATGTATAACAATAATAAATAATGATACAGATAAGGGGTGGAGGGAGAGAGAAATACAATCCATTACTACCAGTATAGCCTATATTGTTTGCAACAATATTCTTATGTACTCTACAGGTCTGCCCTTACTTTTTGTATAAAAGTGCCCTATAGCTTTTGTAGCACCTACATACCTCTCAAGCTATTCACGTGGGGCAGTATGAGCCAAGCTGTAACACCTACAGGTACACAACTATAGGGGACTATTACATGTCAAGGGGACATATATGACTGTCAAGGTGTACTATGGACTGATGTAGTGTGACTGTGCTATTGACATAAATCATGTCGATGATAGATCCGTGATTGAGGGATTAGGCAACAGTGACCACAGTCTGTGACAGTGTGACACTTCAGAGACATTATCGTGTACAGTACAGAGAGTTTAGGACTATTATGCCATCCTTGGCAGGCATGGAGGTTAGACTATCAGCAGACATTCACAGACACACTAGGCATACTGCCGTACCAAGATTATGCATTTTATTTCTTCTATTAACTTTTATTTGTATTGTACTTGTTGCCTTTATTTTCTGACATCTTATCACTTTGCTGAACAATGCTGTTAACACTCTGGTACTTCTGAACAAACAAATTATTAACCCATTGAAACAGCTACTACAGCCATTTATTTACCTGTAATTATTGTGGGGAGAACATCAGTTAACAATACATAACTGCTTATAAAATATTTAGTAGTACTTGTCACTGGATTCAAACTCCGGTCCGTGTGCAGCAAAATGTAAGTCACATCTAGCATTTATCAAACTAAGCTATTGAGCCAATGCTGCATATTGATTGACTGATATGTGCCAAGAGCTCACCTGATGACAAAATATATAGAGGTAGAGTGTTATACAAGACTGTAGTGACACTTGAACACACATGCATGAGATACATGCGTGACAGAGATAATAGGTGAACTGTGCATTAATAAATAGAATGCAGGTGTAGACAATAAACCTCTAGTGGGTAGGAATATGTGTGATGTGTACAAACCATATCGGAGTGCTGGGTTGGCTATTTGATCCATATACAGTTACAGATGGTATATTTTCAATCTACAACTATTACAGTTTGATACTTTCCTGCAGCAGCGTACCTAAGAGCAGCAACACATGTAGCTGAAATGCAATGGTTAAGACTAAACAATCCTGACATACACAATATAGCTTGGGCATTCCTATTATTGCTTCAGATCTTAGTGCAGAGAAAATATCATAATGCATTATATCTTGTAGTACAGCTCCACATCTACAGTTTAGCAGAACACTCTTTATTAGCTAATCTTCAGTCACTTAGTGGTATTCTTTGTGTTTTTACTTCACAGCAGATGTAATACTCGGTTTCATGACCAGCAGCCCAAAATACACACATATTGCACAACACAGCTTTATTAGGGGTGAATTCATGCAGTAATTGGCATATATATTCCAGTCTTTATTAAAGAACAGTTCATATAATGCAGGTGTTGCAATACAGCTGCAATTCCACAATTAATGCAGTACAAACTTTAATTTCCTTAACATTATTAATACAGTTGAAACTTTATTTCCTTAACATTATTAATGCAGTAGAAACTTTATTTCCTTGCATTATCATGTTTCAGGCTTTTGTATTTATTGAACTGTAGCTGGCATTACTCAATTATTTCAGTCCAGGTCTATGACCACATTCATTGCAGTACAATCAAAACTGAATATACCTAGTGGCAGTTACTCATTTACTCATTCTTATTTATATGACTATGGATTGCAAGTTATCTGTACTCACCACACTCATGGTGCAATCTGGCCAGGCACCCTGCATGGGCATCTAAGTTGCAAGCTGTCTCACCTACAGCTGTGGAGAGAGAAGCACACCATTATGCATGCCTGTCTATCATACATTCAGAGTAGGTTTTGATAAAACAATGACAATAATACTTAAAAACTTACGGGCATCCCTGTCTCAAGCATCATGGACCCAGGTGGCCAAGCGATCTCCCTTCCAATGGTTCAGGTCATCATAATGATGATGCACCTGATCATCTGTGAGGCAGATACCAATTACACTGGGGAGATCACATGCCAGCCAGTCCCAAGCCTACAACTTGTATTCTGATCCCTGGTACTGGCCCTGCAGCAGCTGGACATCACTGTATTTAATGAGGAGTCCAACTATGACCCTGGACTCCAGAATCTCCCAATGCCACGCTTGGAAGCATGCACCCTCTCCCACACCTGCCATAGCTCCTGCTAGGTTCAAACTCCAACTGGTTCTGCCGTATTCCTGCCTGTTGCACTTAAATAAGCCTATTTTTAAACCCTTTAGTGCCACTGGGCTATTTTTAAAAATGCAGAGCATCACTTAGCACCGCACAAACCTGCTAAGCTCAGCTGAGCAGTGCTTAAACTGGCAATGTTTAGCAAAGCTTAGCATTGCACAGACCAGCTTAGCTGGGCTCAGCAGTGCTTAAACAGTCATTTCTTAGCAGTGCTTTGCACTTCTTAGCATTGCGCAAACCAGCTAAGCACTGCTAAAATATTTCTGATTTAACTAGTGCTTGGCAAGGTTTAACTTTGCTTAGCGGAGCATAGCTGGAAGCAGCAAAGTGGGATTTAAATATAATTTTCATATTATGTATTGGCAACGAAAATGTCTAATAAGATGTCTGTGCATACATACAATATTCAATCAAGAGTTTAAAAATACTTCTCATAATGTGTATTTGCAACATAAATGCTTAATAATTTGTCTGTATATTCATACCGAATTCAGTCAGGGATTTAATGCTTCTCATACATGTGTATTTGCAAAATAAATTTAATAACCTGTCTGTCTAATCAAAGTATTTAAGTGGGATTTAGACTAATTCTCATAAATGTGTATTTGCAAAATAACATGCCTGTGCATTTGAACCATGCACCTATGGCTGTCATGCTAATCATTCAGCTATGTAGACTTGTGGATTGTTGCTATACTTTTATATATAACTTTACACTATGTTTAAACACCACTGAGCACTGTGGCAAGCACCGCAAACACACTCAGTTATGCTTAAACTTGACCTTTCCATTTATAATTAAATGTATCCCGTTTCCAATTTTGGATGTCTAGAACGTGTCCATTGTCGTGCATCATGTCGTGCCATGCAAACACAAACAAATAAAAAAAAATAATATAATTAAAAACAGATTGTTTCACTTTTTTCAGTTGCCTACAGTGATCTTCGGTGCTTTGAGAGTGCAGGGGATGTGTTACTCAACTCAAGACACAGTAACACACTCCCTACACTCATTCAATAACAGTGTTAAACAGCTCTCCCTCAGTAAAGAGCCTTCATTAAAATGCAAGGTATGCTGCCGAGGGGGTTTACATACACAGACATGGTACCTTCTTTGTAGACCTTACACATTGCCTACACAGATTTTATTAAATCCCCATGTCAGTCATTCAGAACCATTCTGAAGTAACTGGTTACATAGATGCTCCAGTGAAATGTGTTTAAATCTTCTTCAAGTCATGTTAGGTAATATAGCAAAATCCACATATGCCTTTACTTGTTAATCCATAGGAATACAATCAAAGAGTAGAACAACTATTTCTTATGAAAACATAGTGAGATTCCTAGATGTTTGTTTACTGACTTATGTGATAGATTACTCATCATACTCTCTCTCTTAAAACAATATAGTACCTATTGCCAATACTCCCTTGTGAGCTATTTTAGCAGTTACAAGTTCAGTATCTGTAACAGACATCAGTGTAATTTTTTGTAACAACATTTTTTATTATTTATGTTATGTTGATTTTTTTCCACTAACATTTTATTATTTTTACATAAGAGGTAACTAGCATTAGAAACATGACTTTTCCAAAAGGAAAGATTCAAAACACAAAGAGTACATATTCAAAAAATTAACCTGTTAGCAATTAATACCTCTTATAAGCTTTAGAAAGGAAGAAAAATTATGAAAAATTATCATGTACAACTATATACACCTATATACAGCTACTGCGTGCTTAGGAAAATAGAACCAGGTAACACAAAGAAAGCCTTAGATGTCTGGAATATCAACAATTGTAAAGTTATAAGTGATGATAATATTACTAATGATAATAGTGAGGACTAGTAATGCTGTTAACAGTGCTGATGATACTAATAATGATAGATTATAAAAACAGATAATAATGATGTTAATAATGAAGTTATTGAGGATGGGCAAAACCAATTATCCTAATCCAGTATAACCCTCAGTTTTAGTAATTATACGCTTCTCTAATCACCCTTAATAATTTATGTTGCTTTTTTACTATTTGATAAATGGGTATGTGAGTTAATCAAAGGGTACTTTTCACTCATGACCAAGCTGAACTGCACAGGAACCATGACCCAATAGCAGTTTAATAAAATAAATAATTGTGGGATCAGATATGGACACTATATTAAAATAACATTCAAGTTAGCAAATTAAACCATGACTAGTAGACTACTCAAAATGTTACAAATATAATTATTTGTGAAATAATTATTTAACATCTTTACTAAATTGCATTTAAACAGGGGTAGAGATTCAATAAAGCTTACACAGTCCGCCATGGTATGCACATGGTACTACACTGTTTTGTATTCAATAAACACACCGTGTAGAGCCACGCAAACACAGTAAACATCATGACATGCTAATTACAACATAAAAAGCTGAATTTTATGCTAATTAACCAAACCAAGATGGTGGAGATATTCAACAAGCTATAAAGTAACCTATCAGACTCAGATCTGGTTTACCTTGCAAATTCCAAAACCTACTGGAATACAACCCAGGAAACCAGTCTACATGGAAAGAATGTTAGGAGCTGCTGCTGTTCTTATTCATGTGCATGTGCAACATGCCCAAGTCTATGCTACTGCTGCTGCTAATGCTAATAGACCACAGCCAAGAAGTGTGTTTAGACCCATTTAGCTTTTCACAATCTGCATGAGGTGGAAATTGTAGAGCGCTACAGAGTGAGTAGAGACACACTACAGAAACTCTGCAGCCTCTGTCATCCTCAACTGAGAGCAAGAGCAAAGCAAGGAGAAGCAATCCCAGTGGTGATTAAGGTATGTGTAGAACTTAGAATTTTAGCTACAGGATCTTTTCAGAGATCAACAGAGAACATGCTGGGGGAGTCACAGGCATCAGCATCCAGGGTCCTCTATCAGTTCCTGAATGCTATGCTACAGCATGCCATTTTGTATATATATTTTCACCGTACAACTGAGGACAGAGCCAGAACTATGCAGGAGTTCTACCCTGTAGTAAGCCCCGAAGTCTTGGATGCCATAGACTGTATGCATGTAGAAATCAAAGCATCACATGGGGAACAGGAAAGGAGGTATATAAATAGAAAGGGCTACTGCTCCATTAACTGCCAGTCCATGGGTAACACTAAGAGAATCATCCTGAATGTGTGTGCTAGCAACCCAGGCAGTTACCACAACACATATATTTTGCTAACTGTCAACTATATGAGATGTGTACTAGGGGGGATATCCCACAGAGTCATATTCTGGGGGGTACAAGTTATGTACTGGAACTATGGCTAATGACACCCATCAGAAATGCACACTCACCAGCTGAAGAATGCTATAATGATGCACACACTCAAACAGCAAATATCATAGACCATGTGTATGGGCTGCTAAAGTCATGGATTTTGTACCTAGATACATCTGGGGGAGCCTTCCAGTGCAATCCCCATACAAGTGCTGAAATAGTCACTGTCTGTGACATGCTTCACAACATTATCCTGAGAAAACAGCTTCTGCACGAACAGCAAGAGGAAGGGCTCCACATCTCATCAGCACTGGCAAGGTAACCAAAGCCACACACACAGGTGAGAAGTCAGATGAGGGAATCAACAGCTGCCGTGGGTGTAGGCATATGTAGGCATGCACAATATGCACTCGCACTCACCAAGAGGCAACGGATAGCACACACGTTCACTACCTAAGAGGATAAAATCTTCATCCTATGCTAATACATACAATAAAACTGATGACAGGCAACACTCACATTTCCTTACTCATGTAATGGCTGTGTAAGGCTAGCTTCAAACACAGTCAACCTTGAACTAAAACTTTTGCAACTGCCAGATTTACAAGGTAAGTGTTGAACCCAGAATAGAAAAATAAATGTATAATAATGCAAAATAATGTCATATCCTTGCATACTGTTATTTGATAATGTAAGTATAAAGTGGATGATTTTTACAGCAATAACATCAATATGTGATAGCAGTGACTTATGTGAATACATGTGTCCTCTATCAACTAAGAGGCCTCATTTATTAAAGATTCACACATTCATACAGCTAAAATGTGAACATTTTCACTGAATGTCAACAGTTTGGCCTCATACTTTTGTACTGGCAAATCATTAAAGAGTGAAGTTTGAAAACACTGACACACATTTCAATGTCAGACTTCATATCCCACAGAAAAAAAAATAAATATTGTAATGCAAAGTCTGTTATTCTATCATCTGTCTAAGTTTGTAAAACCACAAGTTTTAAAAACTCTCCCAATATATATATATATATATATATATATATATATATATATATATATATATGTGTGTGTGTGTGTGTGTGTGTGTGTGTGTGTGTGTGTGTGTGTGTGTGTGTGTGTGTGTGTGTGTGTGTGTCTGTGTGTGTGTGTGTGTGTGTATATATATATATATATATATATATATATATATATATATATATATATTTAAACACAATTCACACTGTCACAAATGTTACCCATGCTATAAATGTTACCAACCAGCTATGTATAAATTGTGTACATCACTGGAACAGGTATCACACATATAAATCTGGTGTAACTACTTGACAGCTCAGATGGTGTAGTGGTACATCTCTCTGACTATAGTATTCAGGATCATGGGTTTGATAGTTGGTACTGCTGTTTAAGCTGATGTAGTGTAGTGGTTAGAGTTGCAGCTTTACATGCAGGCATTCATGGTTCAAGTCCCAAATCAGGCAATTTATCAAGCCAAGATAGTGTAGTGGGTAGAACTGCAGACAGATGCAACATGGGGCCTTTGCACCACAAGGCAATAATGTTTATGCCACAAAACTAATACTTGGGTATAGCCAATAAGATGTGAGGATAGCTCACTGTAGCAAAAGTGGTACACTTCAGTTGCACATCTCTGGAAGATGTGTAGTGAGGTACATGAAGAAGGCTGCATTTTACTCAGTTATTGGTGAGATGAAGGCTGCGAACTATGGAGGTATTATGGCCTGCTCAGTAGTTGTGTCACATACAAGGAAATAATCAGCAGTGTGGCCACATGCTATCAGACATTCCACATATTATCTACCCAGGACACAGGTCACATACTTATTAATCTAATTATACAGTGTGATGTCTACCTTATACCTGGGTTGTGTGATTGTTCTTCTGATGTGACATATTCACAAACCTTTTCATGTCATTGAAGGTGTTGTCATGGCTGTGGCAGCAATTGTTGGTGTGTATTTATACTGTCTGCATTGTACTAATGTAACAGATGGAGTCAATGATAACATGATTTGTAGTTCTTTGAACAGCTGTTTAGGCACAGGATGTGTATGTCATCTGTGATGTCTGTGACTTCAATAATGGACAAGAAAGGGTCTAGCAGACAGCCTTAATGTATGGACCTGATCACTGGACCTGAGATACAGTTTACTTTGCATATTTAAACATATTGACACATATGTTGATGCCACGTATGTGATACAGTGGTCTCCCCACTTGGTGATATAGGTGTTTATGACCACATCTGACAGTGCTGAGTGAATACCTTAGTGTGGATTTGTGTCAAATACCTTGGGTTTGTCAAGTTCAAAAGGATGATAGTGTTGCCATCATGCATGCTCTTGATGACCTCTTTGAGGATATCTAACAGATGTAACAGACATGATGCAGCATTAACAACTCATACATCTCTGTTGCACATAGCCAGGTTATTACTAGTGTCCATTATAAAAGGACCATGATGACATGTTGGTCTGCATCACAGATGAGGAGAGTCAGCATGTGTCTAGATATGCATGCATTGGATGCTGTCCCCCCACAACTCAGATGGATGCATGTTGATGTATACCTTTTTACAGCAACATAATCTGCATAATCTAATGGATAGACCATGATGCTTTGCCAGAGATGTTCTCTACCTGTTGCCCCTGGGATTCAGGTTACTGGCTAAGGCTCTTGCCACCCCTATAGTGCCTTTTTAGGTAAAGTTCAAAGGACAAAACCATCACCATAACAGGTACAAGCATGCAAAATCTGAAGGTAATGCTTCTCAATGCTAGAAGTCTAAACCTCAAAATGCACTCTCTCGAGGCAGTCCTACAAATGGAGAACATTGATATCTGTGCAGTAACTGAGACCTGGTTCAAGGCTGCAGAGAGCACCCTTGCAATACCAGGCTACAACTCTTACCACACTTTTTCGCCACCAAACCAGGACCGAAACACTAAAGGTGGAGGAGTGCCCATATTCAACGAGGATATTCACACCACCAAGCTAGTTGCCCAACACAATGTGTCTGAAATTCTCCAGGTGCAACTAGCACTAGGTAAGACTGCAATCCAAATTGTAGTTTGCTACAGATCCCCCACCATGCTCCAAAATTCTCACTACACCTTTCTAAACATACTGGAAAATTTTAAGATACAACCAAACACCCTAACACTGGGTGATTTCAACTACCCTGCCATTAACTGGGAAAACGACTCGTGTACCAACACCTTTGCCCAGCGGTTCTTGGAATTCATAAATTCAATTCCCTGGATCAACTATGCCACAGTCCCACCAGGGGCTCCAGTATCCTAGACCTGGTCATTACCAACATGGGAAATTGATGCTCGACACCTATGATCACCCCCTTATTGGTCAGGTCTGACCATAAGCTAATCATCCTTGACATCCACATCCCACTCTCATCCCCCCAATAAGGAAGCCTCCATAAAAAAATTCTCCAAAGCCAAATTCATGCTACTCAAGTCAGAAGTGACAAACTTCATGTTATGTCAGCAGGCACATTTGCTAAGGTGAGAGCTGTTGAACAACTAAATGTGATCAGTTATGCTATGTGAAACTTGTTGTTTATAGAGGTGAAGAAATTCAAACTGAAGGCTCAGTAGTGCTTTCATGTTATGTGGCCAAGAACTGTTATAGCTTATTATTCTATGTAGTTTGAAGACCTGTGCAGTCATTATTAGGTCTCACAGACAGTTTGAGAATGAATCTGCTTTCTTTTACTAAAGAAGCTCATCAAATAAGACATCCACATCCCACTCCCACCCCCAGTAAGTAAACCAATGTAAAAAAATTCTCCAAAGCCAACTTCATGCTACTCAAGACAGAAGTGACAAACTTCATGACACCCATGCAGATGGGAACTGAAAGTTTGACTGCTGAATCCTAAGGAGCTGTATGAGCACATCCACTTGTGCATGAATCGTGCCATCCCCAATAGAACCAATACACTCTCCTCCAAAAAAAAGGAAGCCAATCTAGTGGTCTCTTGCCATAAACAAACTATATAACAAAAGGAAGAAACTGTTGCAGAAAAGAAGAAAATCCCAGGATGCAAAAAACTCCCTTACCAGCCTAAGTAAGAAGCTGAGATCCCTCATAAAATCTTCCAAAACTAGTTCTGAAAATAAAATTGCCAAAGATTCCAAAGACAATCACAAGGCATTCTATAGCTATGTCAAGAATCTAAATGGCAATACTCAGATCTGCTCTGAGCTACAACAGAATGGCATTAAATATACTGATCCCAAGGATATTGCCAATATCCTGGCAGATTGATTCAGTGCAAATTTCACCCCCCTTTCACCCCCTAAAGGGCCCATCTCAATACCAAAAGATTGCCAAATTCTGGTAATAATGGCCACACAGGTAAAAAATGCACTTTCCAAAGCTAAGAATACAGCATCCATGGGACCAGATGACATCCCGGGCTGTGTACTAATTGAACTACAAAATGAACTGGCACTTCACCTAAGTGTCATGTTTAATCATAGCCTCACCTCTGGCTTCGCACCCACTGAGTGGCGCACAGCTACAGTTATCCCACTCCATAAGGGGGGATCCACCTTGAATCCTGGGAACTACCACCCCATCAGTTTGATGAGCCTGGTCTGCAAGGCCATGGAACGTAGTATCATGAAACTTATAAACAAAGACATTGGCAACCTTCAAACACTGAACCTCACCCAGTTTGGGTTCGTGAAGGCCTGATCTTGCCTCCTGAACCTGATTGACTTCTTCAAATCAGTCTCCAGAGCTGTTGACAAGGGTAAGGCAGTCCACACAGCCTATCTGGACCTCACCAAGGCCTTTAACACCATCCCCCACTCTGGAATCATAGATAAACTTACTAAGCTGGGCATTAATCCCTATGTCATTCAATGGGTTGCCAACTGGCTTACTGACAGAACCCACACTGTAAAAGTAGCTGACTCCAAATCCAGCTCCTTACAAGTGACAAGTGGAGTACCTCAGGGTTCAGTCCCAGGATCACTCTTGTTTAGAATCTATGTCTCTGAAGTACAGCCCAGCACTAAGAGACTCTGGCTGACAAAGTTTGCAGATGACTGCAAACTGGGAGCCTTTATTGAATCCCCAAATGATGTGGATATTCTACAAAAGGGCCTTACAGAAACAGATGCTTAGTGCCAGAGCCATGGGCTCAAGCTCAATGCCAAGCAATGTATAGTCATCCCCTTTGGGAAAAAAAACATGTACCCATGAATTACCACATAGGTGGCAGTACACTAAACACAGAAGGTATGATAAGAGACTTAGGGACACAAGTGGACATGATCTCACCTTCGATAACCAAATTACCACAACAGTCAGGAAATCCTTCTATGTAGTGCACCTCATCACTAAGGGCTTTTCATCCAGAAAAAAGGAGGTCATTGTCCCACTGTACTCTTCCCTCATTAGAACCATTATAAAATACAATGCCCCATTTAGTATGTACCTCTCAAGACATCTGCAACAACTGGAAAGGCCGCAGAAATATCTCACTAAAAGAATCACAGGCCTAAAGCAGATGCCCTATGCTGATTGTCTAAAAAAACTCCAGCTATACTCTGTCACATATCGACTACTCAGAGGCAATCTCTGCTTAACATACAAGGCCTTGTCAAACCTAGAGCTGTTGGACATGCTACACTTAAAGAAATCCCAATCCCTCAGAACCACACACTCTAGGGATCTAAACCTTGTCATCACAATGAACAAAATATGCTGGAGGGATAGGTTCCTGATCCAGAGACTCCCCAGACTCTGGAATAGAGTGCCCATACATGTCAAGCAGAGCGCCTCTTTGGCCCTCTTCAAAAGGAATCTTGACGATTGGATCGGAGATACAAAATTCACCCCGGGGATCACATCAGTCACTCTGCTAGACAGGGATCCAGGGAAGTAAATATTGTGGGAAGAAGTAGCCAGGGAATTGTTATGGCTAGGCTTTTATAGGCCCTAGGGCCAAAAGCCTAGTACCAAACTATGAAACTATGAACCTGTGGAGGGTGTGTTGAAGTGTGTATTCAACAGTGTCAGAAAGGCATATGTGCTGAGTCACATGACATGTGATCTCTCATGTTGTCACAGCCCATTGATTCAGTGTGATAGACCTGGATGAATGTAAGATAGTGCATAATGACTATTGTGATCTGGCCTAGGGTTTGGATACTATCCTCCCTTGCAGGTATCATTGAGAAATTCTCCCAGCTGGGGATTAACCCTTATGTCACCAGATAGGTAACCAACTGGCTCACTGACAGAAAACATACTGTGAAAGTTGATGAATCAGTCAGTACAGCTGTCATCATTGGGGTACCCCAGGGATCTGTGTTTGGCCATTTCCTGTATGAATTTTATTTCTTAGGCTAAAGTATATGGTCTTTGGCTGACTATGTTTACAGATTTTCGCATACTGGATGCAGTTATTGAGTCCTCCTATGATGATAACATAGTACAGGAGGGGCTAACACAGACAAATGACTGTTGACAAAGCCACATGGTGTATAAATGAATGTAAAAATGTGTCTTTATGTTGTCCTTCTGAAAAGCGGAGTTCCCTGATAATTCCAGCATTGACAAAAGTCCCACTGTTTTGAAACCCAGTGATGCAAGCACTGGGAACATACATATATAATGAAAAAATATACTCCAACCACAGTTTGAATCTTCTCTATTCAGAGCCAGTAGAATATCCAAAAATGAATGAGATAAGAAAACTCACTTTATTTAAAACATAAAACAAAGTTTCGGGAATAACCCTTCCTCAATGTTAGTTAATACATTTTAAGTTAAAAACACTTTATTTATATAACAAGGACAGACAAGACCACATGACACAGTCAACCTATAGGACAATATATGGAACGAGAATAAATTAGGTTATTAAAGCTATGTTGCTAAGCTTGAAAAACGTAAAAACACATCTATTGAACTGGTGTTTAAAAATTATCATAGAATTCAATATAAACACAATTTATGAAACAACTAACATATATCTTATAATATAAATAATTAAATCATAAAATAATTAATGGTATTGCTTCTGCTTAAATTCCAACATTGGCTTAACAGTAACCATATTGTTTAATCCAGGCTTTTTATCAGCATTCAACCTGATGATCCACTTGTATTCAACAATATCTAGTTGAATAATTGTATTGCCTAATCTTAGACCTTTATCTATTATTTTCAAAACTTTAAATTTGAAATTATGTTTTTCATTCTTGTTTTTCCTGTGTTGTGTTAGAGCATTGGTAAGAATATGCCTTCTCATTTCTGATTTATGTTCTATAATTCTTTCCTTTAAAGACCGTGAGCATTTTCCAACATAGAATCCAGAACATTGTGCGCAGATAGCTAAATATACCACTAAAGTAGTCTTACATGTTGCCTGACATTGTATATCAAACTTAATTTTACTTGTTGGATGTACAAATATTTTCTCATTACAAATATCTGTGCAACAACTACAAGCGTAGCAGGGTACAGTTGCCGTTTTATTCATAATTGTTGGTATAAAATTAATTCCAAAATCTTTATAACACAACCTTCTCTTCAAATTATACATATTTCTATATGCAAATTTTGGCCAGCTACCCACAAGTTTATTTAATTCAAGTTGAGCCATAAGGATGCACCAATTCTTTTTAATAATTTCTTTGACATATTTTCATAAATTATTATATGTCATGATAAACCTTAGGACATTTTGTGACATATTGTTCTCCTTAACTTGATATATACCATCACTGAAAAAAGGACATGCATAATTACTTCTATTTTTCAATATGTCTTCCTTTATTTCATTGACTTGTGTCATTTTATAACCTCTATGATAAAACTCATTACACATTGTTTCCATTTGTTGTTCACATTTATAAAAATCTGTATTAAGTCTACTAGCTGACTTTTAATTATTCCACGGAATACGTGGCTAGCATGCACACTATTTGCATGTGTATATCTATTAACTTGTACCTTCTTCTGAAAAACTGAAGTTTCTAACATATTAACATGATTTTTGTGTATTTCAACATCCAAAAAAAGACATTATAATGTTAGATGAACACGTGGTAAATTTTAAAAATTCAGTGGTGTTATTCAAATAGGAAAAAATACTTGCTAACTGCTCTTGTCTTCCTTCCCATAGGAGAAAACAATAATCTACAAAGCATTTCTAGAATAATATATTATTTTTATATGGATTTTTATTGCCATATATATGTTTTTTTCCCCATTGACTTAGAACAATGTTGGCATATGTATTTGCCATGGGAGTACCCATGGCAATGCCAGATGTCTGTAAATAGTATTGTTTGTTAAACTTAAAAACATTTTTCTCCAGAATTATTTCCAGCACACTGCACAAAACTTCAATATCTCTCCCTTTAATATCAGCGTTTTCACATAGAAAACTATGAACGGCATCAACTCCATAGTCATTAGGTATGACTGTGAACAAAGATGCTATGTCCATAGTCACCATTATGTACTCACGTTCTTTATTTATAACACACCACTGATATAACTTCTTCAAAAAAAACCCTGTATCCTTTATGTAATTGGACATAAAGTCAGGTATTTACTAAGTCTTTCCTGAATATAAATAGATAGAGGTTCTTTTGACCAACCTCTCCCTGCTACAATGGGCCTCATTGGTGGCAACATGAGAGATTTATGTAACTTAGGAATACCATAAACAACTGAAATGGCCAGAGTTGAAACAAAAAAATAATTAAAGAGTTCTAGGCTAATATCATGTTGTGTTTGTAAATTATATACAAACATATTCACATCGCTGATGATCTTTTTAACATCGACCAAAGCAATCGCCTTAAACGTTTGTTTATCATCCAAGAAATTATGCATTAATTCAAGATAGTTAGTTTTGTCAAAAATCACAGTAGCACCGCCTTTATCTGCCTGTTGGATTTTAATTCTGTCTGTGAGGAAGAGCTAAGACAGTTATATGATGATGTGTCTAAGCATAAACTAAAAATGCATTCATATAATATAACATATGGTGAGAATGAGGCGTATAAGTCATTAGTTGAAAACAAAAACATCATAATCAAACAGGCAGATAAAGGTGATGCTACTGTGATTTTTGACAAAACTAACTATCTTGAATTAATGCATAATTTCCTGGATGATAAACAAACATTTAAGGAGATTGTTTTGGTCGATGTTAAAAAGATCATCAGTGATGTGAATATGTTTGTATATGATTTACAAGCACGAGGTGATATTAGCCTAGAACTCTTTAATTATTTTTCAGTTTTAACTCCGGTCATTCCAGTTGTTTATGGTATTCCTAAGTTACATAAATCTCTCACGTTGCCACTGATGAGGCCCATTGTATCAGGGAGAGGTTGGTCAACAGAACCTCTATCTATTTATATTCAGGAAAGACTTAGTAAATACTTGACTTTATGTCCTAGTTACATAAAGGATACAGGGGATTTTTTGAAGAAGTTATATCAGTGGTGTGTTATAAATAACGAACGTGAGTACATAATGGTGACTATGGACATAGCATCTTTGTTCACAGTCATACCTAATGACTATGGATTTGATGCTGTTCATAGTTTTGCAGTTTGCTGGAAATAATTCTGGAGAAAAATGTTTTTATGTTTAACAAACAATACCATTTACAGACATCTGGTGTTGCCATGGGTACTCCCATGGCAAATACATACGCCAACATTGTTCTAAGTCAATGGGAAAAAAAAACATATATATATGGCAATAAAAATCTATATAAAAAAAATATATTATTCTACCAATGCTTTGTAGATGATTGTTTTCTCCTATGGGAAGGAACACAAGAGCAATTAGCAAGTTGTGTTTCCTATTTGAATAACATCACTGAATTTTTAAAATTTACAATGTGTTCATCTAACATTAAAATGTCTTTTTTGGATGTTGAAATACACAAAAATCATGTTAATATGTTAGAAACTTCAGTTTTTCAGAAGAAGGTACAAGTTAATAGATATACACATGCAAATAGTATGCATGCTAGCCACGTATTCCGTGGAATAGTTAAAAGTCAGCTATCGCGTACTAGTAGACTTAATACAGATTTTTATAAATGTGATCAACAAATGGAAACAATGTGTAATGAGTTTTATCATAGAGGTTATAAAATGACACAAGTCAATGAAATAAAGGAAGACATATTGAAAAATAGAAGTAATTGTGCATGTCCTTTTTTCAGTGATGGTATATATCAAGTTAAGGAGAACAATATGTCACAAAATGTCCTAAGGTATACCATGACATATAATAATTTATCAAAATATGTCAAAGAAATAATTAAAAAGAATTGGTGCATCGTTATGGCTCAACCTGAATTAAATAAACTTTTGGGTACCTCTCCAAAATTTACACATAGAAATATGTATCATTTGAAGAGAAGGTTGTGTTATAAAGATTTTGGAATGAATTTAATACCAACAATTATAAATACAATGGGCACTGTACCTTGCTACGCTTGTAGTTGTTGCACAGATATTTGTAATGAGAAAATATTTGTGCATCCAACAAGTAAAATTAAGTTTGATATACAATGTCAGGCAACATGTAAGACTACTTTAGTTGTATATTTAGCTACCTGCACACAATGTTCTGGATTTTATGTTGGAAAATGCTCACGGTCTTTAAAGGAAAGAATTATAGAACATAAATCAGAAATGAGAAGGCATATTCTTACCAATGCTCTAAAACAACACAGGAAAGATGAGAATGAAAAACATAATTTCAAATTTAAAGTTTTGCAAATAATAGATAAAGGTCTAAGATTAGGCGATACAATTAATAAACTAGATATTGCTGAATACAAGTGAATCATCAGGTTGAATGCTGATAAAAAGCCTGGATTAAACAATATGGTTACTATTAAGCCAATGTTGGAATTTAAGCAGAAGCAATACCATTAATTATTTTATTATTTAGTTATTTATATTATAACATATACGTTAGTTGTTTTATAAATTGTGTTTATATTGAATTTTATGATACTTTTTAAACACCAGTTCAGTAGATGTGTTTTTACGTTTTTCAAGCATAGCAACATAGCTTTAATGGCCTAATTGATTCTCGTTCCATATATTGCCCTATAGGTTGGCTGTGTCATGTGGTCTTGTCTGTCCTTGTTATATAAAGAAAGTGTTTTTAACTTAAAATGTTTTAACTAACACTGAGGAAGGGTTATTCCCGAAAGCTTTGTTTTATGTTTTAAATAAAGTGAGTTTTCTTATCTCATTCATTTTTGTATAACATACATATATAGCAATCTGACGTTCAACCACCAAGTGTCCACAATGGTATTGAAAGCCTATGCTGTACACATCATAGGTCATGCCATCATATTCAGATCTGAGGATGATATTACAACACTGCACTCAAAACTCAACAGAACACTAATAGGGTATAATGCTATCTTTTGCAAGCTCCAAATACATGTATCAGCTGGAGAGACTAGAGGGGTTTCTCACCAAAAAAAAAAAAAAAACACATGCACTGCAAACCATTATGTCTATGGATAGACAGAAAGCCATGTCACTCTAATCTAGATTGTATAAGAAGAGGTGGCTTCTGCCTGGACTCCAGGAGAGTCTCTGACCATGCCATTGAGGGAGCAGTGCAGATCCACAAATTAGATGTAGCTGATGACATCGTCTGTGTCTGTTGAGGAGACTATTGTAATAACAGCGCCCCACATGCTGGTATAAAAGACTCTCTGTAATGTCAAGCAAGAACACACACACACACACACACACACACACACACACACACACACACACACACACACACACACACACACACGCACACATGCACCCATGCACACACACACACACACACACACACATACAAACACACACTGGTCTATATTAGAGACCAAAGATGCATACTTTCGAATGCGTCTTGGTCGAAATTAAAAGGCAGAAAATGGAAAATATCGAATCGGCTGTTAAGCAAATTCTTTCCCTGGGAAAGAATTTGCTTGGCCACTTTGGTACTTTGCCATTTTTGGCACTGTTGTGCTGTCTAGGAGTTGGTATATTTAAGTAGGGAGGGTGAGGGGGGGCAAAGCCCCCACTTAATGTAATGTTTAAATTTATTTTTATTTTTTATTTTTTTGTTGAAACAGCTATTTTTTTTCCCTTGGACATTGTAACCTTTCACTTACATAGGGTTGATCAATCACTGTTTGCTGTTTTTACCATCCGATGATTTAATATTGATCCACACACACACACACACACACACACACACACACACACACACACACACACACACACACACACACACACACACACACACACACACACACACACACACACACACACACACACACACACACTTGACTGTAGTGAGAGCAGAACTCCTACCTAAGTACACAGATTACAGAGTTCAGTACTTTATGCAAGTACCATGGTACAAGTCTGAACTTTAAAATGATACAGGACAACTTATAGTGGATGACATCAGTAGTGTATGTTGGAGAAAAAATATAGGGAGGTCTGCATGAAATGGATGTTTAGGTATGTGCAAGTGACAAAACAATGTCATTTCATGGGATTGGAGTGGCAATTGTAGGATAAACCCTTATGCATTTCTGTCTAGACACACGCACAAACACACACAAACACACACACACACACACACACACACACACACACACACACACACACACACACTTACACTTGAGTCTAGTAAGAATTGAACCCCTACTTATCTAAGTACGCAGACTACAGAATTCAGTATTTTATGCAAGCACCACTGCACAAATCTGACTTTTACAAGGCTGCTGGAGAATTTATATTGGATGATATCAGGGAAAATGTCATGTAACAACAAAGGCATGGTGTATTTGGATCTATGCTTAAAATGTCCTTGTTAGTACATTGGCAAAATAAAAAATGCATTACGGAGTAGGATCTATCAGCATTATTATGATATTAATAGGAATGATTAAAAAAATGCATTAGCAGTCCATATTAATGCCAATAAGTACATAGCTCTTAGTCTGTTGTTATTGAACAAATTAATCTAAGAAAAAGAGGGGGGCCCTTGAATGACTTCATGGAATTAGCAGAACTGAAATGACAAATTAAAACAAATGCAACAATGAGCCCGGGACTAAATTGTGCTGTGTCCATCAATTCTGTTTTAAGATTGAAAGCACATTTTTTTCTATAAAGAAGGTTTTAATATGTCAAACTGTTTTTAAGAGTGTTCACATGTGCATGTGAAGTTATTATGTATTCCTTCGCTAGTTCTTATGCAATGTATGTGTTTGAGAATAGATATTTTGTTATGCTTTTATATTATGCCTTTACATTTTATGGCATTGTTGCTTTAAGAAATTTCATTATTTGTACAGGTGATTGTTATATATTTTATATAAAAGGGATGTTGGGTAATGTGTACTTCATTCTGAGGAAGTTTCCATTAATGAGACGAAAGCGCTCAATAAACAATATTTTTGAGTGGATCTGGACCTCGGTTCTTCTTTTTTCTGTGGATTATTAGTTGGTGTGTCTTTAACCTCCACAATTATACAACCGTTTTATCTGAAGTATGCCATTTAAGTATATGTCCTAACTAATGCACACCTTTACTACAAATCGCTGACAGTAATCCTTGAAATGTTCAAATATTGCAGATATGCATGTTCCAATTATGCAGATTACACTAGGGCATTTGTGCCACTTGTATAGAATTTAATTTAATGTAAATATTATTAAAGAAACACAATATTTTATAGTTGTGATTCATGGAATTTGAACCCACAACCTCTGACTACAGTCTAATATTTGACTCCTAAACCTGGTTTGTGCTATCTGATTACACCTGTATAAAAAAACTCAAAACATCTATATTTAACTTTTAAAACTACAATAATACTTCTGTTGTGCTGCATACATACCACTTGCTTCCCTCAGACTCTCCATTTGAGCAACATGAGCCCGTCTATTGAACTCATGTTCTGCATTAGCTGAGTAAAGAACAGAAAAGAACAGAAGAGCATTATGCATACCAGTCTTGCCTATATTTAGCTTTCTAACTATTAAAAGAATGTTCTTATCATCATACTTAAACAGCTATGGTATATCCACAGTCTTAAATTCAATCAACAAACAGTTGAGAGTATCCCTTTAAGGCCTGTGTAGGTCATTAAAATGAAGTCTACACTGCTTTCCAGTGCATGAGATTCCAGTAGCACTGGATACAACCTGAACCAACTATTCCATGCCTCAGACTTGTACTGGGTGCCAGAATTGTCAACCTGCAGAAGACTTTGGCTGTGATTCTTTACCAGGAGTCTAATAAATATCCTAGATTCCTGGACACCCCAGCTCTGTTCCATAAACTGGGCACCTTCCCCTCTAAAGCCAGATATGTCTAACACCTGAACTGGAGCAATGGCAACTAATGCTTTCCTGCCAGTTCCAGTTATTGTATTTACTGGTAATGCACAAACCTGAGCAATGATGCCCAACCACTTTTGTGTGATGTTAAGTAGAGCACAGCAATGCCAAGCAGGGAGGAAATAAATATTTGAAACTGGAAGGTTGATTTTACACTTCACCTTAGTTTGACGGGGTGGCTGGAGATGTTGCTTGGAAATATATATTGGAAATTGGCAGGTATCTGTTAGGTGAGTTAAGTTTGCAGACATGGACTGTGGCATAAATGTCATTACCTAGCACATTTGAGCTTGCCTTTATACACTGATGAAATTGATTTTTACAGTGTGGAATTCAAATCTAGGCATAAGGGACAAAACATTTTCTTCCACTACATTGATTTTCCATCTCTGCCAGAGAAGAAGTGCTGCTCAGACAAAGTCAGGAATCATTCATAAATATAGGTGACAGTCTGAGGTGTTACAGATATATGTGTGTGACCTGAAAAGTGTCACTCGTGTGGTCAGGATAAAACAGACGAACAGTTGTGGGTTCCTTTCAAGCAGCTTTATTATATACAAACACATCAGTAACTTAAACTTAAATAAACTTATAAACGGACTGACTACCACACTCATACATGTTAACACTCTGGCTGTTCTGTCAAAATGGCACTGCTGCCTGCATGTGCTCTCTATTTATATGCACATGCCCTCACTTTGAAATGCTTCTTAAAGTTACAGCACACACTCTGTTGTTCTACATCCTCCTTCTTTGAGAAATAAGTCATACATTGGAAATGATAACATTCATTGACATGCAATTACACAGAAATGATCCTTCAACATTCAGTTTTACAGAACTAAATACAAATAAAACCATCGTGTGCAGGTTGCTATGTATTTTATACTAGGTCTAGAAATATGACCTGATCATGTGACATAAAAATTAGAACTGGGTCTAGCAACAGGGACTGTTTTTAATGAATGTTCAGCTTCAAGGACATGAGGGACATCATCAGGAATGGAAATAGGTACTGAGACATGTCCTTCAATAGGAAGAGCATCTGGGTTGCTCTGAGATCTAGAGTCTGTATCTCAGGGACAATGCTGTGATATTGATTCAGACACTGGAAGAAGATGTCTGTGAATCCTTCTGAATTTTACAACCTCAGATTCTGCTAAGTAGGATCTTGGCTTTGCACATATACCTCTCATTTGACTAATTCGATCAAAACCTTTTGCCATTTGCATCCTCACTATCTCTCCTTCTTTCAGTGGATAAAATATCTGCTCATTTTGTCATAGATGGACTTTAGAAAGGAATGCTTTTTAAATAGTTGGTTTTGATTTCTCTGGTGTTTTTAGCCTTAGGCACCAACAAACTGGAACTGATAGGCAAGGTTATTCTGGTTTGCCTAGACAGAAGTCTCTGAGCAGGTAATTAAGGAAATTAAAAAAAAACAATGGTACTGATATACTTTGACAACTCTAGTAATTGCATTGTACTTTGTACTGCATGCTCAGTCAGGCCACTGGACTGTGGGTATTCAGAACAGCTCGTAATATGGATAAAGTCCCACTCTTTTGCAAATTTCTGAAAAAAACCTGACTGGTAAACTGGGTGCCATTGTCAGAAATAACTTTATGTGGACTACCATGGACTGAGAAATGATGTTTCCACTTAGTAATGACAGTACTGGACTTTAGGTGAAGTAGCGAATCAACCTCGAACCAATTCGAATAAGAGTCCACCAGCACTAAATTATTCTGATTATTCCACTTAAATATGTCAGTGGCTACTGTTGATCAAGATAGTAAGTATCTGGCTTAACTGAAGTGGCTCTTTTTGCAAATGCGGTTTAGTACTATTGCATACTGAACAAGATGAAAGCACTTTATCAATGTCTTTTGACAGAGAAGGCCAAAATACTACTCCTCTCACCCTTCTTTTGGTAGCTTTGGAACCTGGGTGGCCACAATGCAACATCTGGATGTACTCATGTTGTAAGGAAGTAGGAAAAATAACTTTAGAACCTTTGAAAATTATACCATCTTCCATCAACATACCACCTCTGTAAGGAAAATAAGGTTGTACTTTTGTTGTTACACAAGATTGCTTTGACAGCCATCTAACATTGGTGAAGTGGTTGAGCTTTTGCAAAATGGGATCAGTCATTGTATGATCAATTAACTCTTCAAGTCTAGTGGTAGGAAAACTATGCACCTCCATGACATTGAAGTAAAAATTCTCTGCATCAAGCTTTCCTATGGTATTTCTGGGCAATCTGGATAAGGTATTAGCCAAATAAAGAAGTTTGGCTTTCATATAGACCATTTTGAATAGTACTTTTGTAATCTGAGCATCATTCTTTGCAGTCTTGCTGGAGCTGTATGCATAGGCTTCTTTAAAATAGTGACTAGAGACTGATAATCAGTCTCAATCTGGATAGCTCAGCCATAGATATAATCATGGAACTTTGAACATGCAAACACAATTGCCAAAAGCTCATTCTCAATCTGAGCATACTATATCTCATTTTGGGTAAGAGTTCTAGATGCATAGGCTACTGGTGTGCCCTCTTGAAGAATAACTGCACCAAGACCAAAGAATCACAGGAAAGAATTACTGGTTTGTGGACACTGTAGTATCTTAACATTGGTGGACTGGCAATTTTCTGTTTAAGGTCATCAAATGCTCTTTGTTGTTGTTCCAGCCATGACCAGGCAACATTTTTGCATATCAGCTCTCTTAAGGGTGCAGATAAATCACTGAAATCTGTTATAAACTCGCCCAAATAGTTAACAATGCCAAGAAAATGCTGTAAGGCTTGGACATTGTCTGGAGCTGGCATCCCAAGTATGGCTGTTTGTTTGAAGGGGGTGGTTATAAGCCTATACTGGTAAATAAATGACCTACATAAGTGACTTCTGGTAGCATGATTTTATATTTCAGAGGATTGAGCTTTAAATTAACTTCATGTACTTTATCCAGAACTTTCCTGAGGTTTCTTTCATATGCTGCTTCACTATTTACTCTAACTAGTAAATCATCCAACATTATAACACATGGATAACCTGAGAAAATGTGCTCTATTCCATGCTGAAAAACTTCAATGACAGAATTTATTCCAAATGGCATCCTGAGAAATCTGTATCTACCAAATGGGGTACTGAATGTATTCAGTAATGAACATCTGTTATCAAGCACTACTTGCCAAAATGAACTCTTTGCATCTAAGACAGAAAAAACAGTGGCATTTGGCATTAAGGTAGTGACTTCATCAACTATACACATAAGATGGCAGGGCCTCTTTAATGCTTTATTTAAGTCTCTTGGATCAATATTCATTCTGATTTTATTGAGCTTTTCTTATGAGTAACTACCATGGAAGAGACCCATTCAGTTGGCTCTGTGACTGGAGAAATCGCACCTTGTCACACTATTTTATCTAACTGGACCTTGAATTTTCCTGCATAGCTATTGGAACTTTTCTCACTAGTCTGAACATTGGACTGCCCTCAGGGTCTAATTCATGGTGTACACAACTGGAAGCTTTTTTAGCTTGTCTTTGAAAACATCAGCATACTTTGAGAAAATAACATCAGTGAAACTGGAACTAGGACATGTGCTTACATGATGGATTTCTTTGGTAAAACAAAGCAGTTACATTCCTAAACTGCCTCTCAGACCTAATAATGACAGCACAGGTCTTCTGACTACATAAAATTACAAGCTGTAACTGATCCCAGCTGGATAGCATGAAAGCACTACCTTCAGTTTAAATCTCTTCACCTCCATAAGCAACACGCTTCACACAATTGGCCAAATTAAGTTGCTCATCAGCTCTTACTCTTAACAAATGTTCCTGCTGACATAACATTGCACTTTGAACCAGTGTCTACATTGAGCTCCGTGGGTTTTCCATTGATCAGGACAATCGAAAACACGTTGTTCTTTGCCAACAAATCTATTGCATTAACATTTTCACCAACCACTGATACACCATCTACATAAAAAGTAGAGTTGTAGATTTTTATATGATCAGTTGCTTTTCTGAGTGACCTTTCTGGTTAAATGACTAAGGCTTGCTTGATTTACAAAACTTTTCAAAGTGGTTCCATTTTTTACACTTGTGGCATTGCTGACCAAATGCTAAGCACTTCTCTCTTTTAGACTCATGATTGGCACCACAATTACAACAGTTAACAATAAGACTTGACTTGGGTTTTGTTGACTCACCCTTATGCAGTACTGAGCATGTATGTTTTACTCAGCTAGTCTTAGAACTTGCTGGAAAGTTACAGGCTCTGCCTGGAAATCCTGCAGGGGCTGCAGCTACCACATGCTTAGGCCTGTTTCTGTTAGCCATGTGATGCAAGCTGCGTATGCTTTCTCTAGAAGTTGCTGAAACCATGCTCTTAACACTTGCAAGCATATTTGTGTGCCTTTCTGTAAGCTCATGTGCTTGACAAATCTCCATGGCTTTGCTCAACATTAATCACTGTCTCAAAGTGAAATCTTTCTGACAGCTTCATTATTAATACCACACACAAGCCTGTCTTTGATCAACTCATCTTTCAAATCACTAAGCCTGCACATTTTAGCCCTGTTTCTCAAGTCAGTAATGTAAGCTGCAAATGTTTCTCCTGGCCTTTGGCCTCTTGTATAAAACAATTGCCTCTCCAATGTAACATTTGCCTGGAGGTTATACATTTCTCTAAATATACGTTTCAAGCAATCTGGATCTTCCCTTGATTCAGCTTTTACAACAATATGGAGATTTTCCCCTTCTCCTGCATATACTGCTAGTGCATACACAAATGAACGTTGTTGTTCAATAGCTTCTGACCCCGCTAGTTAAGCAAAATAAATGCCCTTGTACATGCATCTTTACCAGAAAAAGCTGCTTGTATCAAAATATATTCCTACTCAAATACTCTCCAATACTCTGCAATATTATGATCAAACACTAGTGGACTGGGTCTGTGAAATGACTCTGCCATATCAACAGACAGTAATAAAGACCCATGGAATTATGTATGAAAATGCACATATATACATCAGAAACTCATGCCAGAAACTTGTAATTAGGCTCAACAGCACAATAGATTGTTTGAAATAACTGTACTTTGTAAAATAAGTTTCTGTAGCATAAGAAGACTTTGAAATCACTGTACTTTGCAAAACCACCCTTTATCACTGTAAGAAACCCTTCAAAAATGACTGCACTTTGCAAATAAATTGTACACAGCACAAGAACCTTCTTGAAATGGCTGTACTTTGTGAAATAACTCTGTAAAGTGTAAAAAACACTTTGAAATGACTGCACTCTGTGACTAAAATGTACACGGTACAAGACACTTTTTGAAATGACTGTATTTGTGAAATAACTGCACTTTGCACACAGTAAACTCTAAAATAATTGTACTGTAATAAAGTACACACTGCAAGCACTTTATACACTCTGAGATACTTTGCACAACTCTAGTTATGCTCTGAATAGCTTTGGTCAATGTGAAATAGTAACTCATATCAAAAAATGTGGTCATTTATAAAAACATGCAGCTGCCTTTTTTTATGCTTATTTTGCCCTTTTATCGCACTAGTTATGCTCATTTGACCTCTTATCATGCTCATTATACTTTTCTTGTGCTCAATTTACTTTAAACATGTTCATTTTACTTTAAACATGCTCGTTACGAAAATCAGAAGTAGCTCTGCATGTATTCATAAGTATTTTTTGATAATTCTATCAAATATTATGGTTATGAATATTTTGTCTAATCAATAATGCATTTGGTGCCTTTTGTTTGATTAATAATGCATTTTGTGCTACTCATTTGATTAATAATGCATTTTGTGCTTTGCAAGTGCTTTGTATTGGTTTCTTTACAAAAATAAATAATTTATGAAACTTTTGGTTACCTGTAGTTCATTTCTGGTCTTTTTTTAATCATTTGAGCACTGTTTCACCCTGCTTAATGTACCTTCACCATTCACTCTGCAGACATTGCTCTCTCTGTCCCTATTCTGACACCATGTTGCTCATCTGGTCATGATAAAACAGATGACAGTTTTGAGTTTGGTTCAAACAGCTTTACTATATACAAACACATCAGGATTGAGGCTTAGTATCTTAAACTTAAATAAACTTATAAACAGACTGACTACCACACGCATACATGTTTGCACTGTGGCTGTTATCTCAAAATGGCACTGCTGCCTGTACGTGTTCTCTATTTATATGCACATGCCCTCACTTTGAAATGCTTCATAAAGTTACAATACATGCTCTGTTCTACAACAAGCTTCTTGTATATAGATCCAGTTGTGTATATGTGTTATGTAATTGTGAAGGCCATGCAAAGCCAGATAGCAGAATTATACTTATTGAAATTTAGTAGACAGTATAACCTCAGTCATACAGCTGAAAACACAATAAGTGTCTTGTATCCCTTATACATATAATTCATATGAGCTTCTCTATCTAAAGTGTTATAAGTGAGAGTTAAAATAATAGGAACTGGAACAACAGTAAAAATGTATGGAATATCCTGTATTAGAAATCAGGACCATGTGTATGGCAGTCCTACACTTACACCTTTTCAACAATAATGTTGAAATAACACTTGCCGATTTTTCACTTCATTGCTATAAACTGTAACTGCCACAGCATTAAAATAGGTTGCATACCCTGTATTAGAACCATAAACCATCTTTACTCCAGCTGTACACTTGCATCTACTGCTGTAGGACTACTTACATGACATTTCCATAATTTCCTACTCCTTCTTAAGTTTCTCTGTTAACCTCTGCACAATGCCACTTAGAGTGTTTGGGTGGGGCCCAGTAGAATTAATTTAATGCATCCAATTTCAATTATTGGCTGCCTTAGTCCTGTCTGTATGTGTTGGAGAACCTTGATAGCCATCATGCAATGCCACTAAGTGAAGTTGTGTAATGGGAAGCAGAAATTGCAGCAGTGTATTGTTTTTGACCTTTGCACTTTTACAGATGCCCTGTCTGTAGATGTTCTGCAGGTGTTCTGTCTACCCCTGGGAGGGCCACTAGTCTGGGTTTTTGCACTGTTAAACTTTGCACAAACGAGAAGACCAGTTAAACTTGATATTCATTTTCTCTGTTTCCCTTGTTTGCACTAAAACACACACCGCACAAACACTGGCCAAAAAAAAAAAAGAGAAATGTAGTTATAATGAGGCAAAGCAATATATGACATAAATACTAGAAAATGTTAATACACATGAAACAAACATAAGTCTGAATTTGAACTCTCACTCCAATGAACCTTCAGAATAGAGTAAGGGTGCCTTATCCCTCTTTGGCACACAAACAGCTTTGTAGCAGGGAACTGAAATCATTCTGCATACAACCAACTGCAACATCATCTACAGGACTATTAAACCATATAACAGTTATTTGTACATGTATTAATGTTGTGTGTAGTGCACTGAGTGATCACACAACCATTTATGAGTACTGCTTACAAATATGCAGCTCTGTCTTACCACTCTGTGTTTATTGCTCATGCTTGTCTTACCTGACCAGTAATCTTAGACATGAAGTCTGTAAACCATTCTATACCATTGTCCTTAAAATATGTGAGAATATAAAATGGCAATAATATAATACAGTATGCAGTAGCCAACAAATGAAGATGAGGTTGGATGTTAATAAACAGAAGCTGTGAATTGTCTGCTGCTTACTTACATTTCCAGCCTTGACAAAATTACTTCTAACACTTTTGTAAGTTTAACCTGACACACCCACTGGATGTAGGGCAGTCTGCATTGCTGTTGTATTTTTCCTCTCCCTACCATTGACAGTATAGATGATGAAGCTTGTGGGTTCAAGTCCATTGAGGTTGCATGGAGGCACATCATAGTTATACTAGGGTGGTTATCAACGAGGGATTGCCCCAGTGTCTCCCGGACATGGGTGGTCCTTGCTAGAAAAACCTTTGGCATAGGCGATATCTCTCATCTAGTATTATATTGGGATTTAATGGCTAAGCTTGTAAAGACTCTCAAGTCAATAGCCTGGGAACATCCTATGAACCTATGAACCAGTAATAATTCACATTTGCAATCCATTAAAAACAAACACTGAGGGAGTGTATGCACTATGTTTACATCAGAAACATGGAGACAAGTATTTTGTATTTAGGTATTCTAATGAGTTTACACCTGATTTGTATCTTCACCATGCTAACAGCACTGAATCTACAACATAAAAAGGCAACAATGCAGCTAAGGAACCTGAGGATGAGAAAGCATGTTTATGTGGAGAACACAGAAAGGAGGCTATTACTTTGGGATATATCTGCACAGAAGATTACTGAAATTGTGAAGGCATGCTTGCATTTCTCAGCTATATACTACATATGCTGAAATGTCATTAAGAAAAATCTCTTTAATATTTATATATATATATATATATATATATATATATATATATATATATATATTGATTAGCAAATGCTACACTTTCATCTGTATGCATTACTTAGAAGTGTATTGATGGCATGGGCATGCTTGTCACAGCATTTCACAGGTATACATGATTGGAAATACCTTAAAATGGAATGTTATGTGTTAAATCTGTAGACATGTTTCAGGGACATTTCATTTGATAGCACTTTTAACATTTCACTAATGGGTTTATTAGCAAAATGTGTCACTTGCCTGTTCTTTTGGGGGTGTGGGAGCAAAGCTGCATTTCTGTTATGGCACAAACAAGGATACAGTACTACAGTTAGTATTCTTTGTTTTGCATCCAGCATGTTGTTCATATTTCAAATTTCAAATATCTAGACTGATTTATGTTTCTCCCACAGGTAATACTGAAATGCTACCTTTTCTGTTTTATCTTGGAACAGTTATTTTGTATTAATGTGATATGTGCATTATCCTTCTGTTGTGTTTTTGGACACCTAGGACTATGGCACCCATGTGTCTCAATCCCTGAAAACCACCCTTCAGTGACCCTGGCAATCAGGTAATTCTGGAAGGCTTTAAGCAACATTATGTCTTTCTGCTTAAGAGGGGGGTGTGGAGATATGTCAGGCAGAGTGCAAATTTCACAGTAGATAGTTGTAGATGTGAATGCAGTCAGCAGTCACAGCAGGACATATGATCAGGTGCGCCATAGGCCACTAAGCCACTGACATGATCTCATCTCCACAGAGGAGAGCAACTGAGTGGCTCCTGATTGGATAATTATCAGGGGAGCCTGCTACAGAGCCATCACTAACATAATGAAGAGATCCTGTCCACTGTTAAGGATCAAGCCAGCTCTCAGGAAAGTGCAAAAAAGCATGTCCTTGTCATTGGTGCTATGGCTTTAGGGACAGCAAGAATATCCCAGGAGGAGATTCCATTTAGGCTTTTGTATCTCAATAGTTCAGTACTGTTGCATAGTAAATTATTTATACCAATATGTTAATTCTATTTAACAAGAAATTGGTTGGGGTGGATTGAAGACTCCTACTCTGATTGATTACACATGGGGCTCAGGTTGGGTTTGTCATCCAAATTCTTGTTGAAAGCATAGTTAATCGACATATAAAGGGCAAAAAATTTAAGCCCTGTGTTGCTGTTAATTGTGATGATGTTCTTATCTTTTGCTTAACTTCTTACAGAACCATCAGGCATAGGGAGCATACTATCATCTGCATATGGTAAGCCAAAGATTTTTGTGTCACTACTGATAAGCAGCTCAAATAAATATTTAGTGTGTGATGCTGATATCAGTACTGTTGTGTATATTGCTGTACCATCTATAATAGTGGCACCACTGTTATTTTGTTAGCATATATTGGACTATAGTGATGTATGTATTCATGTTTTCCTGTGTTTGTTGCTTATTATCACAGGTGATCCTGACAGTGGAAGTGTGGGACTTCTGCCACCTGATGTCAGAGTATCAGCAGAATCTTATGATAATGGTAGCCAAATAGAGTCACAACCAAGGGATGCAGAGGTTGAGTCTGATGCTGAGGTCAACATACAGCCATCCCCTGTAATTCCATCGGACACAGCCAGTATTCCTATGCCTACTCATTCCAGTGAGCCCTCAGATATTGGACAGGTGTAGGATAAGAAGTTTAGTTACTGCAGGTTTAGTGCCTGTTGACTCTAGCCATAGCCAAAGTGTAAGAGAGGTGCTACAGAGGAAGGATTTTAGGGGTACTCAGAGGAGGCCTACTGTCCATCCTCCACCTGATCCAGGTGGTTGCTCCTGTGCCATTTGATGTATGTTTGGGGCCATCATGGAGACACAGGCATGTTCCCATAGCTGCTCCAGAGAAATACTTAGGGTTGTAGATGTGGCACAGGCTGACATGCATGACTGTCTCCACTGCGTTGTTGATTCAATGGCTCAGATGAATGACTTGCTAGAACTGACAGTGTCTGTGATGAAAGGTCTGCTGGTAGGGGGATGGCATCCTTTCGGGCATAGGTCAGCCACATTATCTGTTGTTAGCCAACGTGGCTATACCTGATCATGCTCCCATAGTGGCAGTACTTCCACTACTCCATCTGTGGTTGACCCGTCCACACTCAGACATGGCAGGTGACAGGGTCATGGTCCTAGGAGTCCTCATGAGGAGTGCTTATCCAGCAGGCACCAGTCACACTCAGGCAGAAGTTCATCTGACCATGGGTGTGGATGTACCAGTGCAAATCCTGGCAGAGCCAGTTCTAGTGGTTGGGGGTGACAACAGTAACTGCCACCTCTACCATGCATGGCTCACACCTGTCTAATGTACTAAGATGTAGAGCTAGCACAGAGATTGGATGTGTTATTGCAGACACTCACAGACCAATTTCACTTGAAGGACCAATACAGTCACACACACACACACACACACACACACACACACACACACACACACACACACACACACACACACACACACACACACACACTCACACAAACACACAAACACACACACACAACAGTTACATGAATTAGCCATGAAGCTTAAAACTCATTTTGTCTCACTGCCCATTTGTTACTTTATCGAATGTCTGCCTGTTTCTCTTACACAAACACACACACACACACACACACACACGCACACACACGCACACACACACACACACACACACACACACACACACACACACACACACACACACACACACACACACACACACACACACACACACACACACACACACACACTCACCAACTTTTTGTATCAGCCTAAGCTTCCTGCCCCCCACAAACATAAAAACACCCTGTGCTAGTGATGATAACTGTGCCATATTACTGTTTTCTATTTTTTATATTCAGGGGTACATAAGCTTTGTGTCTGATGTTCAGGGTGCATAGCTGACTTAGTGCTTAGTATATATGCATTTGTGATGTTGAATTGATAATTGTACCTTTGACTTATATTGGACTTAAAAGTTAGACAGTTGATAGCATCAAACTTTTTTCCATCAAGTATTTTTAATGATCTTGTGAGGGTTGTGAAATCTGAAACTGTAATATGTATCATTACTTTCTAACTTCTCTCTTTAATGATTTTCCACTAAAAACATATGGTGCTAAACTGAGGGCATGCAGTGACCATCACTATTTTTGAGAGGTATGACTATATGAATCTTTGATGCCCAAGGCTTACTACTTAATTGAACATGTATGAGTCCAATAAGTCTTTGTTGTTACATGTTAAGGTCATTTCTGTACAAATCACCAACCTTTTACTTGCTGGTTTGCTGACATACTTAAGCAGCTTCATCAAGACAAGGAAGATGCCTATAGAAGTGGGGATAGAACACTTGTTACACAGGCAGGGAATACACTGACAAAAGAAATCAAAGTGATGAAAAAGAACTATTTTGAAAAGTTGAAAAAAAACCCCAATTTTTAGACAATTATCCTGCATGAATGTGGAAAGGTCTACAAAATACTACAAACTACAGGATACCACCCCCTACACTGCAGCTAATTACCAGCTGGCTGATGACGTGAATGCTTTTTAGTGCAGGTCTGATCGACTCTCTCTTCCATACATTCTCACATTCAACCTGCATTAATTATCTCTGAAGAGGATGTATGTCATTTTTTTTAAAATGCAGCATATTAAGAAAGCAGCAAGTCCAGATGGTGATTAACTGGCTTCTATTTTTATTCAGATTTTTAGTAAATAATTAGAGATGCGTGAAGTTCTCTTATGTTTCAAATAAGCCACAATAATTCCCGTCCCTGAAAAATCCAGTATATCAGGACTGAATGACTGCAGGCCTGTTGCCTTGACATCGGTGGTCATGAAGACTTTTGAGCGGCTAGTGTTGGCTTACTTGAAGGATATTACAGCTCCCTTGTTAGACCCCCTTCAGTTTGCTTATCGAGAGAAATGGTCAGTTGATGATGCAGTTAATATGAGTCTGCACTATATCTTGCAACATCTTGACAACTCAGGGACATATGTAAGGATTCTGTTTGTGGACTTCAGCTCTGCATTTAATACAATAATTCCAGAACTTCTTCAATTGAAACTCTTCCAGCTTTCCCTTCCTGTCTCCACCTGTGAATGGATCACCAATTTTCTGGCCAATAGGAAACAGTAGGTGAAATTGGGGGAAATTTACATCTAGCTATCGCACAATCAATGCAGGTCCCCCCAGGGATGTGTGGTCTCCCCACTGCTATTCTCCATCTACACTAATGACTGCACCTCTAAGAACCCGGTCTATATTATATTTTCGAAAGTTTCAAACATCGAACACCATATGGTCGACACCATATGAGCGATGTTTGAAATTTTGAAAAATATAATAAAACAATAAAAATAAAAAACTATACTTATCTAAACACTGTAGGAAGGGGGCAAGCCCCCCTGCACCCCCACACCCCTGCTACTTAAATATTCCTACTCCAAGATCACACTGCATTGAAGTAAAGGGAAAATATTCCCTACGGCGATTTCCGTGTTACGCGCGCAACATTTCAATGCTTTGACCAGTCGGGTTCACTCAAATACGCATTTGTCGTTTACAATTTTTGATCACCCGATAGGAACCCTAAGAACCCCTCTGTCAAACTTATTAAATATGTGGCAATACAACCATTATTAGGCTCATCAGGAATGGTGTTGGGTCTGCATCCAGACAGGCAGTTGAGCACCTGTCCCTTTGTTGTAGTCAGAATAATCTGGAGCTGAACACACTTAAAACTGAGGAGGTGAAAGTGGACTTTAGGAACGGTACTACAATATTATCATCCCTCTTTATATTTAATACTGATGTGTGAGTTGTGAAAACCTTTAGGTTTTTGGGCTCTATAATCTCACAGGACATGAAGTGGGAGACCAATGTAGGGTCCATTATAAAAAAGACACAACAGTGAATGTACTTTCAGTGACAGCTGAGGAAGTTCAACATCTCACAGGAGATGTTGATTCAGTTCTACACAGGAGCTGTTGATTCAGTTCTACACAGCGGTCATTGAGTCTGTTTCCAGCTCATCCATAACAATGTGGTTTGGATCTGTGCCTAAACATGAAAAAATGAAAGTTATATCAAATAGTCAGGTCTGTCAAAAATATCATTGGTGCTAGTTTGCCCTCCTTATTGGACCCGTGCTATTCCAGAGTTGTGAAACAGGCAGGGAAATTCATCACCAGCCCTTCAAATTCAGATCACCATCTTTGGGACTATTGCCATCAGCCTTGTGTTATAGATTAATGCACACCAAAACAAGCAAATATAAGAATGCATAAATGGTTAATTTAGCTTATTATGTTGAGTATTCTTTTTCCCAAGCCTGCAAGGTTTCTGCAGTATTGTTCACTTATTGTTAATACTTCTTTCTTTCAGAGTTTATTTCACTATTTCTTGCACTGAGTTGCACTTTTCACCTTGTACGTATATGTATATTTACATTTTTTGTCTTGTTTTTAATAGCTGTAAGTATGACGTTTATGTAATTCATACTTGGAGAGTCATTGTATCCAGAGTCAAATTCATTGCATTTGTGCATACTTGGCCACTAAATGTAATTCTAATTATGATTCTGATTCTCTTACACTATCAAGCAACAACATGCAAGGATATGCCAGTCATTCATATTACTACACAATACAGTCCGGGTTCAAAACTTACCATGTAAATCGAGCAGTTGCAATAGTTGTAGTTTGGGGATGACTCTGATGCAAGCAGTACACAGCCATTACATGGGTAGGTAAAGGCTAAGAGTGTTGCTTGGCATTAATGGCAGTACTTGTATGTGTGTAGGAGAAAGGTTTTAGCCTCCATCTTGAATTGGTGGATTAGTATACAGTTCAGCTGCTTATGCTGCAATTTGCATGCCACTGTGTTTACCTTGTTTGCACAGCTCTATACACCTTGTAGAGCTGCTTATTGAATCCAAAACAAGGCACTGCTTGTAAATGGACTATGTAGGCTTTATTGACTCTGGTTGAATGATACAAAATGCCTTACATACTGTATGTCTCAGATTACTACTCAGCTAGGAGGAGAATAATCCCCATACAAAGATAATACAGAGCTGCATTAATGCAAACGATAGTCATAAATGGTTTTGTGATCACTCATCTGAAAACAACACATGTACAAACAACTGAGAGTGTACAAGTGCCATATGTCTTGTTAATACTATGGATGATATATAACTTGCTTGTATGCACAATGATTTTCATTCTGAATGAGGTTCATTGCTTCTGCAAAGGATTTTCTGTCACAGAGAGGGATAAGACACCTTTACTGTGTTTTGTAGGTTTATGGTGTGACATTTCAAATTCAGACTTGTGTAAAAAATTTAATGTGTATTAAATTTACTTTTGTAATGTTGTTTATATGATTTATTTTTATTATTTTTAATATGACTATTTGCACAGTGTGCAGCTTAGCACAAACAAGGGAAGCAGATAAATAAAATAAATGTCATGTAATATACTTCTGTGATAAACAATACATAAACTACACCAGTGAATCACAAGTTTCTGTGTAGCACATGTGCTAAACATGACGATCCACATAGTATATAATATATGTAGATCATGGTTCAAGTCTCACATTTATCTTTTAAGTATGAAACATAATAAACACTGCTCACAAGGATAAAATAAGGTGAGCTTTTCTTGTCACATTTGCACATTGCTTACCTTTGCACAAACCTGGACTAATAGCTCACACACAAAGCAGACAGGATTCAGACATTCTTGATTTCAAAAAGGATACATTGTTGCATCTTTTTCTTTCCACTGCACAAATCTGCTAATCAGGTCCAGAGCACCTGCAAACAGGAAGCAGACAGTAGACAATTTCAAAATGGATGCATCATATCCTCTATTTTTTGCCACCACACAAACATGCTACATGGCATTATGTGGTGGTTAACACATATACTCATTAATCAATATGGAAATATACAGCTGTTTTTAACTGATCTTGTGACAGTAGGTGTAAGTGTAGAGCTGCAGCACAGTTGAGCCTTTTTTCTTAACGAGCACACTCCCACTTTTATTAACATTTGTCTATTCAATTAAAAAAAAACAAATACAAAATTTCAAACATAATTATAAATAATAATAAGTATGTATAGCAGTGGAGCTCAAATAAATTATATGTGTGATACAGAGTATACTGAATATTATGTTTTTGTAATTATAATTGTGTTCTCTGGCCTTGGATGGCCTTCAGACATGATACTAATGCACATATGAATGTATAAACCAGGACCTTGTTAGGTCACTCACACAAACCTGCTTAACTCCTCACTCTGTCATGTGTATTCAACAAGTACTTATTTATTGTGGCAAGGATGAAAAAAATCACCTACATGGAAGAATATGTTTTGCCTCTAATGCATATGTTTGAATCCCACATTTTACAAATTAATTTTATCAGTGCGTGTAAAGCCATAACAAAAATGTATCAGGTCATATAATTTATACCCTCAAAACATGTCTGCAAAGTTAAGTCAAGTAACAGATACAGCAGCATCAAAACCAAAAACTAATGACAGTTTTCATATTACCCTTCTTAGTTCATAAACTGCTTTCCTCTCTTTTTGGCATTGTTGGTCTCCACTTAACATCATGCAAACTTGGATTGCATGGTTGTTCAGGTTTATGGACTAGTAGTAAATAAGATAACATGCATTGGCAGAACTGGCAGAAAATCACTGTTAACTATTGCTGTTTTCCTGGTTGGACATGTCTGGAGGTAGAAGTGAATGTGCTCAATTTAGGGTGCAGAGTTGTGGTGTTGAGGAGTCCAGAATCTTTTTTGGACTCCCTGTAAAGTGCCGTAGTCAAAGACACTTGCAGGAGGACTATACCAGCTCCCAGTACAAGTCTTATACATGGAATAGTCTGGACAATGCTGTCTCCAGTGCAACTGGCATTCCACACACTGGAGAACAGTGTAGGCAGCACTATATTGAACTCAAAAGACACGAGCAGGATACACTCAACTAGTGGCTGGATGATTTTCAGACTGCTGACATCCCAAAATTGTTTATGTATACAGATACAGAGAATTAAAGCTAGATATGCAGCTGCATATATGCAAGACTGGTATGCTTAATGCTCTTCTCTTGTTCTCTTTTTATTCCACAGCCAGCCAAGAGATAATGGTAAATAAGGTGGCCGATGATGGGTGTCTGAAGAGACTGAAGGAAGCAAGGGGTATGTATGTAGCACAGTATAACTATTATTTTAGCTAGTGTACTGCTTTTCTGTACATTAGTAGCAAATTAAGCATGCATATCCTAACTGTAAAAGCAAGCATGCATGCTTCAATCAGTAGCACAAGTTGAGTGTAAGAGACAAGTCTAATATAGTAGTCAGACATCGTGGGCTCAAATACCACAAGTAACAAATATATAGTA
>NC_056738.1:220225334-220247834 GCF_019279795.1 Protopterus annectens
CTACATCACCATTAAATGTTTATTATACCCTAAATAAATACATTCAGATCTCTGATGACATTTCATTTCACTACTAAGGCATAATGTTCCTGCTTTTGTAGGCATTATGTAAGTATTTTTGTTATCTAATTCTAAGGTAAACATCTTCTAGGTTAAGAAAAGCATATGTGTATATGTTTAATGTGTTTTGAAAAAGTTAGCACTCTAAACATCAGCTGTTATTAGGAGCACTGCATTGCTGACATACGATTTTCCATGTATATAGTTAAGATTTTGTATTCTTATCCAGCTGTTACTACAGAAGGTCAGTTTTAATGGGTGTACAAATTCAGTTAACAAAAGAAATTTAGAACAATGAAATAGATGGTACTGGTGGATATATTACATCATCATGGAATGAAGGAGTCAAAGTGTCAATGAAGGACAGTGCACCCATTTACTCATCTCCAACATGCAGTCCTAAGACTAGCAGCAAAAGAATACCTCTCACTAAACTACATCCAGCACTCACCAGGAGTAGTGTATAGCACTGCTCACTTCATATTCCAGCAGGCAGGGTGGATAGAAAGAAGGAAGGAAGAGAGGAAGGGTATAGAAGGAATTCCTTTCTTACTCAGAAGGGAGGGTCTCTTTATTCACCCCCTTTCTCCAATAAAAAAAAAACACTTCTACTCAAGCCATGAGAGGAGGGAGAGAGGAAGAGAGGGTGAGTTCCTATCATCAGCACCAAAGAGGTTGATGGCTTCTCAGTCTCAAGTTTTAAATCTAGATCCCCCATTGCATACCTCTGACTACCTCACTTCTTTTCCCTTGAAATTATCTTCTAAGCCTAACAGTACTTCCTGACTTAACTCCACCTTCACTTCTACCTCCTTTTCATATTAGACAAATCGAGCAGCAAACTACTAATCTCACCTAAACCCTCCCCATTGGCAGGAGCTTAGGGACAAGTAGGTCTGTTTACTAAACTATATTTACAGAAACAAAACAAAACAACCAAGAACCACAATGAGTACCTGGGTCCTCACAGAAAAATGTTCAAAACAAACAGGAAACAGCAGATGGACCCAGTAACAACGGAAAGGCTTGTAGATAAATCCGTCTTTAATACACAAACAAAATCAGGACATAAGTGCTTTCGTCGTATCACTACTTCATCAGATGTAAATAACAGTAGCAGCACCCCTCCTTAAATACCATTAGAGTAAGTCACATGAAGCAAACCATTTGCAAGTTAAAGGAAAAAGCACTATAAAAAACTTATCGCTAAAACAAGAACGCTCTACAAAAACATATATGAAAAGTGTTTAAAACAACATCCCTTTACAAAATAATTAAAACCAACACATATAAAATACACAGTGACATCAATGTCTAAAGTAATTCATTTTCTCCTCAAGGCTCTAGCCTTAAGTTTAGGTTTCATTCAGGACATGCCCAAAATCCCCTCTCATTCTTACTATCCATTTCAACTCCAACTTTTCTGTTTGATTTCTAAAATCTCCCTTTCTACTACTTTCCATAACTTGTCCAATTACTAAAAATTTAAAATAGTGTGTTGTATCAGTCTCAGAGACATGCTTAGAGAGAGCACTCACTGCATTGTTCTTACCTATATGGTAATAATGCTCCCTAATTCTGTCTGACGGTTATGTTACCCTAAACAGAAACAGCATATTGTATGCGATGGGTGTACTGTAGCATGCGGACACTGTCAAGCTTGTAAATATATGGACAGTAGTGGGGTGTTAGTCACCCCGACCAAGATAAAACTTATAAGTTTAGTATTCAAGCCTCATGTAACACTGTCCGTGTTGTTTATTTGGCACACTGCATCATATGCAAAAAATTCTACATTGGTAAAATGGACAGAGCATTAAAAGACAGAATTAAGGAGCATTATTACCATATAGGTAAGAACAATGCAGTGAGTGCTCTCTCTAAGCATTTCTCTGAGACTGATACAACACACTATTTTAAATTTTTAGTAATTGGACAAGTTATGGAAAGTAGTAGAAAGGGATATTTTAGAAATCAAACAGAAAAGTTGGAGTTGAAATGGATAGTAAGAATGAGAGGGGATTTTGAGCATGGCCTGAATGAAACCTAAACTTAAGGCTAGAGCCTTGAGGAGAAAATGAATTACTTTAGACATTGATGTCATTGTGTATTTTATACATGTTGGTTTTAATTATTTTATAAAGGGATGTTGTTTTAAACACTTTTCATATATGTTTTTGTAGAGTGTTCTTGTTTTAGTGATAACAAGTTTTTTATAGTGCTTTTTCCTTTAACTTGTAAATGGTTTGCTACATGTGACTTACTCTAATGGTATTTAAGGAGGGGTTCTGCTACTGTTATTTACATGTGATGAAGTAGTGGTACTACGAAAGTGCTTATGTCTTGATTTTGTTTGTGTATTAAAGACGGATTTAGGGTGGTGCTGCGGTAGCGTTGTCACCTCACAGTAAGATGATGTCTGGTTCAATTCTCAGCTAGAGTGTCTTCTGCATGGAGTCATGCATGAATGGGCGTACCTTCGTTGAAGGCTGTGCATCAGGGATGGTAACTCGGCATGTAAAAATTAACTACCAATCATTAGTGGATCGGAGTTCCGCTGTGGCAACCCCTAACTGGGAAAAGCCAAAAGACACAACAACAACATTAAAGACGGATTTATCTAGAAGCCTTGCAGTCGTTACTGGGTCCATCTGCTGTTTCCTGTTTATTTTTACAGAAAGTTGAAAAATCCTTCATCTCTTTCAACATTAAGAACCTGCAAAGCTGTTTTCAGATAAAATGTGGTGAAACACTGGACCTATTTTCTATAGGCACCACTGAAGGTGAAGAAAAAGTACCAGTTTGTGAGTGGAACTTAGCAATAAAGCATTTAAACTATTGCCTTTTTAAGTGTTTTACATATTAATTATGAGGATATTTGGTTTGGTATAGATTTATTTATATTTTATAAGGTACCCAAGTAAAACTGTATCCAAAAGTCCTACATGAGCTAAAGCAAATCCATGAACAGTTTAACTGTACCTCTCCCTCAACATGCATATTTACAAATACTAAATGCATATATTCTTAGGGATTCATAAATAGATTAACACAGCTAATAGCAGTGAGAATAGCAGCAGCATGGCATGGTAATAAATCATAGTTCTGTTAAACAGGACCCCACGATATAAGCATTCTATGAACAGGATTCCTATGAGCAGGATTGTGTTGTATTATTGTAAACAGCATACTAAATGAGAGTGGAAATAGACCAAATGTTACTTACTAAACCATTTGGAGCTATTTGGAACATAAGATATACAATGCACATTTCAATTTTAGCATACAAATTAATAAGCAGAGGCCATAAATCTGATTGCAGTGTAATGTTTGTGGTCCTGTTTGTAGACAGAAAACTAAGAAGGCTGAGATGATAGGAGAAACAGTCTATGTGTGGATCCATGTACTCCTGGCTTAACCATCACCACAGTTATCAGGTGCAGGTTTATTGATGTCACTTGAAGCTGATGTTTTAAACAGTAATATTTTTTTTTTTCCATCAGTGAATGCCTGGATAAAATCTTGCATAGACAAAATATACTGAATGTAATTATTTATCAGAATGTATGTTTCCCACTCTGATTTATGTACTTATGCATTCCCATAATAAAGTGGATTATTTTGCATGCTTGACAACCTGGTTAGTTAATGCAGCTGAGCTTCTGAACTTCATTTTGAATCATATTGCAAACTGCTTGCACATTTTGTATTGGTCATGTCCTAAGTATAAGACCAGTAATCAGATTGCTGTACTGTGTTTAAAGTTATAGCAAAGGATAAATAGTGTCTTAATGATGAAATACTATCCCGTGTTCAAAATAAAGTTAATACTTTTTATATCCAGTAAGAAACTAATCAAAATTTGGATAATTTACTTGTGATGCAGTAACATTCTAAATGGCAACTCAAGAAAAGCATTTGAAACAGCTCAGTGAGAGTGAAAAAGACAATTTAATCCCTAATGCAAAATGAGCCATCTGGCAAACATCCTAATACATTATAAATCATGCTGATGTATTGTTAAACCTTCATGCTGATCATCTATAATATTTCTGTCACTCTGTAATTATTCAGTCATCTACAGATAAATTTATTTAGGATATTCCACTGAAATTGCACACTGGGGTCCATCTGTCTTGTTTACAACAGGGTCCTAATTTAAACAGCCAAAGAAATTAGAATCTAATGAGGTCTGTTAGCAAGAATAGCTAAAAGTGAAAAACAGTAATTTTCATTGCCACATGCCTTCCCATTATATATGCAAGTTAACACTGCTATTTTTGTGTGTATTTAATGCTGCTCTTTGCTTATTCTTTTAAGAACTATTATACCTAAGCTACTTCCAGCTATAGGTCTGGACCTTTTTACTTCTTATATCGCTAAACTGCAAATTTGGTCCAAGCAGACTGTGCTGATTGAGTGTTGCCCTGCTGCAGATTTATTTCTGCATTATATAATCTAAAATATTGCTTCACAACATCTAAATCTGTGTAATATATTTCAAAGCACATTTTAAAACAGAACATACACAATCCAAAAATAAAACAAACAGGTAATATGAATGTAACAATATACGTTAATGATGGTATGCTTCTGTACCACTGTGTGATGATATATTAAAATGACTAGAGCTATTTTTTTAAGGCTGACGCTTTAAGCTAGCCATGGCCAGTTTCATTTAATACATTTGGTAATTTTCTGTTCATGAAGATGTGTAAGGCTGTCATTGATAGTTTTACTATGTCAGGATGTGGAACAGCAAAAATGAGCAGTGTGTATGTTCTCTGACAAGATATATTATCTAGATGGACTTCACTTTTATTCATTTATTCATCTTTATAGAAATGATTCCTCAGTTTGAGCACCTTGAGAAATAACACTGGCAATATCATGGCCATGGACAGTGACTCTATCTGTCAATCTATCTATTCATCCATTTATCTAGCTAAACAGATACATTCCCACCATATATTAGAAATATATGGCAAGTACATATCCTGACCTAAAATGCTTAATTGCTTAGAAAATCTTTTTTTTTTTTTTTTTAGTACTCAGCCTATCCATCTTTTGTATTTTTTGGTATTTTATCTGGCAAATAAAAAATTATTTCCCACCTTCTGTCCCCTACAACAAGATTAGTCGTCGGTCAAAAACACAATAGCCCACAAATTAGAATGTTGTTTGCTACTTTATATCATGCAGTCTGCATAAAACACACAAACAATACAGATAGTGGAAAATGCAGCTTTCAGAAATGCACTACCATCTGACTCCCTCATCTACCACTGTAACCACAAACAAGGTTTAAAAGGATTTCCTGTCAGAAAATGAGCAACTTTTCTGATTATCTTCCTTCAATTTAAGATAGTTAATAATGGCTACTTCCCTCATCTTAGGAGAAAACTTCCACTAAACCTACAGCTCTACTCCTTGAGAATCTCTCCAGAATAACATTATTGCCCTCAAACACTCGTGCTTCAAAACTAGAATAGGAGAAAAATCCTTCAATAGACTGGGTCCTGGCACATGCAACCAGCTGCCTATAGAAGTCAGATTAGTATCAACACTAACAGACTTCAAAAATGCACTGCATAACTGTATAAAACAGGAATCCAAGTGCAACCAGTTTAGGAAGAATGGCTAACCACCTAATAATTACACCACATGTTTCAAAAGACAATCCCTACTACCTCTGCTAACCCACGATATTCATTGATGTGCCATAATAATGGCTGTACATTTCAGAATATCTATTTGCAAAGTAATAACTAACAATCTCAGTGTATAATTATACAATTTATGTGTAAATGTGTTCATATTGTAGAGCACTTCTGTCTTACACAGCATTAATAGCACATGTAATCGCCTAACTCTGTACCTCTGTTGATGTATTTACTTAAGCCTGAATCTCTGTGCATCTAACTTGTTATCTTGAATCCAGGTCATGGCTGAAAGGGGTCAATTGACCTATCCACTCACCTGTTCAACAAATATTGAATGAATAAATAAATAATAAATAATAAATAAATGAGTATCCTCAGTTACAAAACTAATGATAATTATTCACGTGATAATGACAGGGGGTGTTTGATAAAAGTTGTTAGGACTTTTAAAGACATAGACTCAACACAATGCTTTGCAGTACTGTTACCTGAGAATAATGCATGGACATCTCATCAAAAATACTGTGCTAAATGGTCTCTATTATCATCCACAGTGAATTCTTGTACTTTGCTTGTTCATGCATGAGGAGTAAAAACTGAAACATGCATATATACCTAATAATCCAAAAACTGCTTGCAGGAAGCAAAACCACCAAGGGCGCTGGGTATTTTTAAGTACTTTTTGTCCTTTAATCAAAGAACTTCATCAGAAAAGAAATACCCCCATAAACCACCACTATTTATACAAAATGATCCATCAATTATACAATCAATTATTCAAATCAATGTAAACTGATATTGTACCAAATTTTAAAGTGAAAATTCTTTTGAAAAAATACATATTGAAAAAATTCATGTTAAAAATTATTTTCGCTAGTACATATGAAACCAAATAAAATACATATATTCCATAAAAATATATATATATCTTAGAATAAAATAAATTATGTTAAGTAAAATAAATACATTAAAATGTGTCGTCATCTATCTTATAACCTCTGAATTTGCAAAAAACATTTTATGTTAATAGTCTCGTTGAGACCTGGAAACTGATCAGCATCCAGATAAATCTGCCATCTACTTTCTTTACATTCAAGTACAGTCTTAAAGTCTCCACAAAATACACCTGGGGAGACAGAATCTACTACAAAAAATGAAAACTTTTTCTAGTTTGTACAATTGGCTGCATGTTGTGCTAAGGCATTGTTAAAATCCTTATTCCTAATAGCCAAAGTATGTTCGTATATCCTCCTGTTCAAACATCTATTGTTTTTACAAAAGCATGAACAGGAGGAACATGTAGCCACATACACAACATGACTGGACTGACAGTCAAAATTACCTGATGCCCAAAGGGTCTTCTTAATATGTTTGATCTCAATAGAGCTTACACTAGCAACATATCTACACTGTTTGCAATGGCCACATGGAAAAGTGCCAAACGACGCATTCTTCCCATTAAAATTTGTACTTACTTCTTTCTCAAGAATACTTTTCACATTGACAACCTTCTTATATGTTAACACAGGTTTGAGACCCACAATTTCGGCTAAATCTGGATGTCCCAAAACCACCTTCCAATTCTCAGAAATGATGTGTTTAACTATCATCATATTGTTGGAAATGGGTATAGGAAAAGCCAATCTAAAATTGTCACTGTTAATCACAGAACTAGAGGGACGAAAATAACTTATTTTATCAAAACACAAGATAGGACTTGCTTAATTATTTCTAAGTTCCATGCTGAATCCAAAGAGCATCATACCTCCTCATAATGAAGAAACCTTTTAACTTATCTGATTCTTCTAAAAACATGTCAAAATTACTTGTCAATCTACTCAAATGGATAGACTGCCCCTTTGCCACTCCTTTTTTCATGTGCAGAGGATGCAGGCTGTCTTTATGCAAATATTTATTGACAAAAGTAGATTTTCTAAAAATCCTACTCGAAAGGTCACCCTTATTCAAATCGAATTCTAAATGGATGTCAAAAAAATAAATAGTACATCCAAAACCTCCTACCGTAAATTTCCGAAAAGCAGTACTTGCATTCAAGTAAGAAACAAATGCTTTAAAGGAGGAACAGTCCCCCTCCAAACGAAAAAGAAGTTGTCAATATAATGTTTGTACATCAAAATATTGCAAGCCAAAGGATGCTGAACCAAAAACTTGTTTTCCCACATTGCCATCACAAGATTAGCAAAGGAGAGTGTGACCCTAGAACCCATAGCTATCCCTGAAATTTGTTGGAAAAATGTTTCCCCAAACTTGAAAAAATTATTAGCCAACACTAATTCCCTCAAAACACAAACGGTATTAATCTTGTCATGATCGAAATCTGTGTGGCTAGTTAGATACTCCCTCAGATATTCTAAACCAGTTTCTTGAATGATACTGGTGTACAGGGATACAACGTCTAAAGACGCAAAACAACACTGATCATCCAGACCCTTCACAGTACTCAAAATTTCTATTATCTGCCAAGAATCCTGTAAAAATGATAGAGAACATTGAACTATTGGATTCAAAATCTGATCCAGCCACAAAGAAATAGGTTAGGTTTTCGAATATGCAGCTGTCACAATGGGTCTAAAGGGTAGATGTGACCTATTTTTATGCACTTTGGGTATACCAAATAAAACAGCCAATTTAGGATATTCACCATGTAAATTCCTATATGTAGTGTGACTGACACTACCCTGGCAAAATAGGTAAAATAACTCAACATCCACCCTTTTGAAATTCTCTGCATTTCAACAACAGAAACTTGTTTATAGTTGTTAACATCACTCAAAAGATCATAAACAGCTTTTTCATAATCTGTCATCTTCATAATGACAATCGCCCCACCTTTGTCAGCTTTCATAACTCGCAACTCTCTGTTACCCGCAAGATCAAAAAGGGCATTTTTTTCACCCTGAGTAAGATTGGCAAAGCATGAATCCTACTGATGTACGTTTCTGAACTGCTCTTCACAGAGTCTACCAAAAACCGGCAAAGTGGGATTCAATATAGAATTATAAGTACTTTTTCTTCTAAATTCATCATTAAGTACCTGCTTGACTGCCAAATCATTACAAATATATTTCAAATTAAGCTTACGCAAATACAATTTGAAATCAATAATTAAATTGGTAACATTCATTTTATTACTGGGCATGAAAGACAAACCCTGTTGTAACACTGTTTTAACATCATCATGTAGTTCTGCCCCACTTAAGTTCAAAATATCAATGGTAAAGTCTCCATGACCACTGAGATTTAGTGTTTCTTTTTGCTTTTCGATTGACCCTTGCCATTGTTGCTGTTGTTCGACCATTTTGGAATTGTTTGGTTGCCTGCCTTGTCCACTAAAAAAGGGCCCCCATTAGCTGATGAATGACCTAAAGCTTTACCCATAACTGATGTATTGTTGTCAATATCCAACTTGTTACTTTCAAAATGACTAGATTCACCCACTGTCACCTGGGAAGGCCCAACAAACTCCACCTCGGAACCAGACTTCTCATTATTTGGCCTGTCAACATTAACTTGTGAAACCCTATTGTTTGACTTAACAAAATTAGTCTTAAAAGGATAAGCCAAGTTTTTCTTGTATGCTGTAAAGTCTCTGTTCAATTTCTTTTGTTTCCTTTGGATGTCAGTCTTTTTCAATCTGTCAGCCTTAACAGAAACCCCGCTATACAATGTCCTGAAATTATGAAAACAGTTTTATGACTTAAAATCGTGTGTTCCAAGGTCTCCACTTCCCCCTTAAGATCTTGTAAAGTTTTTTTGAAGTGGGAAATGAGTAAATTCATCATAGTTAATCTGGTGTTGTTGAAGAAGTCTAGCAATTGCTTATATAAACCATCACCCTCTTTCACACCACTGGGAAACCTAAAACATCTCAATCCACGAGGCACACAATTCTTTCTTACATTTTCTTCTAGATAGGCTATCTCCAATTGCAACGTAACAGTCTTAATGGATAACCTTTCTAAAGTAAATATACTGCTTTTATGTGCATCAAACTCAGCTGAACTATTGTTCACTTGAGAAGCACTTACTTGATCATTCGTAACATTGTCTCTATTTTCAAAAAAGAATGGATTCTCTGCAGAACGGAAAATGTGAGAAACAACATCAATATCTTCTAAGGGAACTGTCGATGTGTTATTCTCACTCCTTGGACTGAAAACAGTTCTAATTCCCTCATCGTGGTTACAGCCTTGAGCCAAATTAAATAACAAACGCTGTACTGCTGTAGGTTCATTCTCCTGAACTTGCTGAAGACGGTTGACATAGACGCTATCTCCAAGGGAACCCTGTAAACGAGAGAACCCTTCCTGTATAGCGCCGACGATGATGGCAGACTACTTATCTTGAAAGTTAACAAAACTATCAGGAATGTCATGGGTGGTAACATTCATTAACGTGTCCTGAGTGGAATCCATGACCCGCAAAGCAGCATACACACTAATACACAAAGGTATAGTCCACAACAAATGATCTCCTCTCCCAAAGAACAAAATAATCCAAAAACTGCTTGCAGGAAACCAAACCACCACGGACACTGGGTATTTTTAAGTACTTTTCGTCTTTTAATCCAAGAACTTTATCAGAAAACAAATACCCCCATAAACCACCACTATTTATATGAAATGATCCATCAATTATACAATCAATTATTCAAATCAATGTAAATTCATGTTAAAAAATTATTTTCGCTAGTACATATGAAACCAAATAAAATACATATATTCCATAAAAATATATCTTATAATAAAATAAATTATGTTAAGTAAAATAAATGCATTAAAATGTTTCATCATCTATTTTATAACCTCTGTCACTCTGGAATAAAATCCCAGTCCAGGTTAGGCAGAGTCCCTCATTGACTCTCTTGAAGAGGAATCTTGATAAGTGGATGGGAGATCGTAGGTTTACCCCGGGTATCACTTCTGTGTCACTGTTAGGCAGAGGCACAGTATACTAACCTCAAAAAAGGGCATAGCAAAATTAATTTAAAATGGGTGGCGAAAGCCAAACATACTCTGGCTAGGCTTATAAATGCCTTAGGGCAGATAGCCTAGTATGAACCTATGAAGCTATAAAAAGCATTTTATGTTAATAGTCTCATTGAGACCTAGAAACTGATCAGCACCCAGATAAATTTGCCATCTACTTTCTTTACATTCAAGTACAGTCTTAAAATCTCCACAAAATGCACCCAGGGAGACAGAATTTACTGCAAAAAATTAAAACTTTTTGTAGTTTGTACAATTGGCTGCATGTCGTGCTAAGGCATTGTTAAAATCCTTATTCCTAATAGCCAAAGTATGTTCGTATATCCTCCTGTTCAAACATCTAATGTTTTTACCGATATAAGAGCAGAACAGGAGGAACATGTAGCCACATACACAACACAACTGGACTGACAGTCAAAATGACCTGATGCCCAAAGGGTCTTCTTAATATGTTTGATCTCAGTAGAGCTTGCACTAGCAACATATCTACACTGTTTGCAATGGCCGCATGCAAAAGTGCCAAACGACCCATTCTTCCCATTAAAATTTGTACTTACTTCTTTCTCAAGAATACTTTTCACATTGACAGCCTTCTTATGTGTGAACACGTTTGAGACCCACAATTTTGGCTAAATCTGGATGTCCAAAACCACCTTCCAATTCTCAGAAATGATGTGTTGACCTACCATCATATTGTTGGAAATGGGTTTGCAGGCTTTTGGTAGACTCTGTGAAGAGCAATTCAGAAACATACATCAGTGGGTTTCATGCTTTGTCAATCTTACTCAGGGTGAAAAAAGTGCCCTTTTTGATCTGGGGGGGGGGGTAACAGAGAGTTGCAAGTTATGAAAGTTGGGGAGATTGTCATCATGAAGATGACAGATTATGAAAAAGCTGTTTATGATCTTTTGAGTGATGTTAACAAATATAAACAAGTTTCTGGTATGCAAATACAGAGAAGTTTCAAGAAGGTGGATGTTGAGTTATTTGACCTATTTTGCCAGGGTAGTATTTGTTTCTGACTTGAATGCAAGTACTGCTTTTCTGAAATTTATGGTAGGAGGTTTTGGACGTACTATTGATTTTCTTGACATCCATTTAGAATTCGATTCGAATAAGGGTGACCTTTTGAGTAGGATTTTTAGAAAATCTACTTTTGTCAATCAATATTTGCAGAAAGACAGCCTGTATCCTCTGCACATGTAAAGGGACAGTTTGTCCATTTGAGTAGATTGACAAGTAATTTTGACATGTTTTTGGAAGAATCATTTAAGTTAAAAGGTTTCTTCATTATGAGGGGGTATGATTCTCTTTGGATTCAGCACATAGTTCAAGAAGTTATGGAACTTAGAAATAATTCAGCAAGTCCTATCTTGTGTTTCGACAAAATAAGTTCTTTTGGTCCCTCTAGTTCTGTGACTGATAGTGATAATTTTAGACAGGCTTTTCCTATACCCATTTCCAATAATATGATAATAGTTAAACACATAATTTCTGAGAATTGGAAGGTGGTTTTGGGACATCCAGATTTAGCCAAAATTGTGGGTCTCAAACCTATGTTCACATATAAGAAGGTTGTCAATGTGAAAAGTATTCTTGAGAAAGAAGTATGTACAAATTTTAATGAGAAGAATGGGTCGTTTGGCACTTTTCCATGCGGCCATTGCAAACAGTGTAGATATAATGCTAGCGCAAGCTCTACTGAGATCAAACATATTAAGACGACCCTTTGGGCATCAGGTCATTTTGACTGTCAGTCCAGTCATGTTGTGGATGTAGCTACATGTTCCTCCTTTTCATGCTTTTATATCGGTAAAACCATTAGATGTTGAACAGGAGGATATACGAACATACTTTGGCTATTAGGAATAAGGATTTTAACAATGCCTTAGCACGACATGCAGCCAATTGTGCAAACTACAAAAAGTTTTAATTTTTTGTAGTAGATTCTGTCTCCCCGGGTGTATTTTGTGGAGACTTTTAAGACTGTACTTGAATGTAGAGAAAGTAGATGGCAGATTTATCTGGGTGCTGATCAGTTTCCAGGTCTCATTGAGACTATTAACATAAAATGTTTTTTGCAAATTCAGAGGTTATAAAATAGATGATGAAACATTTTAATGAATTTATTTTACTTAACACAATTTATTTTATTATAAGATATATATATATATATATATATATATATATATATATATATATATTATGGGATATATGTATTTTATTTGGTTTCATATGTATTAGCGAAAATAATTTTTTAACATGAATATTTTCAATATGTATTTTTTCAAAAGAATTTTCACTTAAAAATTTGGTACAATTTCAATTTACATTGATTTGAATAATTGATTGTATAACTGATGGATCATTTCATATAAATAGTGGTGGTTTATGGGGGTATTTATTTTCTGATAAAGTTCTTGGATTAATGGAATAAAAGCACTTAAAAATACCCAGCGTCCGTGGTGGTTTTGTTTCCTGCAAGCAGTTTTTGTATTATTTCATTCTTTGGGAGAGGAGGTCGTTTGTTGCGGACTATGCATATATAATCACTATTTTTGTGGTTTTGAATCTTGATTTGTTATTGCGAACAAGGAAAAGAGATGGATTATAAGAGTGTAACATGGCTGTATTCCTATAAATGTCTTTGCTTATCTGACTTTGCATATGTAATGTAAAAGAAAATGATGTTTCAGTTTTTAACAACAGCTAGAATCACAGCCTAGTGCCACAACCCCTATAAAGAACTGTTTAGAGATTTTCTTTCAAACAAGCCTCTCAACTGTCTCTAATTTTTCTTACATTTTTACACTGTCCCTCATAATAATAATGATTTTGATTTTCTGGTAACTTACTATAGATTACAGTCAGCCAATAACATAAGTTATAAGAGTTTGATAATTCTCATCATTTAGAAATTTCCATCCAAATCGTGTTGCTCTGCCAACTTTTTAAGTATATAAGAGTTCTTCTTTCAGCTTTTACCGGTTAGGGTTCACCGCAGCGGAACTCCAGTCTGCTAATGATTGGCAGTAGGGTTTACGGTGCCTAGGTGCCAGCCCGATACCCAACGAAGGCATGCATGTGTTTGAACACCACTTGACCACAGGGAGGACATGCAGACTCCACAAAGAAGGCGCTCCAGCCAAGAATCAAACGGGAGAACTTCTTGCTGTGAGGTGACAATGCTACCGCTGCTCCACCGCATAATACTTACAACTGTGCCTGATTTTGGGCCTTTGTCTACCCATTATTTTTTACATTGATCAGCATTTTTGAGCAAGTAAGTTGAGGACATTGCATACAAAATAAATTTATTAATGCACAATTTTGTATTTTTTTCTGGAAACTAGAGCTCATAATTACAGCAAGTGGTCCATTTCAACTTTAAGATAATGTTATAACTTTATTGCATTACATAAGTGATGCACTGTATTTTCTTATGTAATGATTGCCATACTCGGAACCAGTTTGCAAAGAGGGCATACATACTTACATACATACATACATACATACATACAAGAATAAATAAATAAATAAATAGATAGATAAATAAAGGCACACATTCACTTTTCCAACTCTTAATGTCTTAATGCCATGTCTCCAAGTGAAAAGATGCTGATCATTTTAGGTGCCCTGCCTATTCAGGCATACAGAGTTACTATAACAGTTTGCAGTCTACTCTGATGTTAATAATTGCATATTGTAGGAATTGTTGTGGCACATACAATGTTAAACACATTTGTCATTCTATCTGGAATGACAGCTAATCATACACTGAATTAAATATCAGTTCCACCAACATAACAGAGATCAAAAATCTTCAGTCTGATGGCTATATTGCTTTTAGCCTGTAGGTTTTGCAGAAAAGAAAACTGCTTGAAAGATGAAGATAATAACTTAATTTACTAGGCTAATAGTAAGAAAATACAAAATAATGACTGCTGAGATGAATTGCTTAAAGTTTTGACATTACTGTTTTGTATTCCTTTCATTTCCTTTGGATACCCTTTCACCATAATGTCCACTTGCATTTTTGACAGCTCTTGTATCCATGGTGAAAACCAGGCCACATGTTAGATCTGGGTAATTTAAAATCAAGATATACTTTTTTGGAGGGGATGAAGTAGGGAAAACTAAAATAGGCCCAATACCCCCAAATCCATGCTACTTTTTATAATTATATCTAGGGACAAGTGGGAGCCACACAGTTTGTCACTGATTGAGTAACACTTAGAACATTAAACTTGCAAGGTTGCTAGTAACCTGTCATGAGGGAAGTGAGAGAAAAGGTGAGTGTGATACTTTCTTCATCATCATTAAACCTCTTTTTCTCATTTTCTAGTGGGGTTGGGGTATCATGTCAAGTGCCAAAATCTGTCTTGATTCAGTGCCACTCTCGTGCCATCTTCAAAAGCCAAGACTGGCTGTCACAGGTCTTCTCTAACACAGACCATCTATCTCTTTGCTGAATGTCCTCATTTCCTCTTGCCCTCTTCCTGTCTTTACTGAATCTTCTTCATCAAATTATGTTCTGCTTTCCTGCACATGTGCTTATGAAGATACTTTGGTTTCTGCTCTGATGTCATTATTTCCTTTTCTGTAACAAAGTATGCATTCTACCACTCACGTCCCTCATCTCTAACTTCTTCAGCTGCTCTGACTTCACTGCCTACGTTTCTGTACCATACAGAAGTACTGGTCAAACCACTGTTTTGTAATATTTACTTTTCAGAACTTTGGCCTTCTTCTGTCACACACTACCCCTGACATTTTGTGATAATTGAGTACAGCCTCTCTGATAATAGCTTTAACATCCTCATTCAGACTCCTCTTCTCATCTTCTCAGTCACCCATTCTAGCTGTTAACCTGTTCTACTAGTTTCCCTTTTATCTTAATTTTCATCTTCTTCTGATTTCCCCCATTTGCTGCCATGACAGCTTTCATGTCTGGGCTTAGTTTCATCCCAAGTGCTTTTAGTTTTGTGTCCCATTCCCTAATCATCTACTGAAGTTCCTTTTCATAGTATGACTGAGATGCCACATCATCCATCATCTGCATACATCTGTATTCTTGTCTCCTCTGACATGTTTGTAATTTGCTCTTTCATGAGCATACACAGTAATACATACATAGTAATGGGATCATTGCTGAATCCTGATGCACACACACCTTTACTGGGAACCACACTGTGAGTCCAAACACTGCCTGTACTTGTGGCATTGCATCCTTGTATATACAGCTGTCCAAATCCACTTTCATGGTACTTTGTCATATCCTCTATCCAATTCTGGGAATGCCCAGTTGGACTCTGTACTCATCTCTAGCATCTTTTCCATTATCTGTCTCACTGTAAACACTGGGTCTCTAGTGCTGCTTCTTGATGTGAATATAAACTGCTCATCTCCCATCTTAATTTTTGCTACCCTGTGTATTTATTTATTAATCACCTCTCCAGCATTTCTATGCAGTTTGACTGCAGTACCTCTATACTGCCTACAGTTGTGAATATCTCTCTTGTTCTTGTACACTGGCACTAGAATGTGTGCTCTCATGTCTCCTGGAATATATCTTTGTCTCTGTACTGTTATGGATGCACTCAGGAGACATTTCTCCCTTAACTCTCATAACATCTTGATCACGTTTGTCTTGACCTTATCTGAGTCTGCTACTTTCCTTGACTTTGTTTTTCTTAGTGCTGCTCTCACTTCTCATGTGGGCTCTTCTTCCTTTTTCATTGTGAGCAGACTATTTTGCAACACAGATTTATTTTGCAATACAGATTCTGTGGAGTTTTCTTCTTTCAGCCACTGCTGGAAGCACTCCTTCAATCTGCCTTTGATGTCTTATGGACTGGTGAGCAAGTTGTTTAATTTAATTCAATTATTCTTCTTAACAGTAATTATTCCTCAGTCGGAGCACCCCATTTTTGATAAATAATACTGGAAACAATGTAGCCATGGACAGTGACTCAGTGTATCTATCTGGCATCCCTTATGAATAGTGTCTGATGACTATCTTTATCTTTACTACTTTGTCTTGCATCCTGATAGAGTTTCTTTGCGCCTCTGCTAAGCCAGTTTCCAGAAGGTGGTAGAGCTCTTCTGATGCCTTATTCTTTGCTATTGAGAGTGTTTTCTTACCCTCTTTGTTAACCAATCAGTATTCCTTTTTAGTTTGGTCTGTCTTTTCTATCTCCACTTTTTACTGCACTCATTTCTTTCTTTTGATAAATTCTTGTTAATTTCACACACACACACACACACACACACACACACACACACACACACACACACACACACACACACATATATATATATATATATATATATATCCCCTTTACAAATCCAAGATCCCACTTACCCAAAATCTAAAAGACTGAAATGAAAAACCCGACATCCAGCAACACTGACTGCCCTGAACACCAACAAAACACAAACTGTAAGTAACCGATAGCCCATCCCACAAAGACACTATCATCAAAGCACACAAACACCCAACCGTGTGGGGGGCCTCTCCCCCCACACCACTTTAACTTAAATATATCAACTCCGAGTTCGCACTACCGCGGAGGTAAGGGGCAAAGGTCAGCATGCTGGCCAAGTGGTTAATTACCATTAGTGATTTGTTAGTGTTCCAGTCGGTTGGTCTTCCTGGATGTCAGGAGTTTCATCTTGGTCTTTTGGGTTTCAGGTAAGTGGGATTTCAGGTTTCTAAAGGGAATACATATATATATATATATATATATATATATATGTGTGTGTGTGTGTGTATATATATACATATGTATATCTACACACACACACACACACACACACACACACACACACACACACACACACACACACACACATATATATATATATATATATATATATATAGAGAGAGAGAGAGATATATAGATATATAGATATATATATATATTTATATAGATATATATATATATATAGAGAGAGATAGATATATTTATGGATCTACTTTAGTAGATCCAGTTGACAGAAACCTGAAATGAAAATCAATGAGATGAGAAGATTGCAATCCCACAAGAATGAACATTTACCATTTCAAAACTACTAAGAATGAAAGAACAATCCATCAACTGCACATGTCACAACACTCAAAGCTTCTGAATGGAGATTGTGGTACACTGAGAAAAACAGCTGCTCCATTTAAAAACTTGTCTTAAGACAAAAATGTACCTTCTTCAACATTTCCGATTTGAGATTGTGGTACAATGAAGATCAGAAAATGTACCCTTTCCCCACTGTAATGCAATGTTGGAGTTGGTATATATAATTTGCAGAGGGTGTGGGGGGTACAGGGGGGCTTGCCCTCCTGCAAAAAATGTTTTAAAGGGTACATTCTTCTGTTAAATCAAATGTTTAAGTGGAGCAGCTGTTTTTCTCAGTGCACTGCAATCTCCATTCAGAAGCTCCAAGTGATGTGTGACATGATGTCTCTTTCTTACTAGTTTCAAAATGGTAAGCATTCATTCATTCTTGTTGGATTGTGATCCTCTTGTCTCGTTGATTTTCATTTTGGTTTTCCATCAATTCAATCTAATGAAGTAGATCTATACATATATATATATATATATATATATATAGTTTGGAGGTCTGGGGCCTTGCATTTATTCAAAGTGTACAGGATGACTCCCTCTCCCCCCAGCAATTAGCTTTTATGTGTGTGTTTTGTAACCTGCCTGTTCTCCCTGTTGACTTCCTAAGGTTGTGGATGTTTTCAGGTTAAATAATCACATGTTGATTAAACTAGACATAATTATTCATATTAAATTCAGTCAAAGATCTAAAGGAAAGGGAGAGTATTCCTAGCAACATCCCTTGTTCCCACCCAGTCAAAGTTTCATGCCATTTGCTAGGAATTCAAATTTAAACTCATGTTGCTAAGCCACATAACCTACTCCTGTTTTGCATTTGTAATGCAGAATTCTCTTATTCTTTCCTCATTAATGAAAATCATAAAAAGTTGTTAAACTACTATGGATTACTTTCTTCTTTTGTTAAAGATTTTGTAAGCATCATCCAACAAAATATGAGAGGAGGTATAACCATTATGTGAAATAGCTTCTTAGGATACTACCTGCATCTTTTCTTAAGAAAGGGTTTATAGAAAGGTTTGCTGAGAATATTATTTACAAATGCAGAGAGTCAGTGATATTAAAAAGCTGCAATGTATTGCATGACTCTAACTGAATAATGCTATCAAAGTTTAATATTTTTCCTGCCTTGGATATATACATTTATTGATTTTTAGAAATGAAGGCTCCTGACTTTGCAGAATAATGCTGAATAGTTATCAGATAGATTTCTGTGGTTGGCTCATCTGGTTCTCAACCAGTTCCACAATTAACAAATTGAATATTGAGTATCTATCTGCAAGATTTATCTCCTTTTTGAGTTGTGATCTAAAATGGTTATAGCCATTATGAAACTTTTCCCCATCCAATATATCAGACAAGAAATTCTGTGACACTTCCAAGCTGATTGTGAACATTGTTACCTCTCTGAGGCTGAAGATATAGCTAATCTAGTGGCTAATAAATTTAGCTGTAACTTTACCCCGCCCTGTCTGTCCCTCAAGATATACCTGAAACTGGCTCACCTCCAGCTATCACATGAGACCAAGTCCTAAAAGTGCGATCAAAAGCTAAAACTACTGCAATGCTGTGTCCTGACAATATTTCTAGATGCATTTTAAATAGCATGAAGCATGATTTAGCCACACTTCTAATAACAATGGTCACTCTCTGCCTGTATACACCTTTTGTACCAAGCAAATGAAAAACAGCTTCAGTCATTCCTCTGCATAAGGGAGGACATTTGACAGACCCAGGCAATTACAGTCTCAGTTTGACTTTATCAAGAGCAGGTCATGCTTACTCAGCCTGATGGATTTTTTTGAAAAGGTCACCAAAGCAATGGATGAAGTCAAAATGGTGCACACCACATGTCTTGAACTGGCGAGAGCTTTTGTCACTATTCCCATCTCAGGCATAGTAGAAAAGCTAAAACCACTGGAAATAAACCCTTATGTCACCCACTCGATTGCCAATTGGCTCAAAGATATGACACGGATAATCAAAATAGTTACTTCCACAAAAGAGATCAGTCATCAGTGGAGGCCCCCAGAGTTCTCTGCTGGGACCTCTCCTGTTTGGCATCTACATTTTTGAAGTAAAAGCCAATACCAAAGGCCTCTCACTACATTTGCAGATGGCTGCCAAGTTAGGAGCAGTCACTGAATCCCCAAATGACTTAGCCAGCCAGCAGGAAGGTTTGTCTCAGATAAATAACTGGTGTCAAAATCACAGTCTGTAACTGCCAAAAAATGCATTATTGTGTCTTTTGGGAAGTCATTTACCACAGAGGACTACCACATTGACAATACACCCCTAAAAGCTGGCCCAGCTGTTCAGGATTTGTAAACTTATGTTGACAGTTACCTAACTTTTGATAAACCTGTGTCGATTGTTATAAGGAAGTCTTTCTATATTGCACAGCTTATAAACAAAGGGATTGTGTCTTGATCATGTGATGTAATTGCTCCCTTTATTCAGCCCTTATTAGGCCAGTCATTGAATATAATATCTCCTTTGGGGTATATCCATCCAGACACATGCACCAACTGGAACAACCACAGAGATACCTTTCTAAAAGGATACATGTCCTAAACAACATGTCTAACAGGGACTGACTCCCTCCCTGTCACTCTGTCACTATACTTGGTATCCTAAAGACTGCTAAGAAGTGACCTGTGTATGGCATACAAGTCATCTTCTGAGTCATTACTGATGCTTTAACTGAATATCAGCAAGTCAAACAGCATCAGAAATACTCAGTCTAGGGATCTAATCCTCTTTACAACATCAACAGAATGGTTTGGAGGGACAGGTATATTTTGTAGATGATACCACTACTAAAGAACAGACACCCCAACTGCATAAAACAAAGCAAATCCATTTCCATTTTCAAGTGCAGTTTAAATCTATTGATGGGAAATAGAATATTTATGACAGGACTGCCCCCGTACTACTAATAGACAGATGCAGCTCCTAAATGCTTTATTCCATGCATGGGTCCCTTCAATCAAATTATCTATGCTGTGATCCCAGTTATTCGTATTGGGGTAAAATATAATTATCAACCATGGGATAGGTAAGACCAGCCTATAACCAAATGGGATAGGTTATTTCAAGCACAAAAAGGGAAATGGGCTAGGCTTAGAATGGCTTGCAGGGGCAGCTAGCCTAGGCTACCTACCTATGAACCTATGAACAAATACTGGAAAATCCACATAGGGTGCCAAAATGTTAGGTATAATGCCACATATAAGACCTTTTTACTCCTTGGAAAGTGTTATACTATCTAAAATTAACAAAGATCACAAGCCCTGTTGGTTTTATCATGTAATATATGCATAGGTGTGCAATGACACCTTTGCATCCTTAATGGTGAATTTTCCAGTTGTTTCATTTCTCTTAGGCTCATGTCAAGATGAGTACATATGTGGGTTATAAATGTGAGTCAGTGTGTATTAGCATGAGTGCACTGCTCATTTGCCTTAGTTTAGTGGCCACATATAGGCCTGCTGTTGTGTTTACCATTCCCACTTCATCACATACTGACAGCAAGCATGGGCATGTTATCACTGCCCACTTTTTTGCAGCACTGTGCTGGTGGCCAGTGGTTCTTGTTACATCATGTGCCACTAATCCCTCTTTACACATTGCTGTACTGTGACCTAATAAAACAGGCATTTTTTCCACTGTATAATTTAATGCAATATGTGTGTATAAGATAAAGTGAGTCACTCAACTGAGCAGTAAAATGGCATGCCTTTGTGCTACATTCCCTCTTATCTCTCAGTGTCAGCACCTTCATTACTGGGAAGTAACCTGACATGCCATTATGCTATGTTCCCTGTCTGAATGAGCCTGTTCCCCACACCTGGACACCAGACTTTTATACCCTTTGTGCTCCATTCTGTGTCAATGTGAGAATGACCCCACTGGTTAGTAAACAGACATGCCCATGTGCTATATCTTCTCACCCAACCTACTCTTTCTTATCTGTACCTGTTGCTTCTATGTATTAAAATATAAACAAAATATGTAGTTATCATACAAAAAACTTGTAAATGTAAACTGCAATATATACAATATGCTTTATAAGTGCAATATAACACTCCAGATGGTATGGAACAGCTGCTTTGGACTTGTGCTTCTCAACACTCCTGGGCATGTGCTAATATCTGTATCATGTATACTCCTTCATGACTTCCTGCATGCACTCACTGATACAAATGTATGTTTTGAACATGTGACCAATGCAGTGGTTCTGTTGTTTCTTACAGTTACTGTAGCAGTTTAATACTAGCTCTTTTAATATGGTCATATTGGCAAGCCATCAAGACACTGGAATGTGCATGTGCTGAACGAATCCTTTGTTATACTTGTAACTGGTTTGCTGTACACCTATATAAGGAGCTACCATGTGCTATTGATAAGAACCACATGAAAATGAACTTATTTTTTAACTGAATTGAAATACTGAGTGCTAATACACCCGAAAAAGAAAAAAAAAAGAAAATGCAGAAGACTGGATATTAAACATCATTCTTCTCCTTTAAACTTGTTTTTTGCATGGGGGGGGCAAACCTCCACCACACCCCAAACACACACACACACACACACACACATATATATATATATATATATATATATATATATATATATATATATATATAT
>NC_056738.1:220252834-220260334 GCF_019279795.1 Protopterus annectens
TGAACAGCTGCTATGGACATAGCATCTGTCCCTGTAGGCAGTGGGCCATACCTGTCAACTGTGCAGATCAGCACTGAATGACAAGATGTAACCCATCATAGTGTGTGTTCTGTACCTCAGGACATGTATATTAGTGTGGCAAATAGCTGGTGGTAGAAGTAATGAAATTATGATAGACATAAGTTTCAGACCCCACCACCTGCAGGACAGTCATGTTAACGTAAAATGTATCATGCACAAATGTCATAGGTTTGTAATAGGCTTACCTGCAATCTGTTCCGATATATATACCTCCCTAATGTTAGGCTATGTCCACATGTGACACCCGTCTGTTTTGTAGCAAGGTAGAACAGTGCAGCTGTGGAGGAAGGAGAGTTAGAGTGTGGACCTGATGTTTGAATTCGCTCTCTCTGTCTCTCTCTCTCTCTCTCTATATATATATATATATACATATATATACATATATATGTGTGTGTGTGTGTGTGTGTGTGTGCGTGTGTGTGTTTATATGTATATATATATATATATATATATATATATATATATATATATATATACATTATGTCTACAGATATACAGACACACACACACACACACACACACACACATATATATCAATATATATATATATATATATATATATATATATATATATATATATATCAATATACATATATATATATATATATATATATATATATATATATATATATATATATATATATCAATATATATATATATATATTTTGTTCAATATATATATCCCCTGGGCACATCAGTAGACCACTGTTGCTTATCCATCTGCATCTGTAGAGTTTAATCATGCATATGTGAGATAAAATATATATAGACTGTTGCTGCATTGTAGTAAGGAACAGATGTGCATAAGCTGTAGTATTGTGGGTTTGTACTGTTGATGTACTGAAATGCTGCTCCCACCCTGTACCAATGCCACAGGTGTGGCTACTGACATCACATCTCTCACACAACTATGTAGGTCCCTATGGTATACCTCTGAGGCAGCAGCCTGTAGCTGGTGAGTTTGGTGTTGTTTGTTCAGGTTTGCCAATGCACCGGCCATGTTATGGCCATGGTATTTGCCATGCACACATTTAACACACCTACCCATAATGCATGCTGGAACATGTTCACTTATTGTTGCTTTTAACTGCACAGCATCACAGTGTTCACCATGGTGGCTTATCTGAAGGGTATATGAGTCCTGCAATATAACTAACAAACTGTCATTGCAAGATGTGTGCACAGAGATGAACATAATGGTGGGACAAATGTAGGAACATGTCTGAAACATCACCCTTATACAGTGCCACAACAGTGTGTATACCACTATTACAATGGCAACTGTTACAGATTTACACAACGGCATATCACATTGCCACATTCCACAACCCTTACAACCTGTAATGTGGTCCTAACATGAGCACTGAATGTGTAACATGGAATCCTGTGCTAGGACAGCAAATATGGAGAATACATACCTTAACAAACACTGGAAGCATATGTGTGCACACACTCCAAATAACATGTTGTGGAAACAGCTTTTGAGGTACTGACAGCATTCACTCTTCATTAGTATGCAACTTCCAGCAAGTACAGTTCCTCAATGTCACAGCAAGAAATGGTCTGCTGTCCAAGACGTATGTCCATCACATTTGCCCACTCACCTGCAACAGAGGCAGCCATGGCTTGTACACATCTTACAAGCCATGGAATGGATCCCATGCCCAACTTGTAGCACGCAGGAGTGGGACATGTAGCCTTACCTTACCATTGCATATACCATGGCAAACATTGCAGACAGTCATGTATGTGACGACGATGTATGGGACAACATTAATGTAGAAAATAAAAAGATGGTCATCCAAGACAGATGATGACATATTTTGCAAACTGGTCATGTAGGCTGCCTAGTAACATGCTGCAACACTGAGAGAGTTGCAGGAATGTCCGGCAAGTACTGGTTGTGCAGTACCTGTGTTGACAATCAGCTGCACTCTGCATAAGTGTGGACCATGGGTTAGGGTAATCAGATGGGACAGTTGTTCCACAGGAAACATCAGCCGGAGCTCTCTACAGGTAGCATATGCATAACATCAAAAGTCCCCCAAAGGCATGTGTTTCAATGTGTAATGGTGTACCAAGGCCAAGTTCGAAACCTACAGGCAGTATCAATTAAGATACATGTGCTGCACAAGCAACACCTCACTCCACCTCAGGCCCACCATCCCCATCTGTACCTTGCTGGTGTCAGTGTACACCTCTATGTTTGCCGTTCATTATCAGGGACTAGGCTGGTACACATAGTGTTCTGAATTTGAGACACTGCAAAATGACACTCATGTGTAGCCCATAGTTGTCAAGCATCTGCAAAAAGGTTGAGGATGGGGAGGGGTGTCATCCTGAAACACAACAGTGAACTGAAGCAGACATCCAAAACTCACTAAGAATGGCTGTATCTGCACACAGTCAAGGTCATGAATTGTGTCAGAGATAACTCTGACTCAACAGCAATAGTGAAGGCACTGTGTGACCTCCAAAGGCTGTGCACATGAGTTGACCTTGCAATCTTACAGAGTTGGGGGACATTTGTAGGGCAGAGTGACCAAATACTGGGAAGTGAAGATGGGCCATGCTAGTATACCCCTTCCAGGAATAGTGACTGCTGTAGTACACTTAACAGTTGGTGCAACAAACCATCATGTTAAGGGTGTGCACACTTAATCACCCACAGATTGTATGCATCCCAATCAGCATCTGCACAACTAATACATTTGTTTGATACTGCATTTGATTGCACAGGTCATATGTCACATATCAGGTTCGTGTAATGTTAGCATATGCAGTATTGTGGCCCCATGGCATATCAGGGAAGAGGGTGCCATGTCAATAAGGGTGCGTACACTCCTTATATCCACAGTAAGGTTTGAAGGTTGTGAATGTAATTGTATTTTATCTGTCATGCATGCACCACTGATGATGAGATATGCAAATCAGACAACAGGCATTCACTATTGACATCTGTCCACATATCATCCCAGGTATGTGTCGGACAAACACATAAGGGCTGTGAGCAGCAGAGCAAACATAACTGACACAAATATACACATTCAGCAATGGCGTGTACACCTGTGAGGTATGGTGCACAGTACATGTCAGGGTGCTGAACAGGTGCACAGCAATACTGTATACATGGGTGCAGTGTATTCCAGGGGAAGGGGCATCACCTACTAAAACAACCTATGCATCACAGAGATGTATAATGTTGGTAACAGGGATTGACTATAGCTGCAGTGCATGCTGAGTGCCATATGTCATGCATGTTGACAGATGGGTAATGAGAGGTCTGTGTGTAATACCTTTGTGCAACCTCACCTGTAAGTGTGTGTGTGTGTGTGTGTGTGTGTGTGTGTGTGTGTGTGTGTGTGTGTGTGTGTGTGTGTGTGTGTATACAGTTAAACAATGATGTACAGGTCTTAAAGTGCATTTCTGTTTTTCCCCTCACAGGTGGCGAGGTGGGTCAGTGTCCCGCCTGCAGGCAAACAGATGTTAGTGTCCATAGAGACTCTGACAATGATGATAGGTGTGTTGAGGCACAGGCAGGGTTGTCAGGGTCTGAAGCTGTGCCATCATTTGACATCCCACTGTTATCCACCCCATCCCCACACACAGTCACATTGCCTATACATACCCCATCACTAGTGCCCATAGATGAGGGACAGTTGGCAGGTGGTGGCATGGGACAGGACAGTGTGGTGTCTATGGCATGTGTCTGGACACAGCAACTATAGCCAGATGCCCAGTGAGATACCACACAGGTAGATGTACAGGAGTGCTCATAGGATGGCTGCTGGTCATCATGCCCCTGGCAGAAGTGCCACAGCTGGTGTCACCAGATGCATGTTTCAGGCCATCTTGGAGGTGCAGGCACATATGGAACGGTATACCAGACAAGGTCTGAGGCTGCAGAGGGCTACTCATTCTGCTATTGACAACATCTGTGATCTTGCAGGTGCCCATCGTTATTTTGCAGAGGTCCTGGATAGATGGTTGGGTGAGATGGTGGGAATCCTCAACTGTGGAATGTCTACTTGAGCATATGGTGGGAGTAGTGCGACGGCCATGTGGACAAGCCAGCAACACCAATAGGTGGAGGTCGACGTGGACATGCAAGAAATCAGAGCCACTCCTGTAGTGGCAGTACCAGCCCCAGCACTGCAGGGGAGCGCTGTCCACACCACAACATAGCAGGCCATGTGCACATGGCCCTGGCTGATCCCAAGAGGGACCTGGATCCAGCAGACATATGCCAGCATCAGGGGAGAGTACTATATTGCAGTTTGTACTTGGTAGTGCCCATGGAACTCCTGGCAGGTACAGTTCTTGTGTCCGTAGCCACAGAAGGTGAACTGCACACCCTGCCAGGTATGGTCTGCAGCTGTCCAACAAACCCCTGTTTAGGGCAGCCACAAGACAGAACTATGTGCACGCATACACACACACATCACCAACACAGCTAGGACAAACCCATACTTACACAAACCACATCTGCACAGCTCAATTAATAATGAAACCCCCAACACACACACATGATGTCAAATAAATGGCTCAGCCTAGGTCTCTGGCAAGCCCACAACACACCCTGTGCATATGATGATACCTGTGTCACATCCCTGTCATCCATAACATCAATGCAGGGACATGCTAATATGGTTGTGATGCACAGGGTGACTGTACTACAGTGTAATAATGTAATGCTGTGTAACATGTTTTCAGCACTAAAGTTTAATGCTTACATGTCAGGATGTGTAGCTGTGCAGCCATGATGCATTATAGCTGTTAATAACACTGATTGATTGTGGTCTCCATAATGTATTTCGTTTGTGCTGTATGTGTCTGTGTCAGCAGGATGTTGGTTTGCTGTTGTTTCCTACAAAGGGTATGGCACTGTGGTGACACCTTGACTGTGCCATATCCTGGGTACAACTGAACACAAGTCACAGGTCTATATAACAGTTACTGCATGTGCCACATGCCTGATAGGTCTTAGGGGTGTATACATGTGTGAGTGCATGGTGGCTGATGTCAGCAGGCCTTCTGCTGTGGACAATGGTAAGTGCACTGGGAGGTACACACCACATGTTTGTGTATAACACACACACACACACACACACACACACACACACACACACACACACACACACACACACACACACACACACACACACACACACACTCAGGCTTTGGTGCTGATGCAATACACAGAGAATACTGTACATATGGATGTATATACTTTTGCAAGGAACCCATTTTAGCCTATGCAATTCCACCAAGACAGAATAGGCACAACATCACATTGGGAAATAATCAGTCTGCTAGTTTAATGTCATTGAAGATGGTACTGGCAAGGTATATATTCCATTTCCCAATCTAGTGCAATCCTTAACTTGCTAAACATAGGTGTTCTGGTGTGGGTGGCAAAGCCCTACCCTTTGGAGGGTGGTGATTAACAACTACTTAACCTGTTAACCTGTTAACATAAACTGTACAGTATTACAACCAACTAAGTGCGGGCATACACTCAACAATAACCGCAATAATAGTGGCTGTGTCCACATGATCCACACCCAGCTATATATACCAACCCCAGTATTGCTGTACAGATATACAGTGGGGAAGAGGGCATCTACACATCTACTACTAGTTTTGATGGAATAAATTTCCACAAAATGATACCTGTGAAACGTTAGAATTTGTCAGTCAGCTCTCGGACAGATGACCTCCTGGGACATGTATTTTCTGCAAACTGAAGTAGATCCCTTCACATACACACACATACACATTCTCACTTGGCAACACTGGGACTAGAACCCCTACTGTGGTACTTATTGCTACTAATGTGTGTGGCCTTAATTGCATACACCACATAGCTTTTAGGATGAGATGTGTCCCAGGTTACATGTTAAGTGAAGAACATCACCAGGCCTTATACAGTATGGTTAATGGGGGATGTACTGGTTGTTTATAACCAATACATACTGTCATATACACACTGACAAACACATAACAGTCACACACACATCTGAGAGACCTGGTTGTTTATGAACAATACATAATGTTCCATACTGTCATATACACATTGACAAACACATAACAGTCATACACACATCTGAGAGACCTGGGCTTATCATTGCTAACTACCTTGTCAGTGTGTCCATTCTGTTACAGATAAGTTGCACACAGGACATGCATCATTGGGTTGGATGGTGTAATCAGTTACCTGTATGGTTGATGGTGAAAATGGTCCCCATACAGTGGACCTTGGAACATGTACTGAGGGTACCATGGTGTAAAGACAGTAAACCCAGAACCCACACCCCACAATGGATATTGTACTCACTAAAACCCATTATAATACTCTGACATACCCACCATCACACATTGACCAGGACTGCAATACAACCCCTTGTCTATCTTAAGAGTGCTACTACAGGGATATGTATCTGTTGCACATGCCACAGGGATAGTAGGGTGATGCTTTGTCATGGCTCTCCTATGGTCAGCAACATCACTATCCCTTATACTGTGTGGCAAGGTGTATTGTATTAGGAAAATGTGTCATCAGAATGTTGTATCCTACAAATATATACACGTGCACACATACACAAACTTGCCAGGACTCAGAGGGTAACCCATGCCTATCTACCCATTTGTACAACAGTGTTTTGCAGGTACTGCAAGCTCCAGGTAGCCCATAGGGTGAACAGTGTAACAAGGTGCATGTAATGTCCATTACAGCAGCAGCCATATCTAACTATGGCAATGGGGGGTGCAGTGGGTGTTAAGGGCCTCGGGGTATTATCAACTACAGGTTTACAAACACACAGACACTGTTATTCTCAGTAATGCACACTGACACATGTGTCAGTACTGGGGTCCATAGGTGCAGGTGTTCATAGGTGTGTAGTAGGATATTGTCCATGGAGATATGGGAAGAGTAGGGGATGTGGGTACAGTGGTATCATGCCACCTGACATTTGCCAACAGGCCATCTATCAACTGATGCCACAGGAGTGATCCTCAGAGTGAGAGTTAAATGCAACATCCGAATCATCTGGTTGCTTCTTGCAGAGGGCCAGTGAGGTGCTCCAATTGACATGTATGCAACAGGTATTACATAACACGGTCAGTGTCTCTCTTGTAGACCTGTACCCAAGAATGTTCTATTGACTGTGATGAGGTATCCATGTCATGTGGTGCATACAGGGTGGGGATTCCTAGCTGTGGCATTCATAATACAGCTGGGCAGACATGTCAGTCTCACTCAAGCATTGATTACCTGTAAGCAGCCAAGATGGATACCTGACATCTACACATCTGTACAGAGGACAGACATCAGCTAGCTAACTGGTTATGCATTAGGATGTATGTGTTGACAGATGTCTGACACTGATAGGTATGCCATTACTACATGACAGCCAC
>NC_056738.1:220262834-220402834 GCF_019279795.1 Protopterus annectens
TAGTCTGGCCCTACAGACATGTATGCCAATAGGGTACCATACACTGGAGCAGCATACAACATCACATTGAACAGGACCAAGAACAATGACATCTACCACAGTCTGTATACAGGCCAAGTCACATATTCACAATACACACTCTGTCAACAATCACCATAAGTACACAGACCTCACTACTATACACAGTACAACAGAATGTCCAGATTTTGTCCTCCAATATAAGGCCTACTATACATAACATGTCTAGCAGTCTGATACCTCACTGGCTTGTTATCAGGTATGATGTCAGTAAATAATGATGTACTGAACATATGCACCTCTTACTGCATGATATATGTACAAAGGTTGACAGAGTTGTAGCTGGAGGCACAAACACAGGGCCAATATTGATATGTTGCTGTGATAAACCCATACATTTACTGGTGTAACAGGGTTTGTTGTCACATATGTCTTTTGAGGGATATGAAGTCAGTAACTCACATGGCTGTCACCATGTACTGACTGCAATCCTCAGAGTATGCTACTGCATTTCTAAAGATAGGAAATGTGTGAGCAACACAACAGATGTAAGACTCCAAACACTGACCAGCCTGCAGATAGCCCTACAGGTGAGAGTTTCCTCAACCACATAACACTGTCATGACAGATATCAAATCATGTAGAACAGCCATTTCCACAGAAACCCTGTTAAACTAACATTACTTCAAATATAGAAAAGCAATACTTACATTCTGTCCTCATGTCTGGAACATCCCCCTCCTGTTTGTTGGCCTGTCTCCACAGTGTATGTTGTAAGAGGTATTTCCAACTACCCTCTGTGATGCTGTTTGTCAAACACCCACATGAAGTCCTGCTCACAGTGAAGGAAAAGGGACAACACCCACATGAAGTGCTTAGTTATAGGAGTGTGTTTCCTTGCAATTGGCTATAGGAATGATACCACAGCTGTTCCACATGCAATCAGCTAGTGAGGGACTGCAGTTCGTACACAGGCCATCAGCTGATCATGAGCATCACTTACAAAACTCAAGCTGCTGCCTAAGCAAAGCAGGTGTATTTTTCCACATCCACCAGAGAGGGATTGAGAGAGACAGACAGAGACAAAGTAAGAAAGGAAGGGAGTAGAAGAGTAATAACCAAGCATATTTGTGTATGATCCATGAGTGGAGAGTGATATCTGGGCATTATGACGGTTGCCTATATTGTGTACTAATCCATACCATCACATGGTAATTGCACATGGCTGTACGCATTTATGGCTGAGAATTGTCAACAAGAATCTCTACAATGGTTGGAATATGTTGGCCTTGTAATGTTGACAATGGGACATGTAGCCGTTCAATATAATGATGTGGCAAAACCCACACTGTAATGGACCCTATTACTCAATCACCGCAACACCCACACAGGATACTGATACGCACACTTACCAGTACTTAGTTTCAAACACCTACTTGACTATGTATTTACATTGTCATGCAATTATTGTAGACGCCACAGAACGTACATGTTGGAGAGCTGTCCAAAGGTATCTTTGAAGGTGAGTGACATCAGCAACAGTGATAAAGGAGAGATAAGGGAAGTGTAGTACATGTGACTGTCCACAAAAGCAGGTATCAAGGAAGACACAACCACACTATCTCAGGAAATCATTCACAGTATCACATTTGGCAAGGTTAGGACTCCTGTCTAACTAGTTTGCTACACTACAGTATTATGCAGTTATCACACATGCCATAGAGCTTATCAGACAGATATATGGCCAAAGGGTTATTTCAAGGTGACTGACATCAGAAGGTGTGCTACAGTAGGGCAATGGGAGGTGTAGTGAGTGTGAATGGCTTCAAAATCATTAATCTCCACGCACACACACACACACACACACACACACACACACACACACACACACACACACACACACACACACACAAATTTGCCAGTACTGACATGCATGGGTTCTTTACTTCACAGATGTGTAGTAGTTGACTGAGTCAGAAGGTTGTACAAGGCTAGGCAAAGGGAATACCTTGGCAACAAGCCACATGACAATGGTCTCCAGTGTGGCTCAGTGGTGTAGTCCCTGGATTGGCCCACACAGTTGGGTATTGTATTCACCATCCACTCATCTGGGTTACTATTGTGGTTGGCCAGTGGTGTGCAATACTTGCCATGTATGGTATCTGTATTCCATAACATGGACAATGTCTGGGTTGTGGATATGTCCCACATGCACGTTCTGTGATGAGTGGAAGTGCACTTGGGGTCTCTGGGGCATGTTGTGTGGACAGATTGTTATCATCTGATGTGATATTCCTGACCTCATGAGGTGAGACCTGGGTATGGAACTGAGATTGTGTCTGCACCTACATTGACAGCATGATACAGGCATTCAGTGGAGTTAGTGGCATCTGTGCATACAGTGGATGTGTATAAGGCATGGTATTCCCTTTATGGGTTACATTTGCAGACTCTACAGTTTCTGCAGGTGTCCAGTTGGGAACATAGCAAAGGACCACTGTAAGCAATTATTTGCTTATTGTAAGGATGGAAAAGGGTGTCATGTCCTTTTACTTGCTGGATAACACACACTCAGTCAGGCGATGTTACACATCACAGTACATTCTGATGTCAATGGCAGTGTTGTAGTCAACAGGCATGTAGTCGACTGCAATCACACAGTGGTTACAATCTGTGGGAAATATGCAGGGAACTGTCAGTATAGTGTTTGTTGCCTAGCAAAGTGTGTTTGTGTATGAGACATGGGTGGAGAGTGTTCTCTGGGTAATACAACAGTTGCCTATATTGTTCACCGATCCATAATGTCACATGTGGGGCTATGGATTGTGTACACCAGCCTTTTTGCTGTTTGGCATCTGTTGGCCTTAGAAGGTGGACATTGTGACATATAGTAGGTCCTCAATATAATAATTTAGCAAAACCCACCCCCAATGTATCCTGTCATTACACAATCACAGCAACCTTCCCACAGGATACTGATGACAAAAACACACAAACACTTGCCAGTACTGAGATTCATGTCCTTACCTAGCTATGTATTGCTACTACAGTGTAGCATGTTTATCACATGCACCATGGAGCTTATCGGATATATGTTGTCCCAAAGTACTTCTAAGGTGAGGAACCTCACCAGCCCTTGTAAATAATGGCATTGGGTGATGTAGTGGGTGAGAGATCCCAAAAATTAGTTTAACCCTATCACACACTTACATTTGCCAGGGGTGAGGTTCAAATCTCTATCTAACAACTTTTACAGACCATTATGTTGCACATTTACCACATGTACCACTGACATGACATGGTATATATTTCGCAGCAGACACTTGTAAGGTGGATGATATCTGCAGGACTGCTAAAGTCAGGCTCTGAGATGTGTATTGCCTGTAAATAGGGACAAAATCTTTGAGGTACATACACAAACACTTACCACAGATGAGATTCAAACCCATAGTTGTGTAGTCATTGCTATTACACTGTTCCACATTTAGGGCACGCACTACAGAGCTTATAGGGCCAGTTTTTCTCCAAAGGTATATTTCAAGGTAGATCACACCAGTAGGCTTGCTAAATAGGGCAATGGGAGGTGTAGTGACTGTGAATGGCCTCAAAAGCATTGATCCCTACACACACATAGAGATTTACTGTTGCCATGTCTGAGATTAGAACTCCTACCTAATACATCACACTATAGCATTACGCAGTTATCTGATGTGCCACAGAGCTGATACAGTTAGCCTTTATCCAAAGGTGTATTTCAAGGTGAATGACATCAGCAGCCTTACTATAGTACGGCAATGGGAGGTGTAGTGACTATGAATGGTCTCAAAATTGTGTATCATTACACAGACAACCACACAGAGCTTCACAGTTGCCATGTCTGGGATTAGAACACCTACCTAATACATCACACTATAGCATTATGCAGTTATTGCATGTGTCACAGAGCTTACAGTGCGGAATCATGTCCAAGGAGGTATTTCAAGGTGACTGACATCAGCAGGCTTGCTAAAGTAGGGCAATGGGAGGTGTAGTGACTGTGAATGGCCTCAACAGCATTGATCCCTACACACACAGGGTTTCACAGTTGCCATGTTCATAGGTTCATAGGTTCATAGGTTCATACTAGGCTATCTGCCCGAGGGCATTTACAAGCCTAGCCCATAGTTTTGTGGCTTACGCCACCCCTTTAGTATGGGGAACTATACCCATTATTTTGCTGTGCCTCTGTCGAGCAGTGACACTGAGGTAATCCCTGGGGTATATCTGCGATCTCCCATCCATTGGTCAAGATTTCTCTTGAACAAGGCCAGCGAGGTGCTCTGCCTCACATATACCGGGATTTTATTCCACAGCATAGGGAGTCTTTGGGTGATGAATCTATCCCTCCAGCACATCCTATTAATAGCCGTGTCGAGGTTTAAGTCTCCAGCCCTTGTGGCTCTGATGGATCTAGATTTTTTGAGGTGCAGCATATTCATCAAATCTGGGTTTGACATGGCCTTGTATGTTAGGCAAAGGTCACCTCTGAGCACGGTGTGTTTACTGAATAGAGCTGGAGTTCTTTCAGTCGGGCAGCATAGGACAGATGTTTGAGACCCTTTATCCTTTTGGTGAGGAACTTTTGTGGCCTCTCCAGCTGCTGCAAGTGTCGGGTCAGATACATTCCGAATGGGGCATTGTACTCAATCATTGGTCTGATGAGTGATGAGTATAGGGAGACTATGACCTCCCTTGATCTAGATGAGAATCCCTTCATGATAAGGTGGGCAATGTAGAAGGTCTTCCTAACTACTTTAGCTACATGGGTGTCGAATGACAGACTACTATCAACCTGGGTCCCCAAAATGTCTGGGATTAGAACTCCTACCTAATAAGTACAGCACATTATAGCATTATGCAGTTATTGCACACACCACTGAGCTCAATGTTGTCCAAAGAGGTATTTCAAGGTGACTGACATCAGCAGGCTTGCTAAAGTAGGGCAATGGAAGAGGTAGTGACTGTGAATGGCCTCAAAGAAATTGATATCTACACAAAGTTTTACAGTTGCCATGTCTGGGATTAGAACTCCGACCTAAATTGTACATCACACTATAGCATTATTCAGTTATTGCATGCACCACAGAGTTTATAGGGATGATTTTTGTCCAAAGGGGTATTTCAAGGTGACTGACATCAGCAGACTAGCTAAACTAGGGTAATGGGGAGTGCAGTGTGTGTGAATGGGCCATAAACCTTTCCTCTGGAAACACACACACAACACTCAGTCAGACACAACTTTACATTTGACAGGACTGTGTATATGACTGCTAGATGAATAATGACTTGCACTGTCATGTTACACAGTTATCACAAGCACCACAGACACTATTGTGCTGAGGGCTACCAGAAACAAATGTCTACAGTGATAGACATTGGCACATCATGTGATATTGGCCAATAGGATGTGTGGTGGGTGGGACAGGCCTCATGATGTGAAGCTCTTTGTCACGGTCTGTCTCTCTCTTCCCCACATCTCTGTTTGTGTATGTTTGACCTATTATAGTGTGTTGTCCTTGGATATATGTGTGTATTCCTATCCAATGTGTGTGGAAAGCATGACTGGTATGCAATGTGGTGTGTGTGCACAGACATCTGCGACTGACAGATATGTATAGTCCACTGTTATTGCCAGACATGGGCTTCATTTCTGTTAAGTGTGGGAGCATGCCCAGTATGACCTTCTGTATTGAATGCGTGAATCCATTCCAGGTAGATTGTACTCCAGTGCAGGCATTTGTGTTCTACATTTACAGCTAGCAACCTGTTTCTGCAAGATATCTGTAGCTAGGTTGAAAATATGGAGTCACAATGGGAAAAGGATAGTGGGATACTGTAACTAATTGTGTCTGTGCTGCTTCTGCTACCTGGTGTTGGTGTTAGCAGAGATATTCAGACATATGTACTGTTTTACACTGTGATGTATTATATCATCAACTACTGACAGATATAAGTATTTGCTCACATTAATTTCCTGGGGATTACAAGATGAATTAAGCTGTGTCTAGTATTGTGGTCTGCAACCTACATATTCTCACACACTCATGCCATTCTGGAGGGGGAGCTGCAGACACTTGCTGATGGGTCTGTGGTGGTTGAGGATCCCATGCTTGTACATCTATCTATGTGACAGAATGGCCATATCCTGCAGTGGCCATACCTCTCAGCTGTACAGATTCACACAGGTTACCCAGAGGCAGGGTTCATATATCTGGCAATTTCCCATTCACATTATGGTTTACGGGCAGGTTTGTAGCCACCCAGTCCTGGGTTTGCAGGCAGGGATAGTATAAGCACACATCAGAGTTTCAGACTTCACACACTCCATGGCGTCCATGCTTCTACCCCCTCTTCCTAACATTATGCAAGTGATATCTGATAAGTATCCCTATAGTTATCACTTAATCTCAGCCGTATTTAGGGGTTGGTCCACAGTTCATGCAGTAGGACATGGTGGACATGCTACTGGGATTTGTCTACATGGCCTTGCATTTGTGTTCTGAGGACTGTGTTATGCCATTATTTGAGATAACATACATTGGCAGCACGGGTGAGACACTGGCTTTGACAGAGGACTGTAGGGCATTTGGTAGTGATGCAGGCCATCTGTAGCAGGCCACTGCATTCTGTCACTCCTACAGTCTCAGGCTGCAATCTACTGGATTCCTCTGGGGTGACAGGTTAGGTGTGCAAGGTGTTAATGGCAATAGTTTCTGTCCTTATTAATCCATTGGTGTGGATACTGGCAGGGTGCTGCTTACAGCTAGGGACACACCTGCATGGGACACCTCTTCACCATGCTGCATTTTGTGGGTATTCCCATACAGAAGTGGGGGTCATATTGTACTTATTCCCAACAGCAAGGATATGACCTGTGATGAACTTGTGGCTGATGGTGGGGTGAGCTGAGTGCATATGTGCTATGGAAGCTTCTTGTAGCTGATTCACAGATATACATGGGGCATTCCCCTTATGCTGGTTTCTGCAGGGATATCAGCGGTTTCTCAGTACTTCATAAATTTGCCTTTTGTGGTCTGCCAGTGTTTGGCCTGACTCCATCAGTATTCCATACTACACAGGCAACTAATGTGCTGGTAACCTGTATGTACAATTCCAAAGGTGTGTCCATTTGACAGTAACATTTTATACAGTATCTGTCTAGGGTACTTCCACTGTGTACTGTGTGTATGTCTGGGTCCACATTCATCCCATGTCCATCTTTCAGATGGTGGCAGATATTACATCCGAACAATTAGTATGGATTACTGCTGGATTGGGTCTTGCTGGGATGCATTGTGTTTGGCACTGCAGTTGTTAGAACTTGGCCCTGTCATCAACAGTACTGGCCACAGGCCACCAGGGCACGACCCTCCATGCCTACATGCTGACCACTTTCACACAATATACAACACACAACAACCTAACTCACAGAGCCCTGCATATTGTACATGTGCAACAATCTATCCTGCTAATTTGGCCAGCTCAGGTAATCTGTGTTCCACTGTTATTATACCCACATGTACATGTTACTACATTTCTACGTAGGATTGCGGAGGGGCACACCTGACAACTATAAAGATTTGCTATAACTGTATTGGTATTTCAGGTACTGTGTTGGCTTCAATTTCATTCTGTTTTCTGACCTATTATCCAGACTAGAGGCATATCAGTGTAGTACAGATCTTAGGTTTTATTGACCTACATTTCAGTTTCAGACTTCTTACCCTTCAGAACTAACGTCCAACTGCCTGACCTGTTGTAGTCTGTCTGTGTAGGTCTGGAGGGGGGCTGTTCTCCATTGCCATCAATTGGGGGCCTTAGCACAGCCTTTCTTTGTGGTCATATACACATGTACTGCTGGCTGAGACTGTTGTTGGGTTTGTGAGCCTCACTGACATGCGTGTGTGTGTCCTATGGACACACATTTGGCCCACCACATGTTCTGCAGTGGGATTTGTCTCCTTATCTAGTACTGCCTAGTATGTTAACACCAGTATTTGTTATGGATTTCATGTTGCCCGTATAGGTGTCTACTATCTGCTGCCATCCCATTCAGCCACCCGATTTCCTTGCATGCTCATATCCATACCATAGATGCAAGTAGCAGAACATACTACTCCATTCAGCAATTGATAGAGAGAGTGACTTACCTTGTGGCTGTGCCAGTATTGAGGATGGTGCTGGAAGGCTGACTATGTTGGATGCACATAGTACACTGCTTATACATGGTTAAGCACAGGTAGTGTCATGTTTGGTATTCCTTTTACTGTATGTGCGAGTCAGAGAGAGGTGTCATTCCCTGGGTTCCTACCATGTCAGTGTATGTGCTATGCATTGCCTCATTGCCAAAGCCTGGGCATACCAGTCATGCCTCCTTCTGCCTACAGGGGTAGGCTCAGTTTGTTCCTTCTCTGAGTCACTCTATGCCTGTGCCGGCCTTGGCAATGGTGGGGGACTGTGTGGCCCTGCCCCATGCTGTTCCTGCTTCAGCTGTTTCCACAGGATCATATTGTGTAGCATGGCACATACAATGACAATTTAGGTAAATGTAGCTGGAGAGTACTGCAAGGCTCCACTGGATATGTCCAGGCACTGGATCCATGACTTGAGCATCCCAAACACACATTCTATTATGATTCTGTTTTTTGCGTGTGCCTCGTTATGGAGCTCTTGTTTAGGTGTGTGTGCATTTCTGATGGGTGTCATCAGCCACAGCTCCAGTGCATAACCAGCATTCCCCACTAGGTGGCTATATGGGATGTTCCCATTGGCAAATCTCTGGTACAGCTGCGTCATATGCCAGATGTGGGAGTCATGATAGCTTCCAGGGTTGCCAGCACACAATTTCATTATAATACATTGGGCATCGCACATGACCTGGCAGTTGATGGAGGGGAAGCCCTTGCAGTTTATGTAGACCCTACCCCACTCACCGGGTGGTGCTTTGATGTGTATGTGGGTGCAGTCTACCCACTACCTCAGGGTATTCTGCTATTTGGTGGAAGAGACGCATATTGCTGGTTAATGCCTCACAGGTGTTGTGGAAATATATGTGCTCACTGGCACGTGCTGACATGGCATCCATGAACTGGTGGACTACCCTGAATGCTGATGCCTGTGAGATCCCCATGATATCCCCAGTTGGCCTTTGGAAGGTACCTGTGGCTAGTATTCTTAAGCCTACACATACCTTGGTATCCACTGGGATGTGTTCTCCTCTGTTGGTTCTGTGTGTGAGGTGTGGCCGGCACAGCTCAACAATTTGCTGTAGGAGGTCCCTGTCCATCCTGTAGTGCTCCACTATCTCTAGCTCATGTAGCTCCTGGTAAGTTACCCTGGGTCTGTACACTTTTCACCTTCTCCTCACTGTGGGTTGGTCATCAGCATTCTCATCTTCACCATCCTCAGCCTCTTCCACATATTGATTTATGAGAGAAAAAACAGCCCCTATCATTTTATCACTTTTATTAGGTAAAATTTCCCTATTTGTGTACACCAGTGGTGTAGAGTTTGTGGGAAAAATCAGAGGGAAAGGTATTTGCATAGTTTATAGTAGTGTGCTGGGCTGGGCTGCTGCCTGTGTAGTTGGCTGATTCTGATACATTTCACCTGCCAACTATGCTAGTTCTCCTTGATTACCTTCCTACTGCTGTTTTCCCTTCCCACTGCCTTCCTGTTTAAGCCCCGAAGTGCGCCACACAAACCCAGTGCTCAGATGTGAACAGAGCTGCTATTTCCTGTTTTTTTTTTTTTGCTGTTTAAAACCTGGTGCGTAGCTCGCACACCCATTTAGGCAATGTAAATACTGCTAGGCAGATTCAGACACACCCCCTTCCTTAGCTGTGCTTAGCTAAGGGCAAACATGGGCCACAGAGCTCCATTAAGCTTATAGCATGCATGACATACCCCCTTATGAAGTCATCTAGCTCTTAGGCTTACACAGTGGTATTACTCCACCTACATGGTTGGGTACAAGCTAGCACTGAGGGGAAATCTGTGATTCAGTATCATTGCTCTCATTTGCATAGGATTCACTGCTAATTCATGGTTACAAAACTGACATTCGGCCTTCCCCCCTAGCAACCACTATTCCATGGTCTTATGCTATGCATGACATTGACTATTGTGGCAAAATTATGATTTTGGTTTAAAAGCTTATTTCCAACTTTTTTTTATTATTTTCGGTCCAATCCCATTTGCACACCACTGCCCTGCACTTAAACGGCTGAAATTGGCCAAAAAAAAAGTTAATTTTTATAATTCTGCAACTAATTTTCATGCCTATGGCCATATATTTGGCCTTTGGTATGCCTAACCCTTCTAATACATGCATGTTTATGAGCTGTCATGCCTCAGTTTTGTAGTTTGCAGAAATGTATTCAGCTACTGGCTGAATACATTTCTGCAGTCTACACTATTCCTGCACGGATGCCTGCCTGCTTCCTGGATCACTAATTCACCTAATTTGCATGTTTTTCAACAGCAAATGAGGTAATTAGCATACAGGGGCTGTGTCCATGCAGGAATAGTGCAGGACCACTCGTGCATGTCCCGGGAGCTCATTCCTGGATTACACATCAGCCATATTACCTGCAGCATCCCTTGCACTATTCCTGCACACCATGCAGAGCTTGCTGAATCCTGGGGATGGCTTAATAGGCATGATCTGCCTTTGATGAAATCAAACTGGGTTGGGTCCAGTGTCTGAAGGTTTCCTATGTCTTTGTTGATCATTTCCATGATATTTGAGCTTTTTTGGCTTTGCATATAAGACTGGTCAGACTAATGGGTCTGTAGTTTCCAGAATCAGTTGATTGTCCACCGTTATGTAGAAGGATGACTGTTGCAGTCTTTCATTCCTGTGGCATGAACCCTGTTCTGAGACCCTAGTTAAATAGTGATTCCAATGGCATGGATAATTCATATTACAGGCTATTCAAGAGACATCCTGAGATTTTATCAAGGCACATGGAGACAGTTTTTGTAGCCATAAATATTACAGCAAGGACCTACTCCCTATTTACAATTGAGGGAGTTATGCTTGAAGGCATTTCCTGGAGTTGGCTGGCGGTGAGTTGGGGATAAACTTGGAGCTGAATTTGTCAGCCAGCATATCACCTGGTTTAGTAAATGTGGCAGCATTAACCACCAGTTCAACACACCATTATGTGCTACCTTTGATGTTTCTGACACAGCTGAAGAAGGCTTTAAGGGACACAGTCTTGACCTCAGAATTGGATTTCTTTGTCTTGATAAGCCCTCTTAGTTTACTGTTTAGTTTAATTAGAGAAGAGAGAATAATATATTAAAATATTAGTCACTTTTTGTTCTCTTTCAAAGTATACAGGTAATAAAACAATAGAATGAATAAATGAAACATCCTTACAGATTGCAGAAAATGTATAAGCAAACATAAAACAGTCTTTGTCCATCTCTTGTAGACCTTTGCTACACTGTCATCACATAATAATTCAAATATTGAGGTTGTGCATTCTATGGCAGAAATACATTTTCATCACATGAAGTTGCCATAACTGCTGTAATTCCAAAATAATGGATATGTAGACTAATAATTGTCCATTTTTTCAGGCTGATACTGTGTAGGGGAAAAATGAGTGAAGAAGTATACAAAGACATAAAGAATGGTACAAAAAGTCAATAAATTTGATGTGCATTCTGAATGTGGCAAGAGCATTAAGCCAGTGTCCTGCATAGATATGATAGCATAGCAGTCAACCTAAACAGCCATTAACATGCAAATTATATCTGGTTATAGCAGTAGTATATAAATGTGGATATAGACAGCATAATGAATTATGGGTGGTTTAGAATATTTGTTTCTAGTAGAAGTGTAAGAATTGTCTAGAGGGTAAACAATGATTTGCATGGTAATGGTGGCTATGAAGTTAACATAAAGTTTCTCACTATATCACTAGCAGAGATATGTACGATGTGTCCTACAATAGTGCAATACAATTACAAAGCTAATGGACACAATATGCAAGGCATGCCAACAAACAAAATAATAAGCATTCTCTGATGCTTTACATGTATATAAGCATTAAGCTAATAACCATCGAAGGTAAGCTGGCACATCGAGTTTAGCACATACATTACTTGACTATTAATGTATTTTCAGTGTTATGTACTTGGAGAGCAATGACACGCAATTAAATAATCCTGGTACAAAAACTGAGATACCATGTGCATTTCAGTCACTTTTGGGGGGAAGTTATGTAATACTGCACCTTATGTAGGGACTCATGTATTTATGCAATGGCATATCATCCAGAGAGATGTGGCTTGAGATGTTTACAACTTTGTTTTACATCTGTAGACATTTCACCTGTAGTTTCATATCTTTGCAAGTCACTCAGTGCTATAACTGTGATTAAAATGAAAGCAGTTTACCATAAGATGTTAAGTATGAACTTTGCTTTACTGCATAAGCATCACATTATCTATCCCCAAATGCTTGTCAGTAACTCTGAAAATTAACTAATTTCTGTAACATAAAGGAATGCAATTATATCAGTTCATAACAATGTATGGCAGTAACACAGGATATTCTCCATGGAGACTAAATGAATGCTCTTTACTATTGCACCACTAGCACAGAAAACAGGTGTATGTGTGTGTGTGTATATATATATATATATATATATATATATATATATATATGTATAGGTTTACATTGAAAACCTTGAAACTGCATCGGTTGACCAGCATGTGGTTGAATGACAGTTTTCAAGTCAGCAGAATGTCGAACCAAAATGTATCCAATCCACTATAGCGAACAGGTATTGTAGTTTGAGTAATTGGGTTTTATAGTCCTAAGGAACTATATCCAATAGTGCTGAGAACTTTTGCAAATTGGCTTTACCCACTCATAGACATGTAAAACAAATTAAATGCAGACATTATTGATGAATGCATAATAGTTTAGAATTCCCCAAAACCTTTACTTCCCCTGTTATCATGGAAGATCATGTAATGAAGGTGCTATCCAAAACCAAAACTACTTTCTCCATTGGGCCTGAAACATCCCTGAATATTTGATAAACAGTGTCCAACATACTCTTAATGAATTCCTCCATAAACTGCTCCCCCTAAGGTCACCTACAGGATTTGTCCCAGAAGTGTCTCACACTGGAGGGGTGATACCCTTTCATAAGGGTAGCCCTACCACTAAGACCAAACACGATAAACTCATTAATCAGACAAGTGTAATCTGCAAAGCCAAAGAAAGCTTTAATGCTCTCTTTAACTATGACATCAAAAACCTTATTAGGATTGATCCTCAGCAGTTTGGCTTTCTTAAAAAGAAAACCTGCCTGTTGACCTTAGTTAAGTTCTTTGAGAGTGTCACACAGACAGTGGTACACACAACATATCTGCATTTGGCTAAGACATTCAGCACTATACCAAATTGTATCTAAGCTGAATGTTCCTGAAATAGATCCCTACAATGTAAAATGGATAGTCAACTGGCTAAAAGACACATCCCACATAGGGTTTTAGACATGTCATCAAAATCACAAAGATGCCCAAAGGAGTCCTCAAGGCTCAGTTTTGGAACCCCTATTGTTCAACTTTTACTTTTCTAATTTCCAGACTTGGGAACCAAGTCCTCTGGCTAACTAACTTTGCAGATGACTGCTGTTGTAAAGTCTGACTCTGATACCCTCATCCAATAGCTTGAACTCACCCTAGTAAATATATGGTGTACAGAAAATGGGTTCAAATTAAATGCAAAGTAATTTAGTATGTTACATTTGGAATATAAATGTTTCCCTCAAGACAGAATATTGACAATATCCTACCAAATCGGAATGTAGCCAACAACCTAAAAATGTGTGTTAATAATTCCCTCTCATTCAATCATCATGTGATAACAGTAGATGAAAATTATTTCTATTTACCATAGTTTCCCTGCATTTGGCATTGATTTAACCAATTATTGAATAAACTTTGGCTAACAAAGTTCGCAGATGACTGCAAACTAGGAGCTATAATCAAAACTCCTAACGCTGTGGACATCCTACAAAAGGGCCTCACTGAGACAGATGCCTGGTGTCAAAGCCATGGCCTCAAGCTCAATGCCAAAAACTGCATTGTCATCCCAATTGGTAAAAGCTCTGTACCCATGAACTACCACATAGGTGGTAGTCTACTTAACATGGAAAGTGTGATAAGAGACATTGGGACACAGGTAGACAGTAGTCTCTCCTTTGGTAATCACATTGCCACAGTAGTCAGGAAATCCTTCTACATGGCACACCTCATCGCAAAAGGTTTCTCATCCAGGAAAAAAGAGGTAATTGTTCCTCTCTACTCATCACTCATTAGACCCATTATAGAGAACAACACCCCTTTTGGTATGTAGCTCACAAGACATCTACAACAACTGGAAAGGCTGCAGAAATACCTCAGAAAGAGGATTACTGGCCTCAAACAGATGCCCTACGCAAACCGTCTCAAAAAAACTCCAGCTTTACTCCGTTGCATATCACCTACTCAGAGGCAATCTCTGCCTAACATACAAAGCTATGTCATACCCAGAGCTGTTGGACATGCTCTACCTAAAGAAAACCCAATCCCTCTGAGCTACATGCTCTAGGGACCTAAACCTTGTCACCACAATAAACAGAACATGCTGGAGGGATAGATTCCTATACACACTGAGCAGAGTGGATGAGAGGTGTTGACTACAACTATTAGCTGAGATATATAAGTATCCTGTTTTTTTCAATTATTTATACTGATTATTGTTTCTAGCAATTTGTATATAGCACTTTTATTGTCTGCTGCTTAGTTTTTGAGTGTATTTTATTGCTATTAAGTAATCTGCACGGGTAACCGATTTGTTTGCAGTTAAAAACATTCTGTATCTTTACAAATCTTTATCTGTTTAAAAACTTTCATTTTGTGGTTTTCTGTAGTGCTTACTGTCTGTAGGCTAATAGCTTTAGTATTTGTCCTAGTTCAGAATTGCTGGCTCTGGGCTTGTTTTATTTATACAATGATTGTTCAAAGCACATGAATAGGCCATCCTGAATTAGCTGAAGTCTTTCTTTTCCTTGGCTAGATTGTGTTAAGTGGCTGCTGGCTAGTGGGGGCTGGTTCTTTTGTGTTTTTGTAAAAAAAAAAAAAAAAAAAAAAAAAGTTGTTCTTCTGGTATTTAAGCCCTAACTTTGAGAGGGTTTCTGTCTATACACACTGAGCAGAGTGGATGAGAGGTGTTGGCTACAACTCTTAGCTGAGATATATAGGTATCCTGTTTTTTTTCAATTATTTATACTGATTATTGTTTCTAGCAATTTATATATAGCACTTTTATTGCCTGCTGCTTAGGTTTTGAGTGTATTTTATTGCTATTAAGTAATCTGCATGGGTAACTGATTTGTTTGCAGTTAAAAGCATTCTGTATCTTTACATGTCTTTATCTGTCTGACTGTGCTTCTCAAACATTTTGGAAATATAGAGTATATTTTAGAGCATTTATTATAACTGTAATTGCCTTAATATTGCTACAACTCAAGTGCTCTAGTTTGCACTGTATCTAAAGTGTTTGTGTTTTAGCTGCTTTTCTGTATATATAGACTTCTCTGTATATGTAGACTAGCTACTTATTTTGCTGTGTTACTGCCTCTTAAATAGTTTTTCAGTTGTGCACTTGCCTTGCTTCATTTAAAAAGTTTTAAATTGCTAATTTTGTAGAGTTTTAATTGCATTTACTGTTTAGGACTACACACTCAAGTGTGTTAGCCTTTTCTGTGTTTATTTACTGTATTATTGCATTGTTTAGCCTGTTTCAACAAAAAAAAGAAATACTATCTTGTTTGCTCGTTTCCCACCTTTTCTAGCCAGTCCATATCCCAGGCTTTGCTTGTCTCAGGACTTTATTTTCTGTGCTCAGAGCTATCCAGACCTTGCTGTAGTAGAGGGAAGTCCTACTGCTTACCAGTGGGACTGGTGACCATTGTACTGCCTATCTAACGCTAGAGGAGTGGTTTCCAGCTCTGAAATTGTAATTTTATTAGCCTTTTTGGGCTGATTTCTATCCCTTTCAACTTTCTGGCTTAAAAACGCGTGTGTTTGCACATTTTTCACATTGTGCAGCATTGCGAGGCTGCAGTTAAACTATTCCATGTGCCAGAAAGTCTGCTCTTCAAATTAACCTTAAAACTAGCGGGTTTCTCAGTAGTAGCACTAAAATCTGAACCCCTGTGACTAACACTTGCTCTAGAACCTGCTGGAAAGCACTAGGATGCCTGAAACTGATACAAACACTCAGCTCTCCTTGTCAATAAGGAGAAATTAATCATAGGCAGTAAACAGCTGATAATTGCAAAGGTAAGGGAAAACAGCTCTTAAACTTTACAAAAAATGCACCTAAACAGGCATGTCCAGGGGTCAGCTTCCGGTGACTTCTCCTGTCCACCTGGTGAATCTGGGCATACTGGGGCAATGCGTCAACTGCCTCATGTACACAGACAATCCTCTCCTCCTACCACCCAACACTACAACTGGAAGCAAAGCTCTCTCCAGCCAAGATTGTGCTAAACAGTCAAGAGGAGAAGGTTAACACCTGCATTACACCTCAAGCAACTCATAACCCTTCAAAACCCACACCATCAACACCCACACATAGCAACACTAAACCCACATATGTGGAGGCCCTTAACATTAACCTGCCCAAGCAACAAGGACCTCCAAAGCCGAAACGCAAACAAATACCAGTCACAACCAAAGTGACACATAGCTCACAACACCAGTGTGCACCCAACAACAGCCCCTAAGGCAAGACAATGTACCCAACACTTTAGTCATAGGTGACTCTATAGTCAGGCACGCTGATGTCCCACTCACCAGGCTGAACAAGGAGAAAATTACAGTCAGCTGCCTGTTGGGTGCCAGGATCCACCACATAATGCATGCACTCAAGTCACTCCACAACAAGTACAAATACTACTCTGTCATTGTCCGTGCTGGAGTGAATGACTTGAGACATACCTCCCTGGACTACATGAAAAGAGACATGGAAGAGCTCTTGGATCATGTGACCCAGGCAGGTATGACCCTAGCCCTGAGAAGCATCCTGCCTTCGCCCAGAATCATACCACAGTATAAGGACAAAATGATTAACTTCAACAATTGGCTAAGCTTCTGGTGTCATTCAAAGGGGATCCAGTATTTGTCTGCCTGGGAAGACATGATCGACAAACCACAATGCTTTGCCAGAGATGGTCTGCACCTGTCACCCCTGGGATTCAGGTTACTGGCTAAAGCTCTTGCCACCCCTATAGTGCCTTTTTTAGGCAAGGTTCAAAGGATAAAACCACCACTGTAACAGATACAAGCATGCAAAATCTGAAGGTAATGCTACTCAATGCTAGAAGTCTAAACCTCAAAATGCACTCTCTCGAGACACTCCTAAAAATGGAGAACATCGATATCTGTGCGGTAACTGAGACCTGGTTCAAGGCTCCAGAGACCATCCCTGCAATACCAGGCTACAATTCTTACCACACTTTTCGGCCACAAAACCAAGACCGAAACACTAAAGATGGAGGAGTGTCCATATTCACCAAGGATATTCACATCTCCAGGCTAGTTGCCCAACACAATGCATCTGAAATTCTCCAGGTGCAACTAAAACTAGGTAAGACTGCAATCCAAATTGTAGCTTGCTACAGATCCCCCACCATGCCCCAAGATTCTCACTACACCTTTCTAAACATACTGGAAAATATTAAGATACAACAAAACACCCTAATACTGGGTGATTTCAACTACCCTGCCATTAATTGGGAAAACTACTTGGGTACCAACTCCTTTTCCCAACGGTTCTTGGAATTCATAAATTCCAATGCCCTGGTACAACTAATCCATTGTCCCACTAGGGGCTCCAATATCCTAGACCTGGTCATTACCAACATGGGAGATAGATGCTCCACACCAGTGGTCACCCCCTCATTGGTCAGGTCTGACCATAAGCAAATCACCCTTGACATGCACATCCCACCCCCAACCCCAGTAAGGAAACCTCCTTAAAAAACTTCTCCAAAGCCAACTTCATGCTACTGAAGTCAGAAGTGACAAACTTCACAAGATCCACGCAGATGGGATCTGGAAGTTCAACTGCAGAATCTTACACTAAGGCACTGAATTGTGCCATCCCAAATAGAACCAAAACGCTCTTCTCCAATAAAAGGAAGCCAATCTGGTGGTCCCCTGCTATAAACAAACTATACAACAGAGGGAAGAAACTGTTGCAGAAAAGAGGAAAATCCCAAGATGAAAAAAACTACCTCACCAGCCTCAGTAAGAAGCTGAGATCCCTCATAAAATCCTCAAAAGCTAGTTACGAAAATAAAATTGCCAAAGATTCCAAAGACAACCACAAGGCATTCTATAGTTATGTCAAGAATCTAAATGGCAAAGCTCAGATCTGCTCTGAGCTACAACAGAATGGCATTAAATATACTGATCCCAAGGATATTGCCAATATCCTGGCAGATCGATTTAGTGCCAACTTCACCCCCCTCTCACCCCCGAAAGGCCCATCTCAATACCCAAAGACTGACAAATTCCGATAATCATGGCCACACAGGTAGAAACCGCACTCTCCAAAGTTAAGAATACAGCATCCATGGGACCAGATGACATCCCAGGCTGTGTATTACATGAACTACAAAATGAACTGGCACCTCACCTAAGTGTCATGTTTAATCATAGCCTCACCTCAGGCTTCGTGCCCACTGAGTGGCGCACAGCTACAGTTATCCCGCTCCACAAGGGAGGATCCACCTTGGATTCCAGGAACTACCATCCCATCAGTCTGACAAGCCTGATCTGCAAGGCCATGGAACGCATTATCATGGAACTTATAAACAAAGACATTGGCAACCTTCAAACACTGGACCCCACCCAGTTTGGGTTTGTGAAGGGCCGATCTTGTCTCCTGAATCTGATTGACTTCTTCTAATCAGTCTCCAGAGCTGTGGACGAGGGTAAGGCAGTCCATACAGCCTATCTGGACCTCACCAAGGCCTTCAACACCATCCCCCACTCTGGAATCATAGATAAACTTACTAAGCTGGGCATAAATCCCTACGTCACTCGATGGGTTGCCAACTGACTTACTGACAGAACCCAGACTGTAAAAGTAGCCGACTCCAAATCCAACTCCAGAAAAGTGACAAGTGGAGTACCTCAGGGTTCAGTTCTGGGACCACTCTTGTTTGGCATCTATTTCTCTGAAGTACAGGCCAATACTAAGGGACTCTGGCTAACAAAGTCTGCAGATGACTGCAAACTGGGAGCCATTATTGAATCCTCAAATTATGTGGTTGTTCTACAAAAGGGCCTTACAGAAACAGATGCCTGGTGCCAGAGCCATGGGCTCAAGCTTAATGCCAAGAAATGTATAGTTATCCTCTTTGGAAAAAAACTTGTACCCATGAATTACCACATAGGTGGCAGGACACTAAACATCGAAAGTGTGACGAGAGACTTAGGGACACAGGTGGACAGTGGTCTCACTTTCAATAACCACATCACAACAACAGTGAGGAAATCCTTCTAAGCGGCACACCTCATCACTAAGAGCTTTTCATCCAGAAAAAAGGAGGTCATTGTCCCACTGTACTCATCCTTCATTAGACCCATTATAGAATACAATGCCCCATTTGGTATGTACCTCTCAAGACATCTGCAACAACTGGAAAGTCCACAGAAATACCTCACTAAAAGAATCACAGGCCTAAAGCAGATGCCATATGCTGACCATCTAAAAAATCTCCAGCTATACTCTGTGGCATATCGTCTACTCAGAGGTAATCTCTGCTTAACATACAAGGCCATGTCAAACCCTGAGCTGTTGGACATGCTCCACTTCAAGAAATCCCAATCCCTCAGAGCCACATGCTCCAGGGATCTAAACCTTATCATCACAATGAACAAAACATGCTGGAGGGATAGGTTCCTTACCCAGAGACTCCCCATACTCTGGAATAGACTGCCCATACATGTCAAGCAGAGTGCCTCATTGGCCCTCTTCAAAAGGAACCTTGATGATTGGATGGGAGATAGGAAATTCACCCCGGGGATCATGTCAGTCACCCTGCTAAACAGGGGCCCAGAGAAGTAAATATTGTGGGAAGAAATATCCAGGGAATTGTTATGGCTAGGCTTGCATAGGCCTTAGGGCCGATAGCCTAATACCAACCTATGAACCTATGAACCTATCCCAGAGACTTCCCATACTCTGGAACAAACTACCTATCTATATCAAACAAAGCTCCTCATTAGCACTCTTCAAGAAAAATCTTGATGATTGGATGGGAGATAGGAAATTCACCCCGGTGATCACTTCTGTAGCTCTGTCCAACAGGGGCACAGGAAAATAATTTACTTGGGTGGCGAAAGCCAGGGTACCATTTGGCTAAGCTTATATAAGCCTTAGGGCCAATAGCCTAGTACCTACCTATGAACCTGTGAAACCACCCTAATGAAATGTACATTACTAGTAATATCAAACAGATGGAGAGGCCTGCAGAGTTTCTAACTGAGAAAACTTCCAGCATTACAGACCCTGAGTACTAAAAGGGACATGAAGCTCTCTTCCTTGACTGTATTTCTTACAGACTCCTGCGGGTCATTTTTTACCTTGCATATTGCACCTTTAATGGACCAGATGTCCTTGATCAAACTTATATCCAGAAGTCAAATAGTTCCAAAACCACCAAAACTAGAGATCAAAATCTTCACCACCAGATAAATTAGACCAAATAAACTTACTATAGCTAGCAGATTTAGGAGACTATCTTGTTGGAGGAATAAAGATGATTTGGTGATGTTTCAAGAAGTTTATTCAGTTAAGTCGGTAAATGGATGAGTATTCTTTTTCTTAGACATTCATTTCAACAAGTCAATTAATTAAAGGTAGATACTGACATTGGTGGGTGGGTCATGGGGAAATGATAGGATGTCTGAGTATCTGAGAGATGGAAACATAAAGACCCAATCACATAGTCCAGAGGTTAGTTTTTCATTTCAGTATAACTGAAGGAACCATGAGGGTTTACCAACTCAATGACTTCATTCTTAGCTAAAGTTGTGAAGGAGTCAAGGATGGATTTATTAGATGATCCTGATGAAGCTAAGACAGAAGTGTTTTCTTAAATATACTACTAGAGTAGTTGCTCATTTTGTGTTGTCATGCTTGATTTTATTTTTGTACATGTGTTTAACATAAAAATAAAAAAATGAGAATTCAGCTGTCTCACCACTGTGAGTTACTAACTTCTTGAAAGTCATTTATGCTAAATTAGAGAGTTATAACCAGACTGTGACAGATATTTCACCTATAAACAGTGGAGTCTTGCATATGTTAAGGGCATTGGTGTGTCTAGTCATATGAACTCCCTAGGCTTACACCACATCTTTTACTGGTTTATCTACCACTGCAGGTAATTTCTAACTCAACCACTTCATCACCTCTTTAGACTTTGCCTGATGCAAAATATAATGCCAAACATTTGGAAAAGGCATTCATTATCCCCCTGGCCAAACAACCTAAACCCCAATTGCCTCACACTATTGTCCTATCTCTATCTTCTCTATACTTAGAAATGCACTAAAAAAATCATCTAAATACAGCTCTCAAAATACATTCAACAGTACCATCTCCTTACCCCAAAACAGCATGGAAATTGTCAGGTTGTCATCTACGATGGCACTTTGGTGCCTGACAGACAGTATTCTCCTCAACATGGACAAAGGTAACTTGAGAGGAGCAATATTTGCTGACCTCACGAAAGCCTTTGACCTTATCAACCAACAACTTCTTCTTCTTCTGTCTGTCCCTATTCAGAACACTTTTTATTTTAAAAGTTGTGCACATTTTGTTCTTGTTTGTCTGATGAAGTCTTCCAATGGTGGTTGATGAAAAGTGCTTCACAATAAATTTTAGTGAGTGGTCCTAGCTACATCGGAGCCTGTTTGTCTGTTTTTTTTCTCGTTTTTCAAGAGTTGGTTGTAATTTTCTTGGATTTCACCTATTTAGAACATTGACATTAGTAACACATTCATTACCAAGTTCCAAGACTTCTGGTCAAACAGATCCTTCACAGTTAAATCAGTTCTTCCTTCTCTCAGCCCACACATCTTTCAATGGGCATACCTCAAAGTTCTATCTTAGCTCCTCTTCTCTTATTTTCTTAACAAGCTACCTCATGACCTTTGTACTCTACAACGCATCCTCTCTGCTGATGACAAGATACTCTTTGCATCCAGAGCAGCAACTCTACAATCAATGCACAGCTATGAAAATACCTTAACTCCTTCTCTCCTGGCGCACTAATCATAATCTAACATTTAATCCTACAGAAACCAAAACCATGCGATTTGTCACCAGCCAAAAACTTAAAAAAAAAATCACAAAAGTATCTAAATGAAATACCCTGCCTTCTTGTCATCTATGTTAGAGAGGGACGAGTGACATATTTAAGGGAAATAGTGGACACTAGATGGCAAAATGTCCAACAAAATAGGAGTAGCAAAGCAGACTCTAATTTGAGGAAAACAATTCTAGGCTAGCCAGTTCTTTGATGGCCACTTGGCTAGTTGGGCAACTGATCAACGCGCAGCATGAAAACATGAGCAAACTATAGTTTAAGGATTTCTTAATGGATATTTGTTTTTTGGTAACCAACCCTGTATTGTATTATAGATAAGTGTAATGAAAGGAGAGTACACTGCAAGCTTTCACTGACAAAAAATAAAGGCAGCAAGCAGGGCAGTTGCCCCATTCCAGATTCCCAGAACACAATACTTTCTATACTTTCCTTTAGACTTGCTGCACAAAAAGAATCAGGAGAAGTTTGAAGTGATGCATCACCTTTATATACCAAAAGAGACTTCAAAGAAATAGTATTGTGCCAAAAAAGCATGCAACAATCATCTATACATGGAGAATGCAATAACATTCATTACTTAGTAAGGGATAAAGATCTGGGGAAAATGAACGTTGATTCTTCGCTTTTGAATCCCTTTTCCCCATATATATTCTGCATGTATCAAATACTATGTATGGCATCTTTTAAACCAGTAATCTAACTTGTCTTGTGGTTTAAACATGGATTTTTATAGAACCAATAGCTTGCTTGCAAAACATTCTTCACGATTCATCACTACACATTTATCCACTTAATAATTTTGTCATGGCTATCTTCTTTCTAATTTATTCTCACAGGCTGAGCATAAAAACAATCTATTTGGACCAGTATTCTCTCCCAGTTAAGAAATGAAAATAAGAATATATGAACAAAATAATATTTATTAACGATTTTATCAGTAAGAAAGAATGTTTGAGTTTTACAGGCTTTGTAGTGTGTCACATCAGTGCATGGTTAAAGTAATGCCTTAAAGATCTGTAATTGTCTATAATCACTTTTTTAAAATAATTTTATTTGGAATTTGGCATGCAACCAGGCTGCCATCAGTTCATAGTCTTTTGACATTAAGTTTAGAAGTGATTAATTCCTCCACAGACCTGACACTAGAGGCTGGAAAATAGTATTATTATTCCTATCGATAGTAAATGCATACTTTTCCTGTCAGATGCTACAGATTCATATAGAAGTCTTCTCAGTTTGACGGGTGCTATATGCAGTTTCCTTACACACTTTCTATACACAGTGAAGTACAGCAAAACATATCACAATAGCTCATTCCTATCAACAAGCTAGGTTAATTCAGGAAAACTGATGTATCATTTGTTCATTTGTATTGTCATGTTATGGAAAATTAACCAAAGAGAAGAAAGAACACTCTATAATTCTATCATACCTGGAAAATCCCAGAATCAATGAACTAGTCAAAGTGTTTATTGTTCTAGTAGCTATTTCTGTTGATGAGCTTTTCTCTGACACTGAGAGAGAAATCAATAAATACTGACAGGATAAGATTTCTGACATACTGACAATTTGTCAGTTATGTTTCAGAATAAATTCCTGATTATTGCAAAATGTTATAGTATGTTATGAGGTAATTGCAGACAGTTATCTGGTAGATTATTTCATACTACTTGTAGCTTGATATTTCAGAGTTTAGGGATAAAATAAAATCAGAAAATTAGTACTTTCATTTTTTTATTTTTATTATTTTATGTTACTACTAAAAAGAAATTCATAAATGTACAACTGGGCATATACTGGGCATATACCTTCACACACCAAACACAGACACACACACACAAAGAAGCAAGCATGGATATGCACATACACACACGCACACACACACACACACACACACAAACACACACACACACACACACACACACACACACACACACACACACACACACACACACACACACACACACACACATATATGCATTCTCACACAAACATGTATAGTCTATAGATGACCAAACTCACACACACAGACACAGGCACACACACAGACAGACAGACACACACACACACACACACACACACACACACACACACACACACGCGCGCAAACAAATCACTCTGTCTATGTGCACTAAATATACGTTTGTATACATATATGCATACATATATAGATATATATAAATATATATATAATATATATATTATATATATATATATATATATATATATATATATATATAATATATATCTATCTATATATATATATATATATATATATATATATATATATATATATATATAATATATATATATATATATATATATATATATATATATATATATATATAAAACATTTGCATTAACCTTTTAGGAATACATTGAAAATACTGGAAAAAAGATGAAAAAAACTTTTGAAACTATCTTACTTGTATATACCAACTCCACTTAACAGATGCACAACTGTAGGAGTGAATGAAAAACTCCACTGCAGTGCACCATTGTCTCGCACAGTATTGGTCACGTGTTTTATTAAGACTTTAAGACTCTAGCAAAATAATCCAGTCACAGCCTATATATATATATATATATATATATATATATATATATATATATATACATACACACACACACACACACACACACACACACATGTGTGTGTGTGCACATATATATATATATATATATATATATATATATATATATATATATAAAACAAAAATAAATATATATATATATATATATATATATATATATATATATATATATAAATATCTAATATATATATATAAATATATATATATATAAATATCTAATATATATATATATATATATATATATATATAAATATAAATATCTAATATATATATATATATATATATATAAATATCTAATATATATATATATATATATATATATATATATATATATATATATATATATATGTTGTTTGTTCTTCTTTCGGCTTTTCCAGGTTAAGGTCGCCACAGCGGAACTCCGGTCCGCTAATGATAGGCAGTAGATGTTTAAGGTGCCGAGGTGCCAGCTCGACGCCCAGCCTTCAATGAAGGCACACCCATTCACGCATGTCTTTTGAATGCCACTCGACTGCGGGGAGGACATGCAGACTCCACACAGAAGGCGCTCCAGCCGAGAATCGAATGGGAGAACCTCTTGCTGTGAGGTGACAATGCTAACACTGCACCACTGCGGCTTAACTTATATACACATAGATATGATATGATGATATATATGATCAAAATGATCCTGTTCTAGTGTGCAGAAAGATAGAGCTTTGACTCACCGCAGGCATCTTGGGTTCAGTTAGCAGTCACTAACACTGGCATCTTGAATACGATGACAACAATGTGAAGGAGGAAAGCCCACTTGACGCTCTTGTTTGAAGTGTGTGATGAGCATATAACATTGCATTTTTTCAGTGGCTGAGGCTCTGTTGGGTGTTGGGGCTTGCATTATAGGCACAGTTTTCAAAGGGAGGTCTAGGTTTGATTACATTGTACATGTAGCCACAGATGACAATCACAGAGCCCATTGTACTGTAATGCCTTGGGCATATTATGGGCATGTGCAGTTAGTGGACAGGGCATATCAGAAAAAAATATATCTTGCTGTCTCTGTGTATAGTTTTCTAATCCTAGAGGACAGGGCATATCAGAAAAAGATATAGCCTGCCATATCTGTGTATGATGTTCTAGTCCTTTCCCTGAAGAAATAAATGAGCCATATGGTGTCATCAAAGTAGGGTGAGTGGATCTTATGTAGTTTGGAGGTGGAGCTGATAGACAATGGAGGAAAAGGACAAAAACAATCTAGCTAGGGCTATCTGCATTACTGCATATTCATTACAGGGAACAGTAGATGGTACCACACATAGTACAGCATCACTGAGTTCATAATTACCATGGATCTGCATACAGCCTATTTAATATGCATCACCAACACAGGTGTCTACAGATATAAGTGTATACAGATTCCTCTTTTTCCTGCATGCAGTTCTGCATGTCATTTATTAACCGATGGCATTCTGATATCAGATGACCATGTCCATCTACTGTGCTCACATCAGCCTCCACCTTCAAGTACCAGAATAATGCTGCTACTGGTTAGTAGCATTGCTTACGAACAGTAACCACTGAGCTGGAATCACTGTAAGGAGCACCGCATTCACCTACTCAGGGAAACTTATTCTTCTTTTGCATGTACCAGCCATTCTCCTTGATATGAAAGTATACTGAAAAGTAATCACTAACACATGCATAGCATAAATGCTGCAAAAAAGCTTTGCATCCCCACACCCTCCTTAATTATATATTCTAACAGAAGTTATACACCTGACAACAAACAAGAAAACACAAGACACAGCAAATCAATGCTGGTGTACAAGCTCAAACATTTACAAATCTGAGGGTACAAGCTGATAGGGGGCCTTAACAAATAATACAGTATCTTCTAAATTGCTACCCCAACAATGCCTATGCTCAGAAAACTATAATAAATACCGTCTCTAAATATTCATAGTTTTCATTGAAATAGCATTTCAGTCAAATATATTTTCAGTCATTTTTTTTTTTTTGCTATATGTGAATCAGTCAAATGTACATTTAAAGAAACATAGTAGAAGCCATAGGAAGTTGGTGATATCTAGATTTAATTACATTAAATATTAATCAATTTTGTCTTAATGTTCTGCATATGAGACTTAATTGGAAACCCTGTAGTTATAATAATTTAATTGCTTGACTATTTCTAACTGTTATCTAAGTATAATAAACTATATATCTCCTTTTGCTTCAAATAATACCACTTTTCTTTTGCTAGTATTAAATTGTAATCCCATTTTGGTCACCTATTCCAGCAAGGTACAAAAATATATATTCAACTCATCTGCACCTCTTGAGTCTTGTATGACTGCAACTACCCTTATAGTCAACAGCATGTTTACAAATCCCGAATTTCCATGATGAAGGAGGGCCTAAAATACATATTGAAAAGGATAGGTCCTAATATGGAGGTCTGAAGAACTCCCATATTTGGTGCTTTTCGAAAGTGAGTTAATGTCTTGGAACATAATATGTTTGTCTTGGTTTGTTAGCCAACTTTTTAACCATTTGATAATATATTGATTTACCCATAAGGTCTTCATAATTAGTAAAACTGAATCATGCATGAATGTCTCAAATGATTTTGTTACATTTAGGCAAACAACCAGGCAACCTTTGCCTCACTTCTTTAGGACACAAACATTTTCATTGAGCTTGATCTGGTAGGAGAAAATGGATTGACCTCTTAGAAACCATATTAACTACCATCCAGCTGTGGGCCATAGATGTTACAGCTTATGAAGTACTACAATATACAACATTCAAAGCAAAACTTTTACCTATAATTGACAGTAATACTGCAATATACAACATTCAAAGCAAAACCTTTACATCTAATTGACAGTAATACTGCAATATACAACATTCAAAGCAAAACTTTTGCCTATAATTGACAGTAATGCTGCAATATACAACAGTCAAAGCAAAACTTTTACCTACAATTGACAGTAATACTGCAATATACAACATTCAAAACAAAACTTTTACCAACAATTGACAGTAATACTCCAATATAAAACATTCAAAGCAAAACTTTTATCTATAATTGACAGTAATACTGCAATATGCAACATTCAAAACAAAACTTTTACCTATAACTGACAGTAATACTGCAATATAAAACATTCAAAACAAAATGTTTACCTATAATTGACAGTGAGACTGATAGGGTGATAATCACTTCCTGTGTATTTCTACTTTTTAAAAATAGGCAATATGTATGATCCTTTCCAGTCCATAGATACTTATCCTTCTGCTATTGTGTCATTAAACATATGCACAAGTGGGACTACTTACTGCCCTGAGCTATAGTACAAACTGATACTGCAGAAATGCTGTCTGAACCTGTAGAGCAAGTTTTCTTTTCCCTGCTAATGGGAAGTGTGACATTTTCCTTGATTATCTTTAATCCTTTATTTATTTAACATTTGTTTACTGGGTAAGTGGGCAGGTTGAAGAACTCTTTTTAGCCTCCATCCAGGCCAAGCAGACTCTGACAAATATAAACAAAAATACTACACCAACAAGTAATACATTCCATGAACAGAGGTAACAGAAAACATAAGTCTTAAGAAGAATAAGCATACAAGGAACATTTATAAGCAAAGGCATTCAAAATACATACTCCATACAATAAGACAATGAGTATAACAGAGAAAATAGCCAGATGGACAATAAGTAAAAGACAGTGCAATGCAACTAAGGCTAGGACTAATAAGTATACCACCATCAATCTCAATCCTTTAGCCACAACAATATTGCCATTTTATCTGCCACACGTCTTGAGTCTGCATATAGAATGTCTTACCCAATAGTTAAGATTATTCTTCATGCTCCAAATATTACTATGGTTCTGTACTTAGGTTTGCAGATACTTAGCAGAAAGTGGGTAGATGCCATTATGCATGTACATTAATCCTCATTTCTGAAACAATTACATTTGTCGGTATCATGCAAGTGAGAAAAAGGAGAGATTTCTTAAAAGACAAAACATTTCCGGCTTTCTTTGATTTCTTCTTTTAGAGAGGTCCAGGAGGCAGGGGCAAGTTTAGAGATGTTTTTTTTCTCAGGTCACAATATATATATATATATATATATATATATATATATATATATATATATATATATATATATATATATATATATATATCTATATGTATAGTTCTCCTTCATACGATCGAATTTCTCTAAACTCGAAAGTCATAAACTTGAAACCAGAATCTCGAATTTAGAGAAACTCAAAAATATGAACGGGACAAAAAAAAAAATTAACACCTTTCAAATGTTTTCGCAGGGGGGGCTTCGACCCCTGCACCGCCCCACACCCCCTACTTAAATATACCTACTCCGAGATTGCACTATAGTGAAGCAAAGGAAAATCTCCCATTCCGCGCTGTTCGCATAAGCGCAAAACAGAAGATTTTCCATTCCTCCGCTATAGTGAGGTCACAGAACATTCACATTAAAACTGCTAGGGTACAGGGGGACTTGGCCCCTTGCAATACGGTAAGTTAACTTTTTATTTTTTTAAAACCTAAGGCTCCCATTCACAATTTCGAGTGAATGGAAGTTCGAGATTCTGGTCTCAAGATTATGAATTTTGAGCTTCTATCCATTCAATCTTGTGAAGGGGAACTATATATATATATATATATATATATATATATATATATATATTGATCACCTTCATTTCACCAACACTTCATTTCAACAACACTCATTTCGTTGAAAAGGATATATGGCCTATTCCCCACTGTAGAGCAACCCTGGAGTTAGAATATATAGTAAAGGGTGGTGTGGGGGGCACAATCCCCCACAATGGGGGTGGGGTGGGGGGGTGAAGCCCCCCACATACTGGGATTCTATAATGGTTTGTTGGTAGTTATTCATTGCACTTGTAAGAATGCATCTGTATACTGTAAAACGTTTATGATATGTGAGGGGCTTCACCCCCCCACTCCCCATTGTGGGGGCTGTGCCCCCCACACCCTCCCTTACTATATATTCTAACTCCAGGGTCGCTCTACAGTGGGGAATAGGCTATATATCATTTTCGACGAAATGCGTGTCGGTGAAATGAAGTGTCGTTGAAATGAAGTGTTGGTAAATTGGGCCTGCTGACTTGGTTGTTGGTGAAATGACTGCCGACGAAATGAAGGTGACCTATATATATATATATATATATATATATATATATATATATATATATATATATATATATATGGGTCTACTTCATTTGACCTAACTTTCATTTGCCCAACAACCATTTCCCTGACCCAAATTGACTGAAAGCTCATTTGCCCGAAAACTCATTTGCCCGAAAACTCATTTGACTGACAACTAGTATTAGCAAGAAAAAGGAATATGCCCCCCTCCCCACTGTAGTGCGACCCTGGAGTTAGAATATATAGGTGGGGGGTGTGTGGGGGGCAAAGCCCCCCACTTCATTTCATATGATATTGTTAACCTTTGATGTAATATTGCTTAGTAAAAGAAAAGTAAGTGGGGGGCTTCCACACCCCCTACCTATATATTCTAACTCCAGGGTCGCACTACAGTGGGGAGGGGGGCATATTCCATTTTCTTGGTAATACTAGTTTTCAGTCAAATGAGTTTTCGGGCAAATGAGTTTTCGGGAAAATGAGCTTTCAGTCAAATGGGGTCAGGAAACTGAGTGTCGGGCAAATGAAAGTTAGGTCAAATGAAGTAGACCCATATATATATATATATATATATATATATATATATATATATATATATATATATATATATATATATATATATCTACATACATACACATATATATTTAAGAAGAGGGGGATAGCATCATTAGTTAAGAAGTTTAAATATCAGTGTGTTAAGCAGAAGTGAGGCTCTGTCACTTACAGGTAGCTATTTACCTTTTCTGATTGTGTGGCAATGGTATTTGTATTAGTTGGACAGGTGAATACATATGAGAATTTGATTTTTAGCTTTTTGGAAGAAAGTGGTATTAGAAGAGCCCTATGCTATGAGAGGCCGTTCTTTTTTAAGCCTGGGAAGAGGTATATTAATGGCTATGGTCTGTTGAGTTTCTATAGTAAGGTGAGAAATCCTTATGATAGCCTTAGTTGAGCTAGCACTTTGTGGATTTAGTGTCAGCATGTTTATGAAAAGAAAGATGTTGGTCAAACCGGATTCCTAAGTATCTTTGCTCAATGAAATAAGGGAGATGGAAAAGGAGGCCACTCTATCTTTAATGGAGAGACTGTGAGTCAGCATAAATGTTTTATACATACCAAATAGCTTTAGTGAACATTTTTGGCCATTTAAGATAAGGTTATTTTCATGGAGCCAATTCTAGATACATTAATCGACAGATTGCAATTTGTGTTGCAGGCTGACAGTGTTCTATTACATTTTAGGAGAAGAATAGCATAGAGGGAGATCCCGGGAAGGATAATTTAGGAAAATATGAAAACAGATGGGGATCTAAGACAGAATCCTGTAACAAACCCTTGTTAGATGAACCTGAAGTATGTGTGGTATCTGGCCTCTCACTTTTTAATTCTCTAAGTCTTTTGGGTTTCTAATACTATGATGGGAGTGGACCCCATTCCTAAGTCAAGGTATGATTAAAGTTCATGAAATTAGTATTGTTTCACTCTTTGATGTCAGCCAAATGTGCTCTTCACAGCAACTGCTATATGACCAGTAATGACTCCTTCTGCAATTCATATAGAGTTACATGTATCAGTAACATATCTAAGTTGTTGTTGTCTTTTGGCTTTTCCCGGTTAGGGGTCGCCACAGCGGAACTCCGGTCCGCTAATGATTGGCAGTAGATTTTCATGAATGCCAAGGTGCCAGCTCGACGTCCAACCTCCAGCAAAGGCACGCCCTTGTATGCATGTCTTTCGAATGCCCACCCAACCATGGAGAGGACATACAGACTCCACAAGGAAGACACTCCACACACTCCAGCCGAGAATCGAATATGAGAACCTCTTGCTGTGAGGCAAGTACGACTGTAAATTATTTTTTATATGATCTGCTGCTCCTACTAATACTGGAACTGTCTGAGTATCCTTTTTTCCACACTGATGTCACTTCTGCTTGAAAATCCTGGTATTTTATGACTTTGTCTCTCTGTATATAAGACACTATAGTCACTGGGTATAGCAATTTCTGTGATCAATGCTACTTTTGTTTTCTTTTCATGGACTACTATATCTGGTTTTCTCACATCTATTTTTTGAACTTTTGGTAGTGTCTGATCCCATGTGATATAAACTTCATAATTTTCTATAATGCTTTGTAGCTCATGTTTCCAGTGTTTTTCATCTACTTCTGTATTATGTTTGCACAGTCCTGACTGCAACAGTCTTGTCACATTATTATGCCTTTCAGTATACAGTCCTTCTGCCATTAGTATATCACAATCAACAGCAAGATGTGTAACTGTTTCCAATTCTGATTTAGAAAAAAACTGCATTTGTCTGTTTTTCCCACATGTTCAATGGACTTTGTAAACCAACTGTCTTGGGACACCAACATTAACCTTTCATCTTTTGGTTTAAATTCACTACTCCTTAACCATTCATCCATTTGATCCTGATCAACCTGAGGTTATTCTAAGAGTTTTCTATACTTGCAACTATATTTATGCATTTTCCACATTTCTTGCCTTCTCATCTGATCCTTCACCTTATATTCTTTATTTAGTTTTTGGGAACATTTAGTTGTTGCCTGTTTTTTTATCTACTTCTGGTTTTGATTTCTGTTGCTGCTTAACGCAGACATGTTTCTGCTAAACTAAGCAGGGAAGTCATCTTGGTCTTATTCTCCTCGCGTTTCAAAACTTACACTACATTCGGGTCTTGTGAAGTCAGCAGATATGTGTGCAGTCCCACAATTGCAAATCTATACATGAAATCAATTTTGAGTAGGCCCATACCTCCTTTAGAACAGGGAATATATAATCTTGGTATGCACTGATTTTTAAAAATCATTTGATGAGCATGAAGCATCCTTCTTGTTTTCTGGTCCAGCCTATCTAACACTTTTTGGGATCAGTCAATCACTCTGAAACTGTGAGCTAGGACAGGAAGAGCAAATTGGTTTACAGCCTGGACTTTGTTCCTAGATGTCAATGCTGTTTTCAGTATAAATTTAGGTCTTCTAAAGTATTCCTTACTAAGTTTTATTCACATTTGTTCATGTTTTATTGTTGATCCTTCATCAGTTGCCAAATATTTATACACTTTCAAGTTCTTTAATATCACATTATTGTTCCAAACTGATGTTTTCTTGGTGCTGCAGCTTTACCGCTTTAAAGGCTGCTTTTGCACATTTATCAAGACCAAATTACATTTTATATCATCTGAAAAAGTTTTGGCCACTTGCAGTTGTGCTTTCAGCTCCTCATATGATGAGCTATACAGTTATAAATTATCTACAAAAAGAAGATGAGAAGTCTTTACACTTTGTTGTTTTCTGGAAGCCAAATTGTAGCCATGACCTAATCTGTTAAACAGACAGCTTAATTGGTTAAGGTCAAGACAAAATAGCAGTGGTGACAGAGATTCACTCTGGAATACCCCCTTTACATTTTTATCCTTGGAATAATAATTTGTCCTTTACCATGACTTAACTGCAAGGTAGTTTGCCACTGTTTCATGGTCACTGTAATATAATCATCAGTGTAGGGTGTTCCTTATACATTTCTAATCACTCTTTTATCCATGAATGTGGGATGCTGTCAAATGCTTTTTTGTAGTCTATCCATGCCACACTTAAATTATTCTCCTTTTTACAGTTCTCAGTTATGCCTTTAATAACAAATGATCCCTTGTTTCATATGACTTTCTTTTGTTACCCTTTTGTTCTATTGCCATGAATAAGTTTTCTTCTAAATGACTACAAACTCTGGTGGCATCAATTACAGTGTATAGTTTACATGTCATCAGAAGGCAAGTTATTGGTCTATAGTTTTAAGGATAGTGCTCTTAAGTAAAGTGCATTGTTTTTCCTGTTGTTAACCAAATTGGTGTCTGTTCAGGGTGTGCGTATAAACAGTTCTTACTCATGGCTAAATCTTCATACAAAGATGTTAATACTTTTAGCCAGAAGTTAGGTACTGGGTCTGGGCCTGGGGTTTTCCATTTAAGAGCTTTTCTTAACTTTGTTTCAATCTCTCTGGCCATTATTTCATCCCACCTAATAACCTGTACATTTGAACTTCTTATTCCTTCTTTTACTTCTTCTATCAATTTAGCATCTTTGTTATGCTCCACAGGATCTACATAGATATTTCTGTAAAATGTATCTATTTCTTCTTCTTTGGTGGTGTTCAGTTCCTTCTGCCTTGTTTCCCAATTCTCTATAAAACTTTTTTGGGTCATCGATAAATTGCTTATTTTGTACTTTTCCTTTATACTTATCTGCATATCTTCTAAGTTTTTCTGCCTGTGCTGATATTTTTAGTTTATTATTTACGATAGTGCACAAATGATCCTGCTCTGTTATAATAGTGCATGTTGCTTTTATCACGTCTATCTTTCTGAGTATTTTTGTTGATTTGTTCCGTCTTCTATACCTTCCTAACAGTGACACTTCTTGCCTTAATTGCTTTATTGTGTTTTCTATTTGATATTTCCATGATGGCATTTGGTTTCTTCCCTTCATTTCCCTTATACCCCTTTGTTTTTTGTGGTAAGACTTTATCTGTTATTAATTTAGCTGCACAGTAATATATCCTATTTACTTCTCTTATATCATATGAATCGCTATTGACAGTCCTAATTACGGTGCTCATTTGTTTTATCAAACTTCTAACCTTTTGGGTTTTATTGACCTTCTGTAGTCTATTCCTTTCATTGATCTTAATATGTCTGTCCATTTCTATTAAATCAAGCAACTCTTCTCTTAAATCATTTTCTTCTAAATCGAGGGCACATTCTTTGCCCTACATTTCCTGTTAGCACTCTAGAGAAAGTTCCAGACCATCTTCCTGTGCCATGTTCTCTTCAGTTTCATCCTGTGTCATCCATTGCTCTTTCATATGAGAACTCACTGGCCCATCACTCCACAACATTGACTGTGTCAGTGTTGCCACAGTTTCCTGTTCCTTCCCTTGCTGTCCAAGTCCAACTGAATGCTTGTACTGGTTTCCTATGGAAGGTTTCAAAGTATCTTCATATGCAATTGTTCAGATGCTTCCTGCTCCACTGGTTTCTCCTTAATTTGGGTGTCCATTTCTCTATTCTGCTGTGATGTTATCTGAGTTAAGTTTTCTACACTAAATCCATCACTTCACAGGTAATCCACAACCGCAGTTTCTATTTCTTTAACTACTCCATTACTAATCCCCTATTCAACTTTTCCTCTTTGTTTTCTTATTTTTTTGTATTGTAAAATTTTTCATGTCTGGATGCCCTTACCTGTATTTCTTTCCAAATATCTTTGGTGCTGCTCTTTTTGTACTGATTAGTTTTACTTTCTCCTTTGCATAAATATTGCACCATATTAAATCTCTTTTTGTTTCCCAAGTCTATATTTCTTCTTCACGTCTCCTGCTGTTTCTCCTTATTTTGGGGACTCATTGTTCCATCATGTTGTGATGTAACCTGTGTTAGACTTTCTACACTAAATCACTTACTTTGCAAGTATTCCATAATTTCACCTTCTATCTTTTTTAACTTCTAGTTGACTAATCTTCTGTTCTACGTTGCCTCTTTGTGATCATATTTTTCTATTATGAAAATTAACATGTCTAGATGCCTTTGCCTTTATTTCTCTTTGAATATATTTGGGGATGCCTTTTTTGCATTGATTAACCTGGATTTCTCCTTTGCATAAATATTGCATGATAGCCAATCTCTCTTGTCCATATTTCTTTTTTTATACCTTTCAAAGGTCTCTAGATTTTGTTCTTTATATTTTCACACTTCCTCAGTCTCTTCTTTTTCTAAATGTCCCAAGGTTTCTTGGTCTATATAGTGTTTTCCTGGTCCAGTGAGAGCGAAACTATGATTGAAGAAATATTTTTTTTAATCAGTGGAGGACATTGTCAGAAAAGCCTGTCACAGTGAGTTTATGAACTAGTAGGGCAGAATCATATTGTCAAATGCTTTTCTAACATTGATGAAGATGCCTTCATTGATTTTACCCTGCTCTGCATTGGAGTAGATGTGATCAGTAAGCAAAAGATTGTAGTGGTGGTAGTGCAGTAAGTGATGAAACCATGTTGTCTCTGACTGAACATATCAGACTTGGTGATATAGTTGAGTATTTAATTGTAAATGATTTTCAAGAATCTTGGTGAGGGATGAATGTTAGAGATATTGTGAGTGTTGTTGTCTGAGGAGGGGCAGGAAAACTTTTGGAATGGTATGGCAAAAGCATGTTTATAGTTATGAGGCAACATATTGGTAGTAAGATTTAAGTTAAAGATTAAGATTATAGGTTTGCAGATTAATTTGCTTCACATCCTGAAGATGTCAGGATAAATTGAATGGAAGGAAAGGTGATATAGGCAGTCAATCTTCTCTAGCAGCTTTCCTTCTTCGGTTTTGGTGATGCTGTTAAAGTAAAAAGGGTGATATTGTAGGAATGGGTCTATATCAGAACACCAAAAGTTCACATTTTCAAATGTTTTTACATCGACCCCTAATCAGCGAACGCTGACAACATTGAACATTCAGAACAGCAAATTTTTTCCTAGGGAAAAAAATTGCTGTTCCAAAACACATACACACAACACAAGCACACCAAACAAACAGCAATCCACACACATACACCCAAAATCTTACAGCTAACCCTACACTAAACTGTACAAACAGCACTAACTATCCACTTACCTTAACCCAAACCCTAACCCTAAGGTCCGTCACTATCGCACACTCACCTCACCCACGCCCTAACCCTAACTCACCTAACCTGCCCTAACCCTCATGTCCACGCAATCGCACACATACCTGCCTTGTGCCCTAACCCTAACTCACCTAACCCACATCCAATTGCACACTTACCTGAACCTGACCCGTAACTTTCCACCACAGCATTGAAAACAGCGAAACAACAGAAACGGACAACCAAATTCTTTCCCTAGGAAAAAATTCGGTTATCTGTCGTTTCGCTATTTTCAGCATTCACTGAATAGGGGTCGATGTAAGAACATTCGAAGGTATGAACTTTCGATGTTCTGATATAGACCCTGTAGGAACTTGTGCAAAGGAAGAGTGGGTATAGAGGGCACTGAGGAGTAATATTTGTCAGTGGAAGATAACCCTGCAATAACATTAGTACCCTATGAGAACCTTGGATTTACTAAAACCGAACTTCTTATCTCAAAGCTGCAACTTAACCTCAAAAAATCCATCTATATCATCTGTATATATCTACCCCCTGGAAATAACTCTTCTACCATAGAAGATATCCTCAGTTGGGCCTCATCCACCTACCCACAAGAAACCATAATACTAGGAGACCTCAACTTAGACTGGTCCTCAATATCCACTAACAACCCAGCATCCCATATTAATCTCCACGGCTTCACTCAAACTATTAATACCACTACTAGGATTAACAAAACTAATAACAAAGAAAGTATTCTTGATTGGATTTTGGTAAACAAACCTCAAATTAAATATCAGTCTGGAACGCTACCTGATGACATTAGTGACCACAACCTAACCTATATTATTAGACAAAAAAATACCTCTAATTACTCTCCTTTATATAGGACCCTACGTAACCTCAAATGCTTTAACCCAACCCCTTTTAAAACGGAACTAAAGGCTTGTAACTGGAACCCACTAAAAACACTTCCTCTTCAAGAAGCTGTTAATTTCTTTAACAACACATTCCTAACTATTCTTGATTATCATGCACCAAAACGTTCTATTAGAATTAAGGCTAGGCCAGCCCCCTGGCTAACAAAAGAGACTAGACAAAAAATGTCACTTAGAAACAAATCTTGGTTAAAATGGCGAACTAGCAAATCTCCCATAGACCAACAGACCTTCAGACATCTGAGAAATATTACCAAAAAATCAATCCTCTCTGACAAAAAGAACTATTATAGCAATCTTCAGCAAGTGAATCACAATAATCCTCAAAAATTCTGGTCAACCCTTAATAAACTTCTTCACCCTGGACAGACTACCACCCCCCCCCCTTCTGGGTCTGATACAATTCCTCCCCTTGATACTGCCAACACTTTCAACTCATTCTTCATCAATACTATAAATTCCTTGGCCTCCCATCTATCCAGTGACAATACCATCATTCATGACCATACTTCCTCCAAACTACCAACCTTTAGGCTTCAACCCATCTCCACTACCTTTATACAGAGATGCATTCTCAAGCTTAAACCTTGCACCCTCTCTGCTGACCAGCTTCCTTCTGAATTCCTTCAAAAAGCAGCCTCTGCAATAGCTTATCCCATATCAATTCTCATTAATAGGACCATAAATGAAGAATCCATCCCGGATGTATGGAAAATCTCTTACATCATACCATTACATAAAGGAGGAAACTCCTTTGAACATTCTAACTATAGACCCATAGCTCTATTGTCACCTCTAGCTAAAATAATGGAAAAATGTGTCCACCATCAGGTAATGAATCACCTTCTACAAAATAAAATACTAACAAACTGTCAACATGGCTTTAGGCCTTATCATAGCACAACTACTGCTCTGCTCTCCTTCACAGATATTATTAACAATAATCGCAACAATAATGTCCTGTCTTCTGCTCTCTTCATAGACCTGTCCAAAGCCTTTGACATGGTCAACCACTCTCTCCTTCTAAAAATTCTCGAATCTCTTTCCTTAGCACCTGAGACTATCCACTGGTTCAGCTCATATCTCACTAACAGGAAACAAGCTGTCCTCTGGGATAACAAACTCTCATCTCTTCTACCAATCTCCTTGGTGTCCCCCAAGGCTCTATTCTTGGACCACTTCTTTTCTCCCTCTTTATAAATGACTTGCAAGTAGCCATTCCTCAGGCTATCTGCATTCAATATGCTGATGACTCCACACTTATTTGCTCTGCTAAATCCATTTCTGAACTTCAAACTAACACTCAAGCTGTATTTTCTAAAGTTGAAACCTGGTTTCTAAAACGATGTCTACTCCTAAACGCAAAAAAGACCAAACTACTTCTCTTTAAACCTACTACCAGATCCCCTACACTTGACTTCTCCATTGTGTCTAATAATGGAACCATCATATCACCTGATTCTTCTACCAAATTGCTAGGTGTCACAATTGATAACAATCTCTCCTTCGACCTTCATATCAACAATACCATTAAATCTGTAAACAGGAAACTTGGCTCTCTATATAGAATCAAAACTTTTTTAACCTTCCCAGCAAAAGTGAATCTTGCCCACTGCATCTTATATCCACACTTCTATGCCTCACCTATCTACACCAATCTTAAGAAAACAATCTCTAAACTATCTACCTCCTACAACAACATAGCTAGATTTGTTACTGGAAAACAATTTAGAACCCACCATTGTCAGAATCTGCAACAACTTAACTGGCTCGAACTGACAAACACGTTGTTCTATCCCAACTTATGTTTGTCCAAAGAACCTTTTACCAACCTCTGAATACACCTGCTCTTTCTAACCTCTTAAGCCCCTACTCAAACCTGAACTCTCTCCGCTCTTCTAGCAAACTGCTAGTTACCTTAACCAAATCTAATAACCTTGCTGGTGATTCCCTTTTCTCCAATGCCATTGGGAAACACTGGAATAAACTTCCTCCAACTTACTTCAATTGCTTCTACTGCACTGTTTAAACAAAAACTAAAAGTTCATCTTAATAACCACTGGATATGTTCCTGCTCTAAACCTGATTAAAAATTTACTTGGCTCTTTCTCCTCCTCACGGCTATTTGTCTCTCTCTATCTAGCAATACATATCTTTTCTATTCTGTACTTTTGTCTTGCAAAATGTTCTCTTTTCATTTATCTCTTGCTTTCTAGTTGACTCTCTCTAATTGATTCCAATGATGAAATTATGGTAACTTATGGTTTATATCTTTAAATAGAATTAGTTATTCTGGTCTTGAGTAAAACACCTACCTCTTTTTTTTTAAATCTGTTTGTTAACTTTGTTATTATATATTTGTTTGGTTTTTGTTGTATTCCGTCCATGTCTTCCTGTGGAGCTTTTCTCCCCGGGCCTCTACTGAAAATGGAAATATATCCAGTTAGACCAGCCCGGTTAACAAATGTAAAATAAATAAAATAAAATACTTATTAAAAATCTTATATTTGTCCAGGACTATATTTTCTTTATTGGAAAGAATCCCAATTCCAACCTGAGATGTCTTACTTGGTTAACATACTTACAGTATAGAACTGTATTGATTATCTGCAAAATGTAATGGCAAGTTTTACTTATAAATCTCATATACAATATTTTCTTTATTCTTAATAGTTTTGTTAAGTTTATATAACACTGATGTTTCCTGTTTAAACTCCCCCTTTTCCTGGTTAGAATATTATTTATGTGATTATTACATATATGTTTTAAATAAGGTCAAATTACAATTCACTGGGTTATCTGGGCATCCTTCACTTGAGTTAACTTACAGATATTCCATTAGTTTATATTTTTATCACTTTGCTCATAATAATTCTTTTACTTAATGCCGAGCCAGGCAATATTATCTGATGCTGCCAATGGTTACATTACCTTTACATCACTAGTAAGCTCACCCTTTCTCACCAAGTTTAAATCCAGGATGTCCTTTGAGCATGTCAGTATGTTTATAATTTAGAAAAAAGTTATACGAGTTCTTTATATCCAAAAAGTGATACCAGGTAAGAACTGGACTGATTTGTAAACCAATTAATTTAAATCCCAAATTATTATTGTTGAGTGTTCATCTAATTAATCCTCAAATGTCTGTAAAAATGTATTATTATGTAAGTTACTCACTGTTGGATTTTGGTAAGCAATAAAAATAATTCAACAGTCATCTATAGTTTATTATTTTTTTTAGGATTAGAGTTAGCAATTGTCCATCTTTCAACAACTCCAAAAAAATGAAGACAAACTAGGATTTAAAGCCAAAGGAACCATTCATCAGATAGCAGATAATTGAACATCCAACACCAAAGAAAACAATGCGCTGTAAAACGACAATTTATTTTAAGCAACAAACAGGTCTTGCTTTTCATCAGCGACTCCTCACCAACTTCTTCAGAAATTTTAAAATTTAAAATAACATACCTACACAGATACATGATGTCAACACGTTCACCTTCCCACGAACTCAAGGTTTGTAACACAGTAACTAACTTAATCACTATTCAAAATCATTAAATCATATAAAAACATTTAAAAACATTTAGAACGCTAATAGTACCAAATTTGCAATCAACCCGAATTGACACGGTGAAATACATATTCCTCCTGCCGCATTCGGGAAGGAAGTATGTATTTTCACCGTGTCAGTTTCTTTTACGGGTTGATTGCAAATTTGGTACTATTTAAGCGTTTAGCTTTCTAAATGTGTTTTTAAAATGTTTTTATATGATTTAATGATTTTGAATAGTGATTAAGTTTAGTTACTGTGTTTACTTTAAACGTTGAGTTCGTGGGAAGGTGAACGTGTTGACATCATGTATCTGTGGGTATTTATGTTAGCCACGTTTGTAGCGCGATATTTTAAATTTTAAAATTTCTGAAGAAGTTGGTGAGGAGTCGCAGACAAAAAGCAAGACCTAAAAAAAATGAAAAGACCAATGGTTAGACCACAGCTGAAGATAAAAATGGAATAATCCACGTCAGGAAATAAATCACTTGCAGCTTCACAGTAGTGCCCTTTATAAAACCAAAAGTTGTAACTGTGATGTAGTAGTCAAGGTAGGAAACGGTTCACTTGCAGTTTCACACCACTTTATTAAACAAGAGTAAGCACTTTCGCGATCTAAGTCAGCTGATCACTTCTTCAGACTCATAAAAACAGTTAAAACATTGGTATTTAAAATATGGTTCAACCAATGAAAACACATATAGAACTATGACATAGACTAATTAAAATTGCATACATCAGTACATTAATTTGCCTTATATTCTGCATAAGATGAAATAAAATATACATATAACAGACACATTTTATGTAATAATCCATATTACTTAATGTTTTAGTGGTCTGGATTTTAAAAAAGGTTTCAAGGAAACAGCATTGTTCAATCCAGGAGACCTATCTGCCTGAAGTAGTAAAATCCATCTTTGTTCGGCTTCCTCTACCTTATTCCTTATATCACCTCCCCTCTTACTTTTATTTATTATTTCTAAAACCACGAAATTAAAAATATGTTTCCTATCTTCTTCTTCCACATGTTTTGCTAAAGCACTTGTGTCTTTTTTATTCCTTATATCTCTAAGGTGTTCAAGGATACGTTCATTTAGACACCTATTGGTTTTGCCTATATAAAAGGCATGACAGACAGTGCAGAAGCTGAAATAAACCAAATTTTGTGTTCTGCAGTCAGCATAAAAATTTATATCAATTATATAACAGAGTTGCCTTTTTAAGGACCTCTTATTTCTAAAAAGGCAACTCTGTTATAAATCCAGAAACAATGAAATAATGATCCTATCTGATAGGCAGGGGACTTTTCCTTGCAGATATTGTACAGCATGTGACTATTTATATAATAGGTTCATAGGTTCATAGGTTCATAGGTTTATACTAGGCTATCTGCCCTAAGGCATTTATAAGCCTAGCCCAAAGTTTTGTGGCTTACGCCACCCCTTATGTTAAAAAATACTGTGCCCATTAGTTTGTTGTGCCTCTGTCCAGCAGTGACACAGAGATATAGGTTCATAGGTTTATACTAGGCTATCTGCCCTAAGGCATTTATAAGCCTAGCCCAATATATATATATATATATATATATATATATATATATATATATATATATATATATATATATATATATATACATCAGACTACTCCATGTAATCGAATGTTCCTAAAACTTACAGTGTTTAACAACAGCAGAAGTGATCGAAAGTCATTTGTTCGCTTCTGCCAATGTTAAGTCAATTCAAGATTATGCACAGTGGGGATCAGGGAACTTGCCCTTTCCCCACTATAGAGAAATCTCAGAGCATATATAATTATCAGGAGATGTGGGGGTGCAAGGGGTGCTTGTTCCCACTGTCAAAAACATAAATGGTTTATTGTTTCATTGTTTTGGCTTTCAGTCTTTCAGAACAATCATTAGCCTTTCAATGTTTGTGTACTTTGATGTTTTAAAGTACACCCATATATATAAATAGCTAACTAGGTGCAAGAACTTCAAAGTCAAGAATGCATGGTCCTAAATTATCCTTCTCCAAAGAATAACCAGCACTCAAAGAAACCATTTAAAATAGTTTATTAAGCATTTCCCAAACAAGCATAGCAGCAGGCACAAATAGCTGATCACAAACCAGTTTCACCCATGGGTAGCATCACTGCAATCTATTGCTCTGATCAGATAGGCAACTATTTATAAGCTTTTTAAAACACCTAAATTATAAATCCACATAATTAAATAATTATTATTCTTAAATACAATACATCAAATATTCTTTTTAAAACAGAAATTCACAAGATAAAATGGTAAAATATGCATACATGTATCTGTCACTGTCTCATATAATTCTATTGCAATCTAATTGAGAAAAACATTATTTATTTATTTGTTTATTATGTATTGACATTTGATTACTGGTAAAGTCTGATTGGCTAGAAGCCCATTTTTATCAGATGTATGGGGAAGAAAGCTCCAAATTATTGCAAAACATTTTAAGAACAATAATTAATACAATCTTCAAAAACTAAAACAAAACATCGGCAGTTTAAAAAATTATAACAAATTAGACATAATATAAAACATTGGTTGAGAATCGATACAAGCTATATGACAGTCATTTAATACTTAGATATTTTAGACAGTTTGTAGAGAAATTAAATGTAAGTTAATAGGTTCATAGGTTCATAGGTTTATACTAGGCTATCTGCCCTAAGGCATTTATAAGCCTAGCCCAAATTATTGTGGCTTACGCCACCCCTTATATGAAAAAATACTGTGCCCATTAGTTTGTTGTGCCTCTGTCCAGCAGTGACCCAGAGATGATTCCCGGGGTAAACCTACGATCTCCCATCCACAGGTCTAGATTTCTCTTGAACAGAGTCAGCGAGGTGCTCTGCCTCACATGGACCGGGATTTTATTCCACAGCATAGGGAGTCTCTGAGTGATAAATCTATCCCTCCAGCACGTCCTATTTATATCCGTGCTAAGGTTTAAGTTGCTTGCTCTAGTGGTTTTGGTGGATTTGGATTTTTGAGGTGGAGCATGTCCATTAATTCCGGGTTGGACATGGCCTTGTATGTCAGGCACATGTCACCTCTGAGCAGACGGTATGCGACTGAATAGAGCTGGAGTTTCTTCAATCTGGCAGCATATGACAGATTTTGGAGTCCCTTTATCCTTTTGGTGAGGAACTTTTGGGGCCTCTCCAATTGCTGCAGATGTCGGGTGAGATACATCCCGAATGGGGCATTGTACTCGATCATTGGTCTGATAAGTGAAGAGTACAGGGGAACAATGACCTCACTAGATCTGGATGTGAATCCCTTCATGATCAGGTGGGCAATGTAGAAGGTCTTTCTAACCACTTTAGCAATGTGAGTGTCAAAAGAAAGGCCACTGTCAACCTGGGTCCCCAGGTCCCTGATAACCTCTTCTGTGCTTAGTGGATTGCCACCTATATGGTAGCTTGGGGTTACCTTGTTTTTCCCGAAGGGTATGACTATACATTTTTGGCGCTTAACTTCAGGCCATGGCTCTGGCACCAGCTATCTGTTTCCGTGAGTCCCTTCTGAAGGATATCAGTGTCCGATGCACTTTCCACTATGGCGCCCAGTTTGCAGTCATCTGCAAACTTTGTCAGCCAAAGTCCTCCCATGTTGGCCTGTACTTCTGAGAAGTAGATGCCAAACAATAAGGGCCAAGGACCGAGCCCTGTGGGACACCACTTGTGACCGGCTTGGAGTCTGACACAGCGCCAGCAACTCTAACCCTGTGGGTTCTGTCCTTAAGCCAGTTTGCAACCCATCTTGTGACATATGGGTTTACATTTAAGCTGGTAAGTTTTTCTACAATACCCGAGTGGGGTATTGTGTCGAAAGCCTTTGCAAGGTCAAGGTAGGCTGTATGGACTGCCTTTCCTCATCAATGGCCTTGGTGACTATTTCAAGAAGTCCACCAAGTTCAAAAGGCATGATCTTCCCTTGACAAAGCCAAACTGGGTCGGGTCCAATGTCTGCAAGTCCCCTATATCTTTGTTTATGAGCTCCATTATGATCCTCTCCATAGCTTTGCAGACTAGACTTGTTAAGCTTATGGGGCGTAATTACCAGGGTCCATAGAGGCGCCACCTTTGTGGAGTGGGACCACAGTTGCCGTGACGCCACTCCTTGGGCACGTATCCTGTGGTAAGGCTGAGATTAAACAGCTGCCTTATGTGCGGGTTTAATTCCTCATTTAGCTCGTAGCACACAGCCGGGGACACCATCCGTCCCATTGATGCTGTGTTTTTAGCTTTAGAGAGAGCAGCTTTCACCTGCGCATTTGAGATGTCCGGGAGGCTACACTCGGCTGGGATAGTTATCTCTCCTTTAGGGGAGAGGGGTGAAGTTTGCACTGAACCTGTCTGCCAGTATGTTGGCAATGTCTGTGGGTTCAGTGATTTTTGTATCATTTTGGACTAATTCTGAGCATATCTGTGAGTTTCCACCCAGGTTCCTAACATAGCTGAAAAAGGCCTTATGATTGTCCTTTGAATCCATGGCAATTTTTCTCTCAAAATTGGCCTTAGTTGATTTTATGAGTGCTCGTAATTTTTTACTAATAATGATCAGGGGTGACTTCCCTTTTATGGATTTTGTTCTATCATGTAATAGCTTTCTCCTCTTATTGTAAAGTTTGTTAATGGCTGGGGTCCACCAGACTGGACGTTTGCCCTTTGTGGAAAGAGTCTTGGTTTTATTTGGGATTGCCTGATCCATGCAGTCCTGGAGGTGTTCATAGAAGGCATTTGTAAGGGCTTCCGCAGCTTGGGTTGTGGTTTCCTCTGACTCAGGGGCCTTGAAGGATACCACACCAGTCTTGAGTAGTGTGAAGTTTGCTTTAGAGAAGTTCTTCACTATGGACATTTTGTTTGGGGTGGGGGCGGATGTGGATTTCCAGTGAGATTAGTTTATGATCAGATCTCACCAATGAGGGATATACTTCCGTGTGGAGCATTTTGTCCCCATGTTTGTGACAATGAGATCTAGTATATTTTCTCCTCTCGTGGGAACAGTGACTAGCTGTTCCATGGCATTTGAATTTATGAACTCCAGGAACCATTGGGCTAGAAAGTTAGGGCTTGAGTAATGTTCCCAGTCTATATTCGGGTAGTTGAAGTCACCCAATATGATGGTGTTTGAGATACATTTATACCCTCCAGTGTCTTCAGGAAGGCTGTGTGGGGTTCCTGAGTTTGAGAGGGTGGCCTGTAGCATGCTACAATTTGTAGAGCAGTTTTGCCTATTGTTAGTTGCACCTGGATGGTTTCGAAGCTTCATGCGTTGCCACCAACCTGGAGGTGTGAGTATCCTTTATGAATATGGATACACCCTCCTTTTGTGGAGTGGTCCGGGTTTTGGGGCCGAACGCATGATATGAGGTAAAACCTAATAGTGCCGGGTGCTCTCACGAGCCTTGAACCAGGTTTCACTTACCGCACAGACATCGATGTTCTCCATACTGAGAAGGGCCTCGAGTGCGTGCATTTTGAGATTTAGACTTCTGGCATTGAGCAGCATTACCCTCAATTTCTTCCCATTTTTGTTTTCTAGGGTGGTAGGTTTAGAATTTGAGCCTTGCCTAAAAAGGCACTATGGGGTGGCAAGAGCCTTAGCCAATATCCGAATCCCAGGGTGACAGGTGCAAGCCGCCCCTTGCAAGCAGCGTGGCTTGTCAAGCATGTCATCCCAGGCAGACAGACACTGGATCCCCTTTGAATGACACCAGACATTAAGCCAATTGTTAAAGCTGATCATCTTGTCTCTATATTGTGGCATCATTCTTGGTGAAGGAAGGATACTGCTCAGGGTTAGGGTCATACCTGCCTGGGCTACATAATCAGAGAGCTCCTCTATGTCTCTTTTCATGCAGTCCAGGGAGGTACGTCTCAGGTCGCTCACACCAGCATGGACAATGACTGTGTCATATTTGTACTTGCTGTGGAGTGACCCGAGTGCTTGTGTTATGTGGCGGATTCTAGCGCCCGATAGGCAGCTTACTGTGACCCTCTCCTTGTTCAGCCTGGTGAGTGGGACGCCAGTGTGTCTGACTATGGAGTCACCTATGACAAGTATGTTTGGTGTTGTATTTGGCCTTAAGGGCTGTGACTGCTTTGCACACTGCTTTTGTGGTTTATGTGTTGCTTTTGGGGTGTCTTGAGGTAGCAGTTGTTTGGGTGTCTGCTTTGGAGGCCTCTGCTGTTTAGGTAAATTTTACTCAGAGCCTCGAGTATGTCTTTGTGTGTTTATGTGTTTGATTCAGTGGAGTGGTAGCATTATGTGAGGCTGGTTTTGTGGTGTGTGTAGTTGCCTTCTCCTCCTGTCTGGTCTTGCCAGTCCTGAGTTGAGAGAGCTCAGCCTCCAGTTTGGCTAAATAGCTGCATCTCTCGCAAGTATTTGTGTTATGTGGGAGGAGGAGAGGGTTGTCTGTGTACATGAGGCAGTTATAACATTGCCTCAAGATTCCCAGATTCACCAGCTGGACCGGAGAGGAGATTGACAACTGACCTTTGGACATGCTAGAATAATATTGGGAAATCCTTAATTGAAAACAAGGGCCAGTGGGGAGTGAGGGTGTAGTGCTTTTAATTTTTAGTGCTGACTTATATAATTGCTTTAGTGAGCAAGTGCCAGGTAACTTGAGTGCAATGTGATACAAGTAACTAAATGCAAAAACGACAAACAGTAACTTTCTTTCAAGTGAAACAAGGAAATAAGTACAGTAAGCAATGCAGATATCACTAGTGATCCACAGAAGCTGAGAAGTTGCGTATTAGGTGAATTAGCTTCCAGGGAAATAACAAGCAAACAAACAACAAGTATATAAACAAAGCTAGATTCAGTAGGCCTGGATCTAGTCTATGATAGAGCAAACAAGGTGAACCAATTTCAGTAAGATACAGTTCAAATATTCAGGCACTATAAACCTTTAACCAGAAAATTCCCAGCTCAGAAGGGCAGAGTCCAGCCTCTTCTCCCACAAGAGTGCAGTCCACGAACCTTCTTAATGTAAAATAACTGGCCTGAAGCCCAAGTGCCTAAACCAGAACTAATACACTTGGACACTGGGCTCTCAATCAGCAGTTCCCAACTTAGAAGGATGAAAGCTACCTGTCCTGCCACCACAGTGCTTGCCACAAACCTTCCTAATGTAAAACAACTGGTCTGAAGCCCAAGTGCTTAATCCAAAAGACTTGAATGATAGCTACACTTTAATCAAGTTACAACCAAGCAGTAATAAATACCATTGAATACTTTAGAGAATGTCTGGATTAGTGCTCAAGTTACACAAACAAAGCTAGATCCAGCAGGCCCGAATCCAGTCTATGCCACAGCAAACAAGGCACCAACTTCAGTAAGAAACAGTTCAGATATGCATGCACTATAAGCCTTTAACCAGAAATTCCCAGCTCAGAAGGGCAGAGTCCAGCCTCTCCTCCCACAAGAGTGCAGACCACGAACCCTCTTAATGTAAAATAACTGGCTTGAAAGCCCAAGTGCTTAAACCAGAATTAATACACTTTTAGAATAACAGACACTGAGCCCTCAATCAGCAGTTCTCAACCTAGAAGGATGTAAGCTACCTGTTCTGCCACAACAGTGCAGACCACAAACCTCTCAGTGCAAAACAACTAACTGGTCCGAAGCCCAAGTGTTTAAACCAAAAGGCTTAGAATGAGTTACACCAAGCAGTAATAAATACAATTGAGTATTTTAAGATGATGCAAAAGTAAAAAGAAGTAGGTAAAAACACAAGTACAGTAAAAGCAGATGAAATTTTTTTTTTTTTTTTTTTTTTTTTTCTGAACAAGTGCTGAGATCAAAGAAACAGATTTGAGTGCTGAAACTAGAAAACTGGCTAGTTACAAGAAAAAAAAACAAGCTAGAAGGCTTCCCTCAAACACAGAAGGGCTTGGGGCTCAGAAGCCTACAAATAGTCTGTACCACTTAACAAGAAAGGCAGGAAATAAGCTTAATTTTTTTTTTTTCTATTTCCCAGATGCTCTCTTTGTACACAGTAGGAGTGCCTGAAATCAGAATATGATCTCACTGCACTCAGTTGAGTGAGCAAATGAGATGGGCCCAGAGGCAGGCTGAGGGGCGGGCAGTTTCAATGCCACTAAGATTAACACCAAAACAAAAACAGGGCGGGTGGGTGGGAATAACTGAAGAGCAGAATAACCAGTTAAAAATTCCTTCAACACTCCTTCATACACAGTTTAAATCAATTTAAATACTGTAGTTTTAAAAGTAAAAGTGCATAAAAGGTACTTAAATTCTCTTATACGTCCAGTTGAATATAACCAAGTTCTTAGCTTGCCAAGCTGAAGTTTTAAAGCAGGAATTATTTCACATGCACCAGTTTAAATATGCAAGGACAGGAAATCACTGACTGTGGCTACCCCCACACCTGTAATTACTAGCAAATAACAAAATTCAGCCAACACTAGCTTTTAGTTCAAGTTACTGAAGAGCAGAATAACCAGTTAAAAATTCCTTCAACACTCCTTCATACACAGTTTAAATCAATTTAAATACTGTATTTTTTAAAAGTAAAAGTGCATAAAAGGTACTTAAATTCTCTTATACGTCCAGTTGAATATAACCAAGTTCTTAGCTTGCCAAGCTGAAGTTTTAAAGCAGGAATTATTTCACATGCACCAGTTTAAATATGCAAGGACAGGAAATCACTGACTGTGGCTACCCCCACACCTGTAATTACTAGCAAATAACAAAATTCAGCCAACACTAGCTTTTAGTTCAAGTTACTGAAGAGCAGAATAACCAGTTAAAAATTCCTTCAACACTCCTTCATACACAGTTTAAATCAATTTAAATACTGTATTTTTAAAAGTAAAAGTGCATAAAAGGTACTTAAATTCTCTTATATGTCCAGTTGAATATAACCAAGTTCTTAGCTTGCCAAGCTGAAGTTTTAAAGCAGGAATTATTTCACATGCACCAGTTTAAATATGCAAGGACAGGAAATCACTGACTGTGGCTACCCCACACCTGTAATTACTAGCAAATAACAAAATTCAGCCAACACTAGCTTTTAGTTCAAGTTACTGAAGAGCAGAATAACCAGTTAAAAATTCCTTCAACACTCCTTCATACACAGTTTAAATCAATTTAAATACTGTATTTTTTAAAAGTAAAAGTGCATAAAAAGGTACTTAAATTCTCTTATACGTCCAGTTGAATATAACCAAGTTCTTAGCTTGCCAAGCTGAATAAATCTACATATAAACATCCTACACTTTCCTTGAAACCTTTTTTAAAATCCAGACCACGAAAACATTAAGTAATATGGATTATTACATAAAATGTGTCTGTTATATGTATATTTTATTTCATCTTATGCAGAATATAAGGCAAATTAATGTACTGATGTATGCAATTTTAATTAGTCTGTCATAGTTCTATATGTGTTTTCATTGGTTGAACCATATTTTAAATACCAATGTTTTAACTGTTTTTATGAGTCTGAAGAAGCGATCAGCTGACTTAGATCGCGAAAGTGCTTACTCTTGTTTAATAAAGTGGTGTGAAACTGCAAGTGAACCGTTTCCTACCTTGACTACTACATCGCAGTTGCAACTTTTGGTTTTATAAAGGGCACTACTGTGAAGCTGCAAGTGATTTATTTCCTGATGTGGATTATTCCATTTTTATCTTCAGCTGTGGTCTAACCATTGGTCTTTTCATTTTTTTCGCTTGAGGTGTATACCAGGCGTTTATCCAGCTTTTGTTTTCTTTCACGTGTGAAAAAGCAAGACCTGTTTGTTGCTTAAAATAAATTGTCGTTTTACAGCGCATTGGTTTTCTTTGGAGTTGGATGTTCAATTACCTGCTATCTGGTAAACGGTTCCTTTGGCTTTCATTCCTAATTGTCCATCTTTATCTTTTTCTCTAGGAAACTAATAATTAACCTAAAACATAATACATCCTCGCATTATGTCTGTTCTATGTTTTCATAATTATTCACTTCAGAAAAGATTTTTGAATTTTGATGCACGAGATGTATTTTCCTAAAGAATGTTTGTGATTATTTTCTTTAGAATGCTTAAGAAATCATTTTATTTATCACTAAAATGTAGACCTAAAATATAATACATCCTCCCATTATGTCTGTTCTATGTTTTCATACTTATTCACTTCAGAAACGATTTTTGAATTTTGATGCAAGAGATGTATTTTCCTAAAAAAATGTTTGTGATTATTTTCTTTAGAATGCTTAAGAAATCAAATTATTTATTACTAAAATGTAATCAATCTATTTAAAACATGTCATAATCAATAACTAGTCTTCCCATATTGTTATTGCACTAAAATTGTTTGTTCTAAAGATTTTTAAATAACCCTGGCCAGTATTCCTGAAAGACAGTGTAGGCTCTATGTAGAGCCTACACAGTGGCTTTTCATGCTACCTGTAGCACTGTATAGAATGCACGATCCCTGCATTATTAATGGGCTTCATGCACTGTACACAGTATGAGAAGCTAGTTCATGTGCTGACATGAATGAGTTTTCAACTGCTTAAATGGAACAAGTTTCCTTGTAAGCAGTGAAGTTTTTGTAGATGGAAGTTAGCATTGGTAAACCATTAATTGAATGGTTTACCAATGCTAGTTATGTTTTCTGAGTTACCTTTAATGTAGAAATAAGTATTATGTACTGTAAATGTGCATATATTTAACCCATTTAATTTTTTTTCCTGTTTAAATCTTAGTTTGTATAGCACACCACAATGAGCAGTGGCATAAAACTTTGCAAAGTGAGAATAATCCAAAAATCTATTTAAAATGGTTATATTGTATTTTTTCTCTTTATATGTGAAGTTTAAGCACAGCTGAATGGGTTGGTATACCACAGTGCATTGCTCAGCTGTGCTTAAAGATCTGTGAAGTGCTATATAGAAATGTATAGTTGCAAATTTGAATGCTGAGTTAGCATAGTGGTTAGAGTTTTGGCTTTGTGTGCAGTAGGTGCATGGTTCAAATACCAAGACAGGCCATTCAGCTTTAACATATGAAAGCATTTTATGTTAATGTTAATTTTATTTACTGATATAGTTATTGACATTTGCAAGGAGCACGTGCCAGACATCTAAAAATAGAAACCGGGTGCTTTTAATGTTTGTCAAAAAGGTCAAATCTAAACATAGCTGAGTGGGTGTGCACAGGGCAGCGTGGTGCTCAGCAATGCATAAATGAAAATAAGAGGCATATACAGCAGTTTAACAAGAGATCCTCACTGGCTGAATGGTTAAGGCACCGACACTTGTACATTAGGTGCAAGGGTCAAATTCTGACCATTCAGCTTTTTACACATGATAGGGAAATGTTGTAAATGTTTTTTATTTGTTTTGTATACATTGAAATATGTTAACTTTGGTGGACCAGCTTGACCAGAAGCCTATTTGCAGTGGAGACCCAAGTATAAAAGCCCCAGTTACACACAAGTGTCCAATACATTAAAGTTACAGGAACAGATAATGTAGTGAAATGCATTACTTTAGGAGATATAATAAAATAATGTCAGTGGATATATGATGTGAAATCCCCATGAAAACACAAGTGTCCCAGACAGTACAGTCACACCCCAAAGTAATGTAATCAAAGCACATAGGGGGATGTCATGTAAAGTAAAATATATACACTTAATAGTATGTCAGTAAGGAGTAATTAATGTCCAATTTGTTAATTTCCTTTAAATGAAAACTGAGCAATGCTTAGCAGTGCTTAGCTCTGCTTAGCCGGTTTGAGCATAATTCTAAGCAGCGTTCAACCCACCTAGGTGGATTTGTGCACTGCTAAGCACTGCTCACCATTTACCCCTTTAAGCATTGCTCACCTCAGCTTAACAGTTTTGCGCACCACTGAGCTGTGCTCAGCATTTTCAAAAATAGTCCAATGATGGCAAAGGGTGGGCATATGGCCTTATTTAAACGACGCAGGTGGGAATACAGCCAGAACCTGTTGTAGTTTGATCACTGCAGGAGCTATGTCTGGAGTTGAAGAGGTATCATGATTTTTGGTGCAGTGCTGGGACATTTTGGAGTCCAGGGTCATGGCTGGGCTCCTTGTGCAACACCATGATGACAGACTGCAGCAGCGTCAGTACCAGGACTCCCACTACAAATGTGAGGCCTGGGACCATCTGGCATGTGGCCTCACCATTGCCACTGGAATCCCCCAAACTGGTGAGCAGGTATGACATCATATGCTGACCTAAAGCAGACAAAAGGGGCACACTTGGCCCAATGGATTCAAGATGCTCAAGACAGCAATGCTCCAGTAGTTTGTAAGTATTTCATCCATAGTTGTACCAGATTCTAGCCTGAGTATGTGATAGACATGTATGAATAATGGTTGTTCTTTTCTCTACAGCTGTAGAGGTGAGAGCTAGTAATGTGGAAGCTCATGTGGACAGACTGGCAAGGCTCTGCTGAGAGTCTGGTGAGTACAGATCTATCTTGCAGTATATAGTGCAATAAATAAGGAGTACATTGTTTACTGCCAGTAGGTACAGTGTGTTCTGAGTGTACTGAATAAATAAAGTTTGTGAGACCAATATTGATCTACAGGATATGCAGTACTACTTTATGTAGAATCTCAACTATAATAAAGCACTGTATCATGTTACTCAAATAAAGATTTATACCACAAACTGTTGTGTTTAATATGATATGTTGTTGAAGAAATAGAATGTGTACAGGTGCTTCACAGCAAATATGGCTTTGACAGCATCCATTAACTTTGGTTGTTTTGATAACCAGCTGTTATGCAAAACTATAGATTCTGGAGCTGTAAAACAAGATATAAATGAAATATGAAATATGTCCTGCACTAAGATCTGAACCTTGAATAGTAATGTGTAATGTATTCTAGTGTGTCCCTGCAACATTGCCTTGTGTTAAACGTTGCATTCCAGATCTTATTATTTCAAAGCATTAATACACAGTATACTAACTATCTGTCATGCATGAATCTCAGGCATGTATGTTCAACTGTCACCACAGTCTTTGGTGACACTACACTTAGATTACAAGGTCAGACTGCCTACTCAAGAGAGTATTAGGCAAAAATCAGTCAAGCAAGAGACTGGGGTTCCCCAGTAGCTCAGTGTGATGAAAAATAGCTTTGTTGTTCATTTTTGCACACCCTCAGACTGCCTACTCAAGAGAGTATTAGGCAAAAATCAGTCAAGCAAGAGACTGGGGTTCCCCAGTAGCTCAGTGTGATGAGAAATAGCTTTGTTGTTCATTTTTGCACACCCAGACCATGGTTTGAATCCAGGGAGTGGTGCTAAGATGTGTGAATATTTACACTCAAGTAATCTTGAATATTTGTAGAAGCAGTCAGGTAGTGTTAACGGATATGTTCTCCACAGGTCTTGCAGGTAAAGAAATGGTTGCAGTAGCTGTATGAAGGGTATACTAATAAACCGTGTACAACAGTTCCACTGTCCAACCCCATGCCTGCAAAAGACAGTAGGATAGGTGCATACACCATGCACTCTTCCCGATACATGTCTCTCAAGTGTCACGCTGTCAGAGCTAGTGGTCACTGCTACCAATAACCTTGGAACAGATATGAATCCAGGTGAAGTATGCCAGTAGCACACTCACACAACATCAGTGCAGGATACACCTTCTTCATCATATATGTAACCATGACATGTACGAGTCCTCTCTAGTCATGTACCCAGAGTTGTCACAGTTTGCCCCATACCATTCCATGTTGACAGTTTAACAGTTATGTATGTGCTACAGAAGCTATGGGCCTTAGGTAGATGTAAAGTGAGGGAAGACCTGTAGAGTATTGAGCAGTACTGTTGTGAAAAATAGAAGCCTACACAGTTGTTAATGGACTTTTTTCTCTCCCTCCACCCCTTATATGCATCAGTAATTATTATTCATATACTACGGGTATGTTGTTCTCAAAACTTAATGTTGGGACTGGTGTTCTATTATTGTTCATATATTTAATTGGTTGCATATTAACATACCTTATTCAAAAACCATTGTTGGTGGCCTGTTGTCATAAATGTAACTGGCATGCTGTTACAATGCTGACTGTTATTTCATTTATGCATGTGGTCTATTTGCTATGCAGTTGTTTCACTTCTATTATTCTGGGATAATTGGAACATCCATGCCTGCTTTTATAACTAATTGTGAAATGTTTTGTTCATGACTAACCAATACATAATGAAAAACCTCGACACCATAGCATGTTTGGGAAGGCAGATCACAGTGGATCCACCTGTCCTGCCTCATCTGGCCACAGCACCGGGCCCCAGCACATCTGGGACCCAACCCTGAACTGCCTTCTCTGCTGGTCCTGCACCACCCTCTGGTGGAACCACCTCAGGGGATGGGGCTCATCCCCCCCTGGGTGCGGGCACAGAGAGGAACCTGTCACTCACAGAAGGTTCTGTGGCATGGTGCACAGGGTCATCCAGAGTTGGATGGATGCCTGAGCCAGATCAAGGGCAGACTACTGCACCTCAAGGGGCAGCTTGCCCCTGTTGTCCAGCCCCCAGCTCAGCCACCTTTGGGGCCGTAGAAGAGGAAGTGGTGACTGCCCATGGGTGGGGACCTCAGTCCCACTGTTTCCATCTGGGGGCACATGGGCCTCCAATTCCAACCACCCTCCCCCATCCAAGGTGTTTACCCCCCTCATGTGTCATACACCACCCCGTCTGTTGTCTTGTCTTTCTTGTCTGTCTGCAAAAGCCATCTCTCCTACCCAATTTACATCCCCAAATGTACCTACAACCTTTCTCCAATATCCCAATCTCACCTTAAAAAAAGGGCAATTGTCCCCCCAAAAATACAATCCCCATACATAGATCTCCATTTCGGCCCCAAGTACACTGACATCAATCAATATACCCCTGAATTACTCAACCAATGTATGTCACCCACACCACTCCCTGTGTGGTGTGAGGCTCTAAATTCCAAATTGTCCACCTCATTTACAGCTGTTGTTGCAGAAGAAATGGAGAGCTATGGTCCTTTTCTACACCTGTCCTGCACATCCCTAGCTGACTTTCACATTGTTTTTCCCCCTGCTTGCCCCCATTTCACCACTTTCCTATCACCCTTTTTTTTCTTTTCTTTTTTGAAACTGGCGCAGGTTTAAGTGCGAATCAGTAGAGCTAAGCAAAGCCAGGAAGGACTAAGTGCCTCCTGGCATCGCTTAGCATCATGCAAGCTGCTTAAAACTGCTTTAATCAGCAACAAAATATCAAACCTTGACAGGTGTCAAACTCAGGGCCCTCTGCACTATAGTCAGTGTAATATACCACTATGCCATATGAGTTGTGGGAATTTGTAATGCTTTTTCAAACATATCATGCATTACAGTCATTTAGCATTAGGGAAAAAACATATCATTACCAAGTCATAAATCCAGGACCCTGCGCATGAGGATCAGAGCAATATACCACTATGCCATATGAGCTTCAGGAATTTTCGATGCTTTTTCAAGTATATCATGCATTACAGTCATTTAGTAGTAGGGAAAAAACATATCACTACCAACTCTTGAATCTAGGGCCTTATACACTAGAGTCAGAGCAATGTACCACTATGGTGAATCAGCTGTGGAAATTCATAGGTTAGTACTAGGCTAATTGCCCCCTTGTGGGCCGTTTTAAGCCCAGCCAATTAACCCACATGAGAATCAAACCCTGCACCTTGTGTTTGCTAGGTAAACACCTTAACTGTTATGCCATCCTCCCACCTATGAACCTATTTATTGATGCACATACCTCTCAACCTCATAGTGCAAGAAACTGGATGAACACTGACAAAATGGGGACAGAGTCCCACCAATAAGCACATATTTTACATAGTGCAGTTATACATATAAGAAAGTTGCTAGAGTAACATGGTTTATTTTAACATACATTTTCTGAAGGATTCAAAGTCTGTAACTCAAACCTCTGTCATTATTTAGTGCCATCAGACCTCAGATCACCCCAGTTATTTTCCAGAAAACAACAAATATTCTGAGGAACAGATCAAAAATATGAGCACAAACCCTGGACATTTTGTGAAAATATGTACAGTTTTTGGTATGTTGATGCATTTGTAAAGTTATCTTGCAGTACAGGGATATACCTTTAGGGTGAAAAACATCACTGCCAAATTATGAACACAGAACCATTTGAACTGTGGTCAGGGCAACATACCAGTAGGCCAACTAACTTCTTGAGTTCAGCAACTGAGTTATATGAACACATCCTGAAAGCCGGTCACACAGTACTCTGACATATAGTGGCCAATATCACTCTGTACTTGAGCCTTTGACAAAGACACAGAACCAGTACATAGACCAATAAATGCTGGAAAGTGTCACATATGACTGTACATATTTCCACATAATGTCCAGGGTTATGACTCATATTTATGGCCTGTTCCTCATAACATTTGTGATATTCTGCTAAGTCACTGGGATAATATCAGGATGGAGGTCACTAAATAGTAATATATATTTGAGTGGCAGACCTCAAATCTCTCAGAAACTGAATGTCAAAACAAATCCTATTACTCTATCAATTCTCTAAGGTTATGACACCAGTATTTAAAATCCCTCCCTATTTATGAACCTTTGTCCACACGTTTTGTTGTGCTGTGTCCCCATTTCCTGTGCTAAGAGGTTGGGAGGTATGCAGACATACCATGCAAAACTGTGGACACAACACATCACTCCAAACAGTGGACAGTATTTCCACCTACCCTCTGTGATGCTGTAGTTCCAACACCTCCACAATGTCCCCCTCACAGGCCAGGAAAAGGGACAAGGCCAACATGAAGGCCTTAATTATAGCACTTGTGTTGCCATGACATTGGCTAATAGGAAAGCAGCCCAGTTGTTCTGGAAGCAATTAGCAAATGGGAGCAACACATTGGTGCACAGGCCATCACCTCTTCATGAGCATTACCCAAAAAAGGCAAGCTGATGCCTATGCTAAACAGGTCTTATACTTTCATCAAGAAGACAGACTGCTACAATTCTTAACACATTTTGGGGATTTATTCTGAAAAAAGGTACAGCACTATACCAGGTATGTCAAACAATTGAGTATGTAATGGAATGCAGATGGGGGGATACAGTCATGGGAAATAACAATTTAAACAGTAGCCCTCAACAACACTTCCAGGACTGTCATGTTGCATGTTAGTCTGTTGTCCAGCACCTACAGCGATCCCTGATGGCTATGTCTGCAGCATACCTCTGAACTCTACAGGATGTTTCATAATGTCCTGATATTTGCTCACAATTTTGGCCATGTTTTCCATAAAAGCTTGTATTTCTGGCAAATTAGTGGCAAATCATGAAGGACTGCAGTCAGAAAATAATGACGTCTGGTACTGCAGATGTCAGACACCTGTGAGTAGGTCACCTCATACCACATATTGTGTACATCAGATGTTCCTGGAATGTACACATTCACCTGTAGTACCACTCACCTATTTGCCAGATGTAGGCTGGATGACCTGGTACTGTAACATTGCCCATAGATGGCACCCAGCAGTAGATGGCAGTGATGTATGTGGACTCATAACAACACAGTCTGTTACAGCAGTCAGGCCATTTCTGGTAGTCCTGCTACCATCTCAGGTTACTAGGCTATGAGCCATGAGAAGCCATATGCCTAGGCCACAAGTTAGCCCATGTATATGCAAGGCAGCAGCTGATGTCCCCATCCAACAGTGGTATACAAGTGGTATCCCAATGGTGTATGTGCTATTAACCATCCATTTTACCAGGTCACACATGCAAAGATGTTGGTAGCTACCCTGCCTGATGTGGATATGATGCCCATTCCACTGCTGGGTGATTGTGTGTGACACACATGTGAGCTGCCAACAAGGCCAGTCCAGGTCACTTACCAGGTTGAGGTGTGTGTGTGTGTGTGTGTGTGTGTGTGTGTGTGTGTGTGTGTGTGTGTGTGTGTGCGTCTGTGTTTTAATACAGTGGAGCATGACCTGCACTTGTGCAGCCAGCAGTCCCGGCAATGTGGAGTCTGGGATTTCCTCGCACGCTGGAGTAAGGTCACTCCTGAGGAGTATGTATGACACTGGGTAGAGGGTTGGCTTTATAGCCTATAGGTGTATGGTAGATGTTTGATGGCCTGGTATTCCCTGGTGGGGAACCTTCATGATGTCCCTTGCTGCTGCATGCCATGAGTGATGTGAATGATGAATGGTGGATTATGCACATTAATGGTCCTCAGTGGGGGGAACATGACACATCAGGATAAGGGGGGCAATGCATGCTGTAATGCTAGTATGTTCACAATATTCACACATACTGTACTGATAGATGGCAGGGGTATAATGTGGATGTTAGCAGTGGATAGTGCTTGCAAATGTGGATGTGTATGGTCTGTACACGATGGTAGCCAATGTATGTGGTCCTGTGATATGTTCCCCTGTTCATGTCTTCCAGGTGGGATGTATCATAGATGTCATCCACCATATACAGAGTCCGAGACTGCAGTGATCTTGGATTCCCTGAGACTACATCACAGGGTATTGTTGGGGAGAAGCTGGTAGCACATACAGCAATGAACTGCCCTGTGGGCAAAACTAGTGGGGATGTCAACAACATTGGACACCATGGCAGAGGCTATGAACAGGTCCGACAATGTGCCACAGACTTAATACACAACACACAGCATGTGCCCAGGGACCATGCTGGCACTTGAAGAGGGCCTGCTACAGAAGCACCACTGACACCAACACAGGAGTTCCTCATCAACCTTGGTGGAGTCACTGCCTCCCAGGCTCACATCCCCACATTTGTAATGAAGGTTGATGGCACAGAGTCAACAACCAAGGACCATACATGTAAGGCCCCAGTGGTCATCATGTCAATACTGTAGCATTCAGAGTGGAAGCCTTTGCACACCTGGATGCATATGTCAGGTCAAACTGCATTTGTGGGAGAGGTTTTGTAATGCACACAAGTGTACACCTATTGTGAATGTCAGTGATTTGAGTAGTATTGCAGCTTGTACTGTATATGTTCATAAATGTACATATTGTCCTGCACCAATGCCACATGTGTGTGTGTGTTAAGGGACATGGCTGACCTTTGTGGGAGTTAACATAGACTTTACAGATTCAGCAGATGTCTGCATAGATGCATAACAGACTGGCCATGCTGGTAATGTCTTGTTTTTCTAACTGAGGACCATTCAGAGGTAAAGTCCACCTTTTGGCTGGATGCAGTCCCTTCACCTATGTGGTGAACCACATACAAGCAATTACTAATGACTGTTGAAACACAAAAGAAAGAACCAACTAACAAATCCAAAAAGTACTGGAAAGAGTGAAAGAAGGCACACACTGAAACCAACTGGTATAAAATTAAGCGCTTTTCGTTTATGTTAAATCATAAACTTCTTCAGACAATACATTACACTTCAACTCACGTTTAAATACATAATAATAAAAATAGTCAACCAATCCACAAATGGAATACATTAATTAATTAAACAAACAAAAAGTCACCACCCCCTAGTTAATTACAAACACAGTCTATTTAAAAGCACAGTAAAACTTAAACTTATACTTCACAACTATATTCAATATAAACAATTAAAGGAATCATTGATATCTAAACTACTAAAGTAGTTATAAATATATATTATACTTATAATTCCTATCTATCTTCATATTGCAAATTACACAGAATATGTTAACTTTAACGCTTTAAACTTCTAAGTTTCAGTATACTACTTAGCACACAGACCTCATTAAAACTGGGCTGGCTGTATGCGTTAAGCCTAATTTGCCAAGAAAGTTCTAGCTCATCCAGTTTTAAAGAATCAGGACCGCCTCTTGGGTTGTTATTAACTTGGTCTATAACAATAAATTTAAAAGAATGACCAGGAAATAGATCAATATGTTTCGCTAAGGCGTTTTCTAGTTTATGTTTCCTAATTGCATAAAGGTGTTCATAAACACGTTCACGAAGCTTTCTTTCAGTTTTGCCCACATAGAAAGCTGGGCAAAACTGATACACAGCGAGGTAAACTACCATCTTAGAGTTACAGTTGTTTCTCAATTTCAAATTATAAGATGAATTATTCACCAAAAATCTGTTAGATTCCAACATGTCCCCACAATAATTGCAGGCTTGGCATTTATACATGCCTGGAGTTCTAACAGAGTTAACTCTAATACCTTCACAATAGTTCTTAAGGTTCCTACCCTTTCTGTATATCACTACTGGTTGCTCCCCTACCCTTGTGAAAACATTCATATCACCTTTAAGAATGTCCCAGTTTTTTCTCAAGATTTTAAAACAGGCATTGCTGTTTATATTATAGGTAGTTATAAAAGAAGTATTAAACCTACCTAAACTTGAATGTTGTTCTACAAGCGGCTCCAAATCAATATTGGGAGACTTAACAACCACCAGTGAATCATTTGGTCTATTATTCAACAATGGTACATAAAAAGAAATCTGCCTTTTATGTGTTACCTCATAAATTAATTCATTAATAAGAAATAATGGGTAACCTCTAGATAGAAACATTTCCTTAATAAAGAGACATTCTTGGTTGAAAACGCCATCCAGTGTAATAATACGTGCCGCACGGACCAATTGTCCTTTTATAATGGCACGTTTCTGGTGGTACGGATGGCAACTCGTATAATGTAACATAGAGTTACAATATGTTTTCTTTCTATGGATTGACGAAACAAATCTATGCAACAATGTGTCCTTAGTCAAAGTGATCTCCAAATAGTCAATAGCAGTGACATCAAAATTGTGTGTAAATTTTAAGAACGACGTAGTTGAATTAAAATATTTCACCAACGATTCACCAACTAGTAAGTTACCATCCAATAAAATAAAGATATCGTCAAGAAAACGAGTATAAAAAACAATATTGTCTTTAAACTCGTTGTTGTTTAATACAAACTTGTGTTCCCAAAACGCCATGACCATATCGGCCACGCTTCTTTTTATGTACCATTGTTGAATAATAGACCAAATGATTCACTGGTGGTTGTTAAGTCTCCCAATATTGATTTGGAGCCGCTTGTAGAACAACATTCAAGTTTAGGTAGGTTTAATACTTCTTTTATAACTACCTATAATATAAACAGCAATGCCTGTTTTAAAATCTTGAGAAAAAACTGGGACATTCTTAAAGGTGATATGAATGTTTTCACAAGGGTAGGGGAGCAACCAGTAGTGATATACAGAAAGGGTAGGAACCTTAAGAACTATTGTGAAGGTATTAGAGTTAACTCTGTTAGAACTCCAGGCATGTATAAATGCCAAGCCTGCAATTATTGTGGGGACATGTTGGAATCTAACAGATTTTTGGTGAATAATTCATCTTATAATTTGAAATTGAGAAACAACTGTAACTCTAAGATGGCAGTTTACCTCGCTGTCTGTCAGTTTTGCCCAGCTTTCTATGTGGGCAAAACTGAAAGAAAGCTTCGTGAACGTGTTTATGAACACCTTTATGCAATTAGGAAACATAAACTAGAAAATGCCTTAGCGAAACATATTGATCTATTTCCTGGTCATTCTTTTAAATTTATTGTTATAGACCAAGTTAATAACAACCCAAGAGGCGGTCCTGATTCTTTAAAACTGGATGAGCTAGAACTTTCTTGGCAAATTAGGCTTAACGCATACAGCCAGCCCGGTTTGAATGAGGGCTGTGTGCTAAGTAGTATACTGAAACTTAGAAGTTTAAAGCGTTAAAGTTAACATATTCTGTGTAATTTGCAATATGAAGATAGATAGGAATTATAAGTATAATATATATTTATAACTACTTTAGTAGTTTAGATATCAATGATTCCTTTAATTGTTTATATTGAATATAGTTGTGAAGTATAAGTTTAAGTTTTACTGTGCTTTTAAATAGACTGTGTTTGTAATTAACTAGGGGGTGGTGACTTTTTGTTTGTTTAATTAATTAATGTATTCCATTTGTGGATTGGTTGACTATTTTTATTATTATGTATTTAAACGTGAGTTGAAGTGTAATGTATTGTCTGAAGAAGTTTATGATTTAACATAAACGAAAAGCGCTTAATTTTATACCAGTTGGTTTCAGTGTGTGTCTTCTTTCACTCTTTCCAGTACTTTTTGAATTCCTAATGACTGCCAATATTTGGTGCCTGAATGCAACTATGTTGCCATCCTGAGTACCAAGGCCTGTCACCACAGTCTGTGTGTTTATTGGGTTGGGGCTAATGTGAGTCATGGTGGGGACATGTACTTGCTGTATGACATGCTGTCACTGTTGTCTGCATACAGCTTGAGGCTGGGACCCTGAGACCATTCCATACCCATTGAATGGTTCAATTACAGAGTGCAAAACACTTACAGTTCACACAGCCTTCGGCAGTACCTACATATGTGGGTGGAGCCAATTATCATTCATGCCTATATACTTGTGGGTTATTGGGGGCAACAGATAGTCAAAGGGCTTTCACATGTATATATATTGCATGCACATAAGTGACAATGAATGACTTTGTCACATTATCATATGTGGAGTGTGGGACACAACATGTAGTAATGTGGCAGATGGAAAGACATACCATGGCCACGGCAACTGCAACACACAGGACTTCTTCTGGTGTACTACTATGACACCTTCTTTGTGTGACATTACCTTAGCTTACACTATTTGTCATAATATTGAGTTGCTTCTGCTGTGCAATAACTGTTCTATGCAATCAGTATAGAACCATATAACATTTTTGTTGTCCTACACTCTTGTGACCTCTTTAATGTTTCAGTTGTTGTCACAGGTCACACCTTGCCAAACATGGACTGCAACCTGCAGGGTGGTACAGAGGGTGGACATACCTGTGATTTCTGCATATGTCTGCAGATTGTCCTGATGTTTGACACATACTTTCTTTCCATCTTTTATAAAATGTGGTTTTATGGTGAACTGTGGGAAAATCATGACAGACTAACATTGCAGACTGATGACAGCTATTGTCATGTAACAACGCATATATTTTGGAAAGTGTATTCACATGCACAACTTGTCCTGGTATCTACTTTCCATGCATGTCACAGCAATATGTGAAGGTTGTGCTCAGTGTTTGGTGTTTGCCCCATTTTTCCATATGGATCTAACCAGATGTCTTTCTGTGCAGGATTGAGAGCTATGCTGGTGGCCATAACACAGGTAGACTGCTGCAAGGAGATGTACATACACACACACACACACACACACACACACACACACACACACACACACACACACACGCACACACACACACACACACATACACACACGCTCACACACACTCATGACCTGCCCTTGCTGATAGCAGAATCTGAATCTGCCTAGTTGTACAAACAATGCTGATGAATATATAACACAAACACCACAGAGCTACTACAGTGTTGCAGTGTCTGCCAATGCTATTATAGTGGATGGCAATTGCAGGGGCTGTTAGGATTGCCAGTGATGGTTTATAGGTCCTTAACATGGTATAGCCATCTGAAACACAGACACACAGCTGCATGGGGACATGCATTGAAACTCACATGCACACAGAGATGACACTTTTCCTATTAGATGACCTACCTCTCTAGTTATGTACAATGCGGACTGATATGACTATTGCATGCACCACAGTGTTAGAAAATGTTTGCCTGTGCTTGTAATTTGGATGCTATCAACTGTCTCTTTAAAGAAATGCCATGGGGAGGGAGTTAACAGGCCTTACAAATGTATAACCAACACACATAGGGGAAATGCTTCACACACAGTAGTATAATTGGCTGTATTGAGATTCAGACACCTGCCTATCTACTTTACGTACTATAGGGCTGCCGATTTATCACATGCACCACAATGCTTATAGGGCCAATAAGTGTCCATAGGTACAGCTAAGGTGAATGACTTCAGCAGCCCTTGTAAAGTAGGGCAATGGGAAGTGTACTGGGGGGAACAGGCCTCAAAATGGTATTAGCCACACACACACACACACACACACACACACACACACACACACACACACACACACACACACACACACACAGGATTTGGTTCTCACCAACACACATGCAGTATCACAGTTGTCAATATTGAGATTAGAACCCTACCTATCAAGTCATTATTACTATAGTGTTATGCAGTTATTGCATGCACCATGGAGATTATATGGCTGATGAGTGTCCAAATGTACATCTAAGGAGAATAACATCAGCAGGTCTTCTAAAGTAGGACAATGGGAAGTGTACTGTGTGGGAAAGGCCTCAAAATACTTTCACCTACAAACACAAATACACACGCACATTTACCAGGACTGAGATTAGAACCCCTACATATCTAGTTATTTTTACTACAGTGTTCCACAGTTATTGCACACACCACAGAGCTTATAGGGCTGGAGCATGTCCAAAGGTACATCTAAGTTGAATGACATCAGCAGGTCTTGTATGGTAGGGCAATGGGAAATGTACTGGGGGAAAGGCCTCATGATACTTTAACCTACAGACACACACACAACAAAGGCAGGTGATGTGATATTACAACCCCTACCTCACTAATATTCCACAATGGAGCTCACCTTCATGCTGGCACATGCAACTCATTGCAACTGGTATGCAATTGTCCACAGCAGGCCATCACTCTATGCCTTTCAGGGCATCCCTGTCTATGACTCACTCTTTGTCTGTGTCTCCCTTTCTGTCTCTCAATATTACTGTCTGTCTCTCTCTTCCCCATGTCTATGTGTGTGTATGCTTGAAATATTGTTATATGTTGCCCATATATATGTCTATGTATCACATGCAACAGATGCAGATATATCACATATGGGCCACCTACAGATAGCTGAGGGTCATCCTGTATGATGGGTGTGGGTAGAGACAGTTATGGTATACATAGCTGTCTGTATGCAAAGACATATATGCATAATACTGTTATTTAGTCTGCTGTGGCTTTAGACATGGGCTGTAATTCTCTAAGTGTAGGAGCATGCCCAGTATGACCTTCTGTAGTAAAAGTGTGACTCCATTCCAGAGACAGATGTACTCCATTCCTGGGTTTTGTGTGCCACAGCCATACTTCTCAACCAGTTAGTGCAATAAATCTAGAGATAGCCTGCCAAAATGGGAAGACAATGGCCCAAACATAGGGAGATACTGTAAATATTGCTCTTACAAATGTAGAAAGTTGCTAGAGTAACAGGGTTTGTTTTAGCAGACATTTTACTGCCATATATGCCATCTGACACTGAAGTATTTTGTCATTACTTACTGACAGAAATCCTCAGATCAGACACTCATGAATGTTCCTGCATTGTTATGGGAAGACAGGTGTGTTGGGGGGAGGGGGCATGCCTCTCAACTGTACACATTTCCACAGACTGTTCAGATGTTTGTTTTACGTTTTGGTTTCATTTAGCATAGTATTGTTTTTGTCTTGGAGAATACTGGCATATCACTAGAGACCAAAGGTTAGACAGTTATGGCAGACATTTGAGTTTCAGACTTCTTACCCTTCAGAGAGTTAAGGCAATGACAAACCATGCTATGATCTCACTGTGTAATTTTGTAAATGGACTATTTCATCATTGTCCCTATTTGTGGGCCTTTGCCATACATTTCTTTCTGGCTTTGGACAGCTGACTTGCTGTGAGAGGCTGAGAGGTGTGTAAGGGACTCCAACATTGACATCCATGCATATGACCTATGACTCCACAGTTTGGTAGTCCCCCACATATACTGCAGTGACTTTTGTCACCTAGAGGACTACTACATATTCTGGGTAAGCCAATATTTGATAAACATCCTGTTGCAGAATTCATGTCAATATATTTTAGAATTTAATTATTTTTTATTTTTTTGTTCTAAATACTCATTATCTTCTTTTTTAATTCACCTTTATAAATTTGTTCTATTTTTACTTCTCTTTTAACAAATAATTCCAAAACATATTCTTTAATTATTTTGTATATTCCTTCTTGCTGTCTTATTTGCTTATATTCCTATTTTAGTTCTCTTATCATTTTTCCTTCTTTCATTATTTTACTTAAATATGGTGCTACCTCTTCTTTCTTTCTTTGTAAACAATGTTTTGTTTATATAACAAATCATTAATTTTAATTTAATTATTTTTATATATTTCTCTTTCTTTTTCATAAAACCAATTTTTCTTCTCTAAAAGTCTTTAAATGTTTCTTGACTTAATATCTTATATCGCTCTTTTTCTTTTCTTCCTTATACATTCTAAAAATACTTTTATGTTTCTCTTTAAAATTAAGCCACCAGCTGAATTCTCATAAAACTCTGTCATATTCATATGATTTTTCCATAATTCCATAAGTTCTTTTTTCTCTTCTAAATCAAATTTATTTTAATTAATTCTCTTTATTCCTTTTCCTATTCTTATATATTCTTCAGGTTCTTGTACTTTAACCCATATAGCCACATGATCTGAAAATCCAGTATACTTAATTCCTTTTTTATACATTTTAAACTATCAGATATTAAAAAAATATCAATTTCTGTCTTAATGTCATTCCTTTTATAGGTCCAGTGGTTATTCTCTGATATACTTAACTTTCAACTTCTCATAATTTCTTTAACCATTTTAATATCACAATTCCTCTTATTTTATTAAATTACAATTAAAATCACCCACTGCTATACTGAACATATTTACACAAACATATTCAAGAATATTCTAAACATCATTTCTCTCTCTCTTTTTTGTTACATATGCACATAAATCTATAATTCTATACACATATTTTTCATCTCAAGTCCAATACCATACTTCATACTTCATCCATCTCAAGTGTAATACTATACTTCGTCCTAGTTCCACTATGCTTACATCTAATATTTTAATGCTTTCTTGACATAATACACATATGCCTGAGCATATTTCTTTTTCCATGTTCCTAACTACTGCGCCATTCCAAAGTTTTTCAGTTTGTGTACATTCTTCCTCTGTTACTAATCTGATAAGTTCTAAAACAATAATATGTGCATCTACTGCAGCACACCATTGTAATATGCCTATTCTCATTTTAAGATTTGTCATACTGGTCACACTTAAAGCTAATTCCTTTTGAGAACAGTTAGTATAGTAAAATGTTTATCCCTTTCCTTTCTTGTTTTCTGTAAGCATTATATTTTTAAATGTCTTTTTCCTGTCTTTAACTCTTTTCCCTATCAATTTTTTCTTTATTTCTTATTAAGAGCCAATCAGATTTTTCCTCACCTGTCTCTTCTGTTTCTCTTTCCTTGTTACTTTCTTTAACTTCATGTATAACCTCTTTATCAGTAACATATTTTTGTATATTTTCTTGTATAACTCACTATTCTATCTCTTTCTCCTGTATAACTTAATTTTCATTTTCTTGCACATTCATTTCACATTCTAGCCATGGATGACCAGTATTGCCACATTTTTTGCACGTTAAATCACATTTTTTTGCATTATGCCCTGATTTACCACATAAATAGCATCTTTTTTATCACATTCATTGATTAAATGATCATTTTTTCACACAAATAATAAGTCTTTGGTTGACCCCTGCATTTCACAAAACTCCTGTTGCCATGAACATTAATAATACTAGGTACGTGCATAACATTATCTTTTTCCATTTTCAGTATTACTGCACATTCCCATCCCCCAGTCCATAGTCCTCTTTCATCATTATTTTTGCAGTGTCCATTATTTCTTTACATATAGTTAACAAATGTTCTTTCCGGTTTTGCTTCAATTTCAGTTCTAAACTAGATCATTATTTTTTGTCTGTCTGCAAAAAGCTTGCACCACATATTCTGACCATAGATAAATATTTTTGTTTTGTTCATACGCACCCAAAAAATTTTCCATGGCCTGCCCAGTCTCAAATATTAAGTCACAAAACGTCTCTTTATTAATTAAAATAAATGTTCTTACCTCTTTTGCTTTGACACCCAGAGGTGGTATGACAGAGTCCCAAACATCATTCCTGTCCAAACTTTCTTCTTTTTTACTCCTCACACATACTGTATACTTCTTTTTTGTTTCTTTTATTTCTTCTTTGTCCCTTCTCCAACAGTTTGTGCATAGGTTTTCATCTCTGGAATTCTTTCTGGCATAGTCTTTTCTTCTCCTTTTTCTTCTTTTTTTTCCATTATGTCACTCCATGAAATTGCTGTTCCACTTTCTGACTCACTTCAGTTTAAGATTTCTTCCAAATAATCATCCCGCAACCCCCACCCCCAATTGTAGGGATATAATAATGTTTTTTTTTTCAGAGCTAACTGTCTCTTCTTCAATCTCCTCTGAAATCTTTTCTCTGAATCTATCTCTTTGACAGCTACAATCTCCTTTTCCTCCAATGTCACTGTTTATTCTGCACTCACATCATCAGAAAAAAAACTTCTGGTAGTGATTCTACCATTTCAACTACATTTTCAGCAACTCTCACTCCAGTTTCAGCAAAAACTCTGTCAACCATGTTTTCTCCCTTTTCCTCCTGGCTGCCTCTGCTCCTGGACAGAAAACAGGAAGTCAGGATATGTAACGCACAAAGTCTTCCCCCGACTACCAAGAGTAGGGGAAGTTCCCTGATGTTCTGTCCAAATTTTCACTAGTTGTATAAATACCACATTGTATCTCCTCTAGAAAGAGTCTACTAACCTATTATGACTAACCCAGTTAGAAAAGAATAAATAAACTTGTGTGATCTGCAGTGTTTGTTTTTCAATTTTTCTGCTGTTATGTGACCATATTGTTGCTATTTATAAGTATGACCAAACCCTTTACATGGTTTGCAGCTTATCCAATGCAATTTATTAGGGTTTTTGATGAGTTATGCTTCTGAATGTTAAAAAAAAGTTAACTGAAGATTCGCTCAACTGAATGAAGATAAACTATTGTTGAATATAAAGACTTGCAGTTTCCACAGCCTATATAAAAAGAAGAAAGAATAATAGACAACATTGTTGATGACCTCTTTCAAAACAAACTCCCAAAGAATGGAAGGCATTTGCAATAACTAGCACCAAAAGCTGACTATAGATTTAACTGACATGCACCAGTGAGGTTCCCAACCTTCATAAAAATTGTCAAGCTCTCACAAAAGGAACTGCAGCCCAAACAGACTTTATGTAGAATTGAAAAAGTACATTTCATTTTGGTTCCAGTAGTGCAGCCTACAGTATTTTTGTAGTAGTTGCACAACTGTAGACATTTTAGTCATGTTTTCCTATTAATGTGACATAATATTCTGTCATTGAAGGGTGTGTCCATGTGTTTCTTAACATATATGCTATATGTGTTATTTCATTAAATAATAAAAACTGAAAGTGTCAAAACAAAGAACTATATTTTTTTTATATTTGATTACCAGGTTGGTCTGATTGGACAATCATGTACCTGTTTTCAGCAGAGACCTAGGGAAAAAAGCTCCACATACATGACAATCATAAAAATACAAAATACAAAAGCTCCACATACATGATAAAAATACAAAAGTCAGAGATGAGTACAAATTAATAGAGCAAACAATAGTATATTGTGGCATAGTATGATGAAACGTTACATAAGTGTACAATATATAGAGTATACAGTAGTAAAGCAGAAAATATAATGTAAGTAAGGAAGTGCAGTAATACTATATGTAGTTATATACAACCGTTTAAAATGCAGTTCAGTATAGTAGATTTTTTATGTGCTTGACCTTTGAGTGGTGCCAGAGGAAGATTTATCTGAATGATGGTAGTAGAGCTAGCCATGGTCAGTACAGGTACATTGCCAGATGAGCTTGAGGTAGGCTTTGCGTTTTAAAAATGGGACTGCTGTTTTGTAATCTGTACATTCGTTGAAGGTTGTGCGTCAGGGCTGGCAACTCAGCACGTAAAAATCTACTGCCAATCGTTAGCGGACCGGAGTTCCACTGTGGCGACCCCTAACTGGGAAAAGCCAAAGACACAACTGCTGTTTTGTAATCTGATATCCAGTGGAAGGGAATTCCAGATTTTAGCAACTGTGAAGGAGTAGAGTGATTCACTAGCACTGTGTCTACAATTAGTTACTTCAAGAAGGGCTTTGTTTGTGGATCTTAGTTGGCAAGCAGAATTGTGAAAGTTGAGTAAGCTTGAGAGATCAGGAATCTTGTTTGAGTGGTACAGCAAGTAATGAGACATGGTGAGTTGGTTATAGTTTAATAAACTGGGGGAGTTCTACCCAACCTAGTTGTTTTAGTGAGTGACAGTGGTGGGAGTGGAAATTAGAACTGGTTGTGAATCTAGCTATTTTATCATAGCACATGGACAATTTGTGTATGTCTGTCTTGTTAAGGTTTGTTAATACAGGGGGTGCATAGAGCACTGTAGAGAGAAGGTGAGTTCTGGTAGTAGAAATTTTGGTGTTTTTGGTTAGATAGTTTTTGCAGCGGTATAGGGTTCCAGGTTTTTTATGGACTTTGGATATGGTTTGTACTATATGTTTGGTGGACTTTAGGTTTTGGTCAAGTATTACAACAAGAAGTTTAACCCGTGGTGGTGGTGCTGCAATAGCATTGTCACCTCACAGTAAGATGCTGTCCAGTTCGATTCTCAGCTACAGCGTCTTCTGCGTGGAGACATGCATGAATGGGCGTACCTTCGTTGAAGGTTGTGCATCAGGCCTGGCAAGCTGGTACGTAAAAATCAACTGCCAATCATTAGCGGACCGGAGTTCCGCTGTGGTGACTCCTAACTGGGAAAAGCCGAAAGACACAAACAAACAATTACACCAAGAAGTTTAGTTTGTGATACAGGTGAGATTTGGGTGTTATTGGCAGAACTCATAGAAAAAAGAGCAGAAGAGTCAATAGTTTTGGTAGGGTGGAAAAGCATAAGTTGAGTCTTTTTAGGGTTAAGTATTAGCTGTGAGTTTTTAAACCAGATTTCAATATCGGAGAAGGCCTCTTGAGTTTTAGTTTGGAGTGTTTGGAGTGTGGGGGCTGAGCAGATCAGTGTAGTATCATCTGCATAATGGACTATTTGCTGGATGGTGGTGTGGGGGGTGTTTGTAAAGACATTAAATAGAAGGGGTCCCAGAATGGATCATTGTGGTACAGCTACTGTTACTGGGAGAAGGGGAGAGAGGGAATTATGCCACTTAACTGCTTATTGGTGGTTGGATAGGTAGTCTTGAAACCAGAGCAAGGAGGGGTTGTTTAGGCTGGGTTCCGCTAGAACAGTAAGTAGATTGCTGTGGGATACTATATAAAATGCTTTGACTAGATTGAAGAAGATGGCACACACTAGTTTTTCTTGGTTCCTGTATTGATTGACAGTGTTGGTGAAGGATATGAGTGCTGTGGTGGTGTTATGGGATGGGTGAAAGCCACATTGAGTGTTAGTGAGGAGACTATTTGTAACTAAATGTTTCATCAGCTGAGAATGGATACATTTTTCAATGATTTTTGATAAGGGGATAAGAATGCTATGGGGCAGTAGTTATACATACAGACATACATACATACATACATACATACATACAAATATTTCAAGCACGGGCATAAATGCCTTTCTAGCTTGCCAATATACCAAAATACTTGTTCCCATAATAAGTGTCCAGGCTGTTCTTAAAAATATCTAAACTAGTGTTTACTTTAATGTAATTTGGTAGTCTGTTCCATGCATCAACTACTCTGTCAGAGAACCAATTAGTATACGTCTCATTCTTATAGAATAGTCTACACAGGTTGTCTGATGATTCTCTAGTACTTTTTGATAACTCCAAACATTTCCAGAGGTAGAGGTCCCTAAATACCCTATATAACTGAATAAGATCTCTTCTTAGATATCTGTAAGAGACACTGTACAAGTTCAAATATCTTAGTCTTTCATAATAACTTAGATTTTCACATCCATGAATGCCCTTGGTATATTTCCACTGTACTCTTTCCAGTTTACTCATGCTTGTCTTCTTATAAGGTTTCCATATTGTTATTCCATACTCAAGTTTAGGACTAATGTAACTAACAAACAATGACTTTATTATTTTTAATTTCCTAGACTTTATAAATCTTTTATACAACCTATAGTTCTATAACTGTCATTAACCAATTGGTTGACATGATTAGAAAAACTCATATCTGAATCTACCCATATATCCAGGTCTTTAAATGGGTCTACAGTTTCAATCACTGTGTGCTGTATTAAATATTCACATTTCGGTTTATGTCTCTCATATGCTTAGTTTTTGATGTATTTATCAGCATATTATTCTCCTGTGCCCCAATAGTCAGTTTGGTCAAGCTATTTTGCAGACATGCCTTATCTGTAACACTTGTAATCTGTTTACCTAATCTCAGTTCGTCTGTGTATAGACTGTAGAACACCTCAGATGAAAAAGTTAGGTCTGAAAGATGCAATCTAAACAAGTAAGGGCCTAGGTCCGAGCCCTGTAGGACACCCTGACTGTAACCAAAGATTTCACCTGTCCAGTTGCTGTATGATACTTGCCATATCCTATTTGTAAGTCATGCAGCTATCCATCTTATTAAGAGTACATGAATACCTAGTTGTACTAATTTATTGATCAGTGTTTTCTGTATGACCCTGTCAAATGATGAAGTCAAGTCTATATAAATTACATCACAGCATAATTTTTCATTCATAGCTGTTATTATATTGTTATAGAACATCATGTTACAGGTGATAATAGATCTATTTTCAACATATGCATGCTGATATATGGTTTCTAGTCCCAACCTATCCAGTTCTGACAATAACTTATCCAATATTACCTTCTCCATTAATTTTCCAAAACATGAAAGTAGACTTAAGGGTCTATATAATTCTGGATTTGTCCTACTCCCCTTTCCCTTAAAGACAGGCTTAATAAGCACATGTCTCCAATCTTGAGGAATCTCCCCATATTTATATGACTTAGTGAATAATAGATATAATGGTAGTGTAGGTTCTTGCTGAAATGTTTTCAGGTCATTGTTACTAATTCCGTGTCCTCCCTGTGCTTAGTTGGTAAGTTTGGTTGAGGGACCACTTTTGTGCAATAGTATTATGTAGGATGTTTGACAAAGGGCAGGAATTGTATGCTCATTGATAGACTGGTTGATAAGTATCGAGCTAGGATAAGCTATAGTGCTTGTGACAATTTTGAGGAACTCTGCAGGGAGTTTGTCAATTGCCAAGGTGGTGGGTTTTACTTTAATGAGGTACTTGTATATTGTGCTGGTAGGAACTGGTTTGAGAGTGAATAGGAGGTATGAGTTTGGGTTGCTGATTGGTTGTGGGGGAGTGCAGGTCTGGCTGCTGCTAGTTAGGTTAAGCATGGAAGAGGTGAAGTAGTTGTTAAATTGAGTAGTTATCTCTATATTATCTCCTCTGACATTGGGGGGAGGGGTAGTGGGTTTACCTGGTTGTAATACCTGGTTGACAGCTGCTCAGAATTTTTGGGGGTTATGTTTTACTTGTAGCTCTGTATAGTGATTTTGTCTTATCTTGTCTTATCTGTTTTTTTTTTTTAATGTAGTTTGAGGAAGATCTGCTTGTTGTGATTGGCTAAACTAACTAGCCAAATTAAAACTGAGGGTATACATTTCAGGAGATCCTAGTATAACACAAGAAAGATGTAAAAGAAGACAAAAAATGTGGTCATCAAAGTCGCAGCCAATGTTAAAAAGTTGAAGATCATGATAGTCCTACCTGTTAGACAATGTATTTATATGTAGACAAGAATACAGAATTCAAAAAATATATTCAGAAAATAACATTATCCAATAGTAATTAAGCAGACAAGATCATATGAGGTTACTCAAGTTACTGACTTCAGAGCTCAGGATCATATCAAAGTTGTCAAGGTCATTGAGAAGACATTGCTGCAAAATAGAGCAGGATACAGTCAGCAATAGTTCATATGTATTAATGTTATCACTGAACTCTGTCTTTGTGATCTACACACTGAATAGTGCCCACATTGAATAAAAGTACTTCAATGTAATTTTTAAAAAAATGTTGATCAAAGAAAAAATCTGTGAGAAACTATGCTGCTGTTCCTTTGCCTGTTAAGTAACACTATCTCACAGTAATTAAAAAGGTTATTTTAATAAAGATCATAGTGGAAATCGCAAGGGCTGATAGAAGACTGGATGTGGCAAAGACATAATTATCTTCAACAAATGCTTAAATGAAACATGTCATATAGTTATGCTTACTGCTGTATGCCTACATTGATAGTCCTGACATATAATGTTCTATTCACTTTGCACAGTTCATTGAGGTAGATATAAGATTGCCCCTTATAATGTTTTGTTCAATCATTTTACATTTGTTTAAGTATTTTTAATCCATTTAACTGCTTTTATTAAATTTGTTTTCTGAATAATATTTGGCCTGATGACCTTAGGCCTATTAAAGTGGGTTGATTGACAGGCTGCTTAACTATGGTCAAGTTCATCAGGCTTACTGTGTTTTCAAAAGAGTGCACGACACTCTAGCCAGGATGACTGGCTGTATAAACATGAATGGAAGCTTTGTCATCCACAAAACACTGACATTTATATAGTATAAAGAAAAATTCCACCATGTAGGATGAAGGGCAGATGAGCTCTAGTTGTCTTCTGTCCACCCCCTTCCATGATGGATCAGCATTGACAAAAGGGATAATTAATCATAAAAAAGTATGATATTTTCATGGAATGAGGTAACAGTATGCATCACTGATAGGATGGGGACACAAAACAAACATTATGTAGGCAAGCAAGGTTAAATATTAAGGTCTGTAAAAGATGGAGAATATTGAGGTAAAGCAAATACAGGCACATCAGCAATAAATTACCCTTGTTAGATGGTGCAAATAAAGTACATCAGATGGCATACAGTTCCCCTGCAAAAAAACAAAAAATAAAATAATATGATTGTGAATCTTTAGGCACATCATGACAGTACAATGGGCATTGGACAAGTAGTTTTAAAACAGGTCCTGATAGGCTGGGAGATGGGAATAAATGATATACCTGAAAATACAGAACATTTTTTATGAGGACATATAATGGAGTATAACAATTCCTCTCAGTTGCAGACAATTGTAACAACACTAAAAAGAGTCAGAGTCATGTGTCTGGAAGACAACATTATGAGCAGAGTGGCATTAATGCATAGGATTTGTTCCTTCACATAAAAATACATTGTTATATTTAATTTAGTTGGTTACTTGGGGTAGATTACTTACATCACTACACCATGTTCATTCCCTCTGTAGGGAGAAAGCAATAAATAAAAGTTAACATTAAATGTATTTTCATAACCAACATAACATAATGTTTGGTAGTACAAGCTAGTTGTTCATATATATGCTCACACACTTACAGCTCTGGGATAAAATATGACATGAATGTTTAAATACAGGGGAATGCAAAATATACATTATTTACAATTAGGCACACTATTTACAGTTCTCAAAAAAAGCTTGCTGGATATTAGATGATAGGAAATTTTAGATAAAAGGGCAGAAGGGAGTGGAAGGAAGAGGAGATGAAAAAGAATGGAGATGAGTGAGAAGATGAACAGATACCTGAATAAGGTAAGCACATTTTGAGTTTACTTCTACCAACTTCTCTGCAACTTTATTTTGCTTCTTACTACATATATAAGGCCTTAAATAATTATCTTAGAGGCACTGAGAAACAAACAGCAAAGGATTGCGTAAAGCAATGACTCTAAAGTTTGCTTATTATAGGAACAAATGCAAAGGGGTTCATTTACTGCACCCTGACAACATGGTGACTGTATAAATTAACTGTGGTATTGCTATATATAAGTGAAATACACCTAAGACACAGCACCTTCAGATTTAGTATATTTCCCAAATCTCGTCAAACGTTTCTGACACAGCAAACACAGCAAATACAATTACAACCTACACCCACTTTTTGTATAATTTCCAGATTATTTACTTTCATCGTATGTATGGCATGGCAATGCATCCTTGATTACTACTGCTTCTTCATTCTATGTTTTATTAGTCACTTATTGAAACTAGAACATGACATATTTTGTATGTATGTCTGGAGATTTTTTTCTTGAGCATTGTCTAAAAAATATCTCTGCCCAGTTGGACTACCTGTCAATAGATGAAAACAATTAAACAAACCTGGCTAAAGCATATACTATGCAAATTCTATGCCAAATAAAAAAATAAATAAATCTCTATGGTAGAACACAAATACAAACAAAATAAATAATAAAATGAAAAAAGCTAATCGCATACAAAAATAAACCTAGCTCTCAAAACACCAACAATGCTCTTGCTGAACTAAGCAAGGAACTCTGAACCCTAATCAAATCAACCAAGGTCAGATATGATGTAAAAATAGTCATGCAGGTGAGGGGAAAACCAGAAAGACTTCTTTAATTATGTCAAAAATCTCAGAAACAATACCAAGCTCTGTGCAGATCTAATAGTAAATGGTACTGCATACTTGGACACAGAACACATAGCCAATCTACTAGTGGAGAAATTTAGCTTAAACATAAGCCTCCTCCAATATTCTGATATTGTATACCCACAACTTTACACCTCCAAAAAAACAAAGTCTCCTAAGAACATGTTTTCAAGGTGCTATCTATGACCAAGATCTCTATTATCTCTGGGGTCAGATAAAATACTAGGATGCCTGCTAGTAAGCCAAAACATTTCTCTTCCATTCCCATACAGAAGATATTAAATATCAGCTTCAAAATAGGCTGTGTGTCAGATTAATGGTATGTATTGACCATACCTCACAGCTCTCCAAATTTTCCAAAAATTTCCAGATTTTTGCCTCATATTTTTGTTTTCTGGCAAATTACTGAGGATTCAGTTCACCAAACAACAAAATACATTTGCATTTCAAACTCCATATCCTTCAGAAAGAAAATCTCTGCTAATACAAAAACAAATATTCTAGTAACTTTACACATTTATAACAGCAATATTTAAAATCTGTCCCTAATTTTGACATTTGCTTCCCACTATTTTTGACTTTGTCCAGATTTCTTGCACTTTTGAAAGGTATGACACCAGAAATCATTCACTTGCACATAGATGGGGTTTCAGTGGAGCTGTTTATTTATAGACCCATAAGCCTGACCAGTCCCATCTGTAAGGCTGTGAAAAGGATCATTATTGAATTAATAAAGAAGGATATAGGTAACTTACAGACTCTTGAGTGAACCCAGTTCAATTTCTTCATAGTCCGGTCAGCTTACTTAACTTGGTCAACTTTTTGAAAATGCTGCTGAAGCACTGGTTGAGGGGAAAAATTGTACACTCTATAACTCTAGACCTCACAAAAGCATTCTAAACCATCTCATACTAAGGTATCATAGATAAACTTCCCAAGCTAAATGTCCAACCCTATGTAACTCATTGGACAGCAGACTGTCTCATAAAATAAAACTCAGGAAGTTAGGGTACGTATTTCTACCTCCAACAAAAGACTTATTACTAACAGAGTATCTTGAGGTTCAGTCTTTCGGGCTTCTTCTCTTCGACATTTACTTTTGGAGATCAAAGCTGCTATTAAAGGTTTATGGCTGACCAGTTGTGAAAATGACAGCAAACCTAGTGCTATCGTAAACTCCCCAGATGAAACCAAGGTCTTCCAAGAGGGGTCTTCTCAAACAATTAGCTGGTATCAGAACCATGGACAAAAAGTAAATCCCAAGAAGCATAGACTGTATCCTTCAGCAGGCATAATCCCCTCTGTAGCTATCATATAGATAGCACACTGTTCATTGCACAGCTTATATCTAAAGGCATTGGGTCCACTTCCAGGGATGTAAATATTCCACTGTACCCAGCACTTAGAATGCCAGTCATTGAGTATAATGTACATTTTTGTATGTATGTATTTTCTCACTAAACAAAACAAGGGCCTAGATCACAGAAACTCTGCAGACCATCTCACATAAGCTACATGTTATGTGACCTGTGACTAGCGTATATAGCTTCAACAGACAGTATTCTGTCAGACTTATTATACATTTACAAATCCAGTGATATGATAGACTCCCATATAAGGGATCTCAATTTCTTTTGCAAAATAATTAAAATATGTTGGAGTGAAAGGTATGTTTCACAGAAAATACAACTTCAATGAATCCTTCTTCCACTCCACATAAAACAAAGTACTTATTTTATTCCATGTAAAAGTAATTTGAATGAATGGATAAGTAACCACTAATCCATCCCAGGTTTAGCAGCCCTGTCCTTCACGGATAGAGGAAACGTAAATGTCCCAACATATCCTTGTTCAGTCCATCTCTGGATTTTTCATATGCAAAATTCAATGACAAATATCTACCATGGGAATGTAAGGATAGGCTTCTTAAGCTCATCATAAATCACTATGCCTAAAAATCAACAGGGAAACACAAGCAAAGGCAACAAAAAATGCTGTTACTTGGTAATATACAGTTCAGTGGTACATATGTTTTTGAGTAGACTGTCTAGACCAAATATCATTTCTTTTTTAGAAAAAATGGTAATGTGTCCCACAACTGAGTAGACTCAAGACCCTCCCTCCAACCTGAATGATCCCTTTCACTCCTCATGAGGCAAAAGCCAGCCTATTTGTTCATGGACCCTTCTGGGAGCCCTTTGGCCATTCATTCCATGATCCAGTTGACAGTTTACAGACCTGTTTGCTTCCCACTGTGAGATCAGTATGACACTGAGGCTGGGCTGTCATCTGATGGCAAGACTTTTTCAATAAATCCTCTCCTTGGTGACCAGAGCTATCATTTAATGCTGCTAGTCTTGGAGAAGCCCACACATGTGTTCTCCTTTCTCCTCCACCAGAGATGCATCCAGCACTAGGTGATGTATGCATCTGCCTAGGGCATGTGTTGGCTGGGGTGGGGGGCTGTGTTGGCTTGAGTATTTTGATAAAAAATATATAAACTTTTCTGTAAATAAAGCAAGCCAGAATATTTCAGTAAACACTGGACCCTGAAGCACCAAATTCAGCAAACTATATCCAAAATAGATGCAGGCTCAACAACCAATATATCACAGCAACCAATTTATTAGTTTTACCGCTTTCGTCGGCCTTAAGCCTCAGACTTCATCAGAAACACATTTAATGAGCTTGTAGAAGCTTAAATACACTTTACCTAGTCACGATAGCCACTCCCCTTAATAAATGAATTTAAATACAGTACTAATGATGTTGTAGTTTGTTATAAAAAAAAAACTACTGACAAAACAACATTTATTACATTAATATTAAAATGGTGGTACGTAGTACCCAAAATTAAAACTTATCCCAATAAATGATGTGAATAAATGAGTACATTATTAATAAATAAGCATGCAAATATAAATAGTAACATCAACTACTTGTAAAGCCTTAAAAAATGTACTAAATTAGATGAAAAACTACTACACTTAGGAATGACAATGAATAGATACATAAATAAATAAATACATACATAATATATCTAAATACCCTAAAGGACAACGCATCTAAGTTACAAATAACAAAATTCAATTCTTGATGAAATATAAAGTTATTAATATTGCTGGTTAATTAGGGAAAATATAAATAAATAATAATAAGTGGTCACAAATGAAACTCCGATTTTAGTTTAAGGTAACAAGAAATAGACAAGGTCACATTAAGACCTGAGTTGTTTGTGGCATTGACCCGAAGTTGCCATACCTACTCCCTGTATTCCAACCACATATCTCTTGGCCCTCCCCTCATGTGTTTATCAACAATCTGTTCCAAACCTGAAAATCTAAAAAAGTGTCCTCTACATTTAAACACATGCCTAGCCACGGCATTGTTCAAATTGACTTTTCGTATATTATACATATGTTGATATATTCGCTTGTAAAGAGCATTTTTTGTTTTAAAAATATAGAACCTAGTACATTGTTGGCAAATAGCTATATACACTAAACATTTGGTAGAACAATTGAACTTTTGTGTCAATTTAACTTCTCCGTAGCCTTCAATGTGAACTGCATCTGTTTCCATGATGTGACAACATTGGGAACAGTGCCCACATTATCCCACATTGATACGTGTTCCTTTCCAGGATATTTTTGATATTCGAACTTCTTTTGTAGATCACCATTGGCTTGTGTCCCATATTTTTCTTATGCTCATCGCTGTCCATTAAAATTCACCAATTAATGTTTATGACCTCCTTAATGTCTCTAAATATGGGACTAAACATTAAGATCATGGCCCTGTTAAAGCCCATGTCAGTTACCGTGGGGTCTCGGTTGCTGACACCACTATCAATATTATGCGTGCCTGTCATTTGTATATTAGTTCTCAATAATAGAACAAAGTACCCATCAATTCTTTTCTTAATAACTTCCTGCAGTATGGGTTCAATGAATACTTCTGGGCACCCCCTTCTTGATAACATGGTCTTCAATATCTCAATTTCCCCAATAAATTGTCCAAAATTACTCACCATCCTTGCTAACCTCACACACTGCCCCTTCACCAATGCTTTCTTCTGGTGAAGGGGATGACAACTGTCAAAATGTAAAAGAGTATTAGAGAAGGTGGGTTTTCTGTAACTGGTCGAATTAAAACATTTGTTAACATTATCCTTTTTAATTTCTAGATCCAAAAAGTGGATTGTGCCATCAGCCAATTCCATAATAAAGGACAGGAAGGTTGTACTTTTATTCAAAAAATCAAAAAAACTTTCTAAATTGTCTTGTGACCCTTCCCAAAATATAAGGATGTCATCCAAAAATCGACGATAAAATTTACAAAATTTAAAAAGATCATTTTTGAAGACAAAGTTGGTTTCCCATTGTGTTAAGACAATATTAGCAAATAATGGGGTGCAAGCTGCCCCCATTGCCATGCCTACTTTCTGTTTAAAAAATTAGTTATCAAACTCAATAAAATTGTTCTCAAGAATTAAGTTCATGAGTATTCTAAACATTAAAATTCTACTATGACCCAAGGTGGTATTAGAACACAAAAAACCACTGCTTACCTATATCGTGGGGGGTGCCAGTAAGTAAATCCTTAACATCAATTGTAACTAAAATCAAATGTTCACAATACCAGTTATCCTTTATTTTACTCAAACAGTCCCATGAGTCTTTAAGGACATGCAGATGTTTCTCCAACACATTTTGTAAATGGAAATCAACAAACTTAGCCAGGTTAAATGTTTTTGAAGCCTTGGCATCATCAATGGGCCTTAGAGGGGGGTCAACAATAATCTTTTTGGATTTTTGGGATACAGAAAATAGTCGGTATCTGAGGTGATTTCTGTTGTAAAAAATTGAATTCACTAATGGTGACCTGATTATCCATAAGCAAATCATTCAATGTGATCTCAATGTTACTATAGGCTAAATTGAGTTCATTAAGTGATGTTTCTTCATAGCTTTCACTATACAGATGTGTCAACATTTTCTCCATGTACACCCTTTGCTCCATTACCATAATACCCCCTCCCTTGTCAGGTTTCATGAACCTAATGTTCTTATTGTCACTAATGTATTTAAGTAAGTCACTTTTTTCTCTTGTAATATTAGTACTGTAATCGTGTTTTTTACATTTAATGAGTTTTCTAATTTGGTGGGCACAAAGGTTTTCAAAAACCTGTAGCGTGGGGTGCAAGGGGGGGTTGAAAGTACTATGTTTTTTACATTGAATCAAATGAGCAGAACCTAACTCATTGTCAAAGTACACTTTAAGGTTAAGTTTTCTCACAAAGGTTTTCAGCTCCAATGGCGTAGTTTCCACAGAAGGCATTCTTGAAGGAACAAAATTAAGCCCTTTTTGAAATAATTCAATCCATTTTACATCAACATTGGCATCACTTAAATTAAATATTTTAAAATCACCATCCCTGTTAGTAACAATGTGAGCTAACATTTGAGTATCAAAATCATTCACCACCTGTTGTTCACCCCTCCCCCGTCCCCTGTAGGGACGACCCCTGCTGGAAAATGAATTCCTGTAGTTCCCATTGCTCTCCACCTCCCTGTTCTGAGTGAATTGGCTCGTATGATTCTGGAGGCATTCTGACCTCCTCAGGGGAACCTCTAAGGGGACTGCAGCATCAAAATTAACATTGACAGCTTCTCCCCTGAAATCTTGGTTGACATACTCATCCTCATGTAAATTGTCCCTTGCATTCCTCTGCTGTACTCTGTTAAACCCACTGGGTAGGGGATACGCCTTCCCAGCGTCATATTCTTTCCTATCCCTGTCCAACTTTTTTACTTTGTTTATTTACCAAACCCTCTAAATATTTGTCAACATTAACAAAAATTGCCCTATATATATCCATTTTAAATGGAAAACACAAATCATTCCTAAGTGTTACATCACAACCATCAATAGTTTTTTTAAGTAAAGTCAGTTTCCTGTCATTTTCCTTCATTAAGAGTTCAACTAATTCACAACCGTGGCTATTGAACATAGCAATAAGCTCTTTGTAAAAATCCATGCCTTGAACAATACCTGTAGGAAATCTCCATGTCCTTAAACCTGTGGGAACATGCTCCCTTCGTAGGCATTCTTGCAAATCTCCACCTGCAGTTTTCTGGACCTTAAGAGATACTTTTTGAAGAAACACAGGAGGGCTTTAGAAAGTACTAGGACAAATGTCCTAATGTAAACCAGGGGATTAGATAATGGAGCAGATATCTGTGATTTTGAGTGTGATTTGATTTAGGTGCAGGCAAGTAATCCAGTCAAGAGGGCTCTCTAGTTAAACGACTTTGCTCAGAGTCAAACCCTGAACCTTGATTTTTGTCAAGCAAGTGTTTTAAACCTTCACACCAGCTACCAGGTTTCCTTTAACTGATTTTTTTCTTTACTCTTGTAAATCATTGAGGGTTACAAGTCACAGAGTTTAGTTGCACTGTTCAGTGTCAGTGGTGCAGCAGGTAGCATACTTGTCATTGGTGCAGAGAGTTGTGGGTGCTCTTCTCACACAGGCTGGATAGATTGATGGGACTCTTCTGCTCCTGTTTGGGGTCATTGTAGTGGATCATTGGTCTGCAAAATGAGTGGCGTTAGAATTGTCAGCCTGGTGCCAAACCATTCTCAGGAGGCATGAACACACCTCAAACCTAGGTCCAATTTAAAATGTCTGATCCACCTGCACCATGTTTTGGAGATGTGCAAGGAAACCAGAGCCCCTGAAGTAAACCTATGTGGACGCAGGGAGGATATGCACACTCTGCCCAGAAGGCACCCCAGCCATGAAGCAAACTGGAAAGCCTCTTTCTGTGAGGCAACAATGCTAACCGGTTCACCACTGTGCCACCATAGGTTGATTGTTGAGACTACAGTGCAGCATAAGGGGAGGGGGTGCTGCATTTCTGAGTCTATCCTTCTTTGGATGAGATGCCTAGTAACTATTAACCTGTTGTCAGTTTGTCAGCCATTCTCTATTGCATATCATCAGTGCACCATTTTTTTTCAATATAACATATAGGCAATTTATTCTAAAAGGTCAGCAGGCACTGAATCATTAAATGAAATACTGAAATGCAAAGTTGTTTGCCACACCAACTTCCTCATTAGTTATAGATCTCTATAATGTGGAATTATGTGGATGACTTTTACTACTGCACAAATTGTGCATATTGACTTTTATTGGTGGATTATAATGACAATAGTTTGAGTCGCCTTTTATGGTTGAAATGTACTAAAATGGATAGGCGTGCCATTATTGGTTCATATGTTTTGTTTTACTGTTCAAAACTACAGATTTAAAGCTCGCTCTAACAAGTGGTGCTGTATTAAACAAAGGATATAATTTAATACAATAAGGATGGTGAATCAAGGAACACATGCATTTATGCTTGGTCCTAAAATTGCTTGCAGTGGTCCCGTAGTTTGAAAAATAGCCCAAAGATACACTTAATCTACCACTGGCCAGATGCTTTTTTATGAATGTGGGATTCAATGCAGTTTCAATGAATATGAGTTTTAAGAGCAGAGAAGTTTACTGCTACTCATGCTAAGTTTGTTTTCATCGTGAGACTGTATTGTTTTGTTTAGCAAATGGCTATCAGTGTTTGTAATATATAATTTGAAATAAAAAATTTAAAGTAAATCCAAATATCTGTAACTATTGTAGAAGTAAACAAAAAATGAATATGCACACTGACAGGTTTGAGCAGTTATATGGTAACTAGGGAGTGAAGCAAATAATGGGACATTGGAATTGCTGCTGGTGGGAACACTGGGAGGAAGGGACATGGTAGGGGCTGATCCATTATCATGCCTAGTGCCTTATCTGACCATGATCTAGCTCTGTTTTCCACTTAGGAACACCATCCCATTTCAGCAAAACATAACATTCCAACCAACCCAATTACGTCTACATAAAATCAAGCAACCCATGATGGACAAACTGTAAATGGCTAATAACTCCCAGCGGGACCTTGATTCTGTCTTTCCAGTGCCTTAACTCAGTTTTTGGGGATGATAGTCAAGGTTTTATCCTTCTATGACACATAGACAGGACAGCAATTAATGTTCTTAATGAACAGCAACTGTTAAAAAAGCAACCACATGTAATAATAAAGAGAGAGCATGCCAAAGGAAGCGTATAAACTTTCAGTAAATATTTACCATGGATTAAGTATATGATTGAAAATAAACCAACACTGCTGAAACGGAGCAGGAAAAACGATACTTCAAACGGCTAAAAATGTAAGGAAGTTTATTAAAATCAAGCACTTTTCGTCTACTTTAATGACACAGACTTCTTCAGACAATTACTTCTAAAAAAGGCTTGCTATATATACACACAGTTACAAGGAGAACCCAGTCAACAAGCAAAAAACAATTAAACATTTAAGCAATGAACTACTACGTGCTATTTTTTTTTTAAAAAGGCAGGCACAAATTCATAGCAGCAACAAGAAGTGATGTGTTAGCATTTGTTACTAAAACTATTTTATCAAAACCACGCCTATTAAATTAATATAACTTTGACTTCAGAAAAGCTAAAGACAAAAATGTAATTATGTAATATTGACTATAAGAAACAATAAAAAAAAAATTACAAGTGTTTAAACATATTTGAAAGTGATAACATTATAAAAGGCTTAGGTGAATAAAAAACTAAGAGACTAAAAAATTAGTAAGCACACAAGCTTTTACCAGGATGAAAAATCTACCACCAATAGACCTGTACAAACAAAGTTGTCATCTACATAAACTCTTGATTTTCAAAATACTGCTTATTGAGCAGTTTTCATTGAGACCAGGGGCGTTAAAGGCATTAAGTCTAATCTGCCAAAGCAGTTCTAATTCCTCTAATTTAAAACTTGTTGGACCTCCTCTTTCACTTGCTATAACCTGGTCGATGACCATGAATTTGAAGGAGTGGTTGGGAAAAAGAGAGATGTGTTTTGCTAGAGCATTGTCATGTTTATTTTTTCTAATTGCATAAGAATGCTCGTAAATGCGGTCTCGGAGGCGACGCTTCATCTTGCCTACATAAAATGCAAGACAACTTTCGCACTGGGCCAGGTAGACCGCCATTTTTGAGTTGCAATTAACCCTATATTTCAAGTTGTAAGTATAGTCTTCAAGTTTGAACCTATTAGATTCTGTAATATACTTGCAAAAATTACAACTTTGACATTTATACATACCCAATACTCTACTTATAGGTCTCCTTTGACACTCAAACAAGTCTTTTAAGTTTTTTGCTCTCCTGAAAATCACTTTAGGTTTGATCCCTAATTTCTGACACAAACCCTGATTAGTCATAATTACCACCCAATTTTTGTATAAAATCTCAAGACAATCCCTACTGTTTGTACTATAAGTTGTTATAAACATAGAGCTTTCATTAAGTGGGTCAGAAGTGGATTTAGACCTTTGAGAAGGATATGGATCTAAGTTAAGAATAGTATGTTGGTCGAAGTGGACCTCGTCTAGAATAGGTTTATAAATGCGTTTATCACGTTTTTGGACCACTTCTACAATGTTGCTGACCAAGCTGTTAGGGTATCCTCGATGAAGGAACATGTTTTTAAGAAAAGTACATTCATCAAGGAAATCCTGGTTAAGCGTGACAATACGGGCTGCTCTGACTAGTTGGCCTTTGACCACAGCCTGCTTTTGATAGTACGGGTGACAGCTTGTATAATGCAAGAAAGAGTTTGAATAAGTACTCTTTCTATGAATACTAGCTGTAAGTCTCTGAAGTTCAATGTTTTTCTTCAGCTGAATGTCCAAATAGGCAATGGACGTGGTGTTAAAAGTAAATGTGAACTGGAAAAAATTAGTAGTCGCATTCAAGTAGTCTGCAATTTGTTCACTGACTGTGGCATCACCATCTACTATTATAAAGATGTTGTTGAGGTAGCGGGTGTAGTAAATAAACCTGTCACTAAAGCTACAATTGTTAAAGACAAAAAGGTCTTCCCAGTTAGCCATTACTGAATTAGCTACACTCGCCCCACAAGGTGAACCCATGGCGACGCCAACTTGTTGTAGATAAAAGTTGTCAGCAAACATAAAGTAGTTGTTCTCGAGTATCAAGACCAATAATTCATTGACTAAAGATATCTCAACCTTTTCTCCTCCATTCTTTCTCATAAATTGACTGACTCATTCCAAAGCTATGTCATGTGGTATACATGTATACAGGTCTTTAACATCGACCGTGAGGAAGTTGTAATTACTGCTCAAGACGAGATTTTTAATGTTGTAAAGAAAAGACCAAGAATCTTTACATATGTGGTTGATTTTCATCAAGTATTTCTGTAGAATAACATCTACCACTTTTGCACAAGGGTACGTAGGTGATCCTCTACCGTCCAGGAATGGACGCATTGGAGGGTTAACTACGTCCTTGTGCAATTTAGGTATTCCAAACAAGTAGGGAAATCTCGGGTAAGATGTACTCATGAAGTTAAAGATATTCTGGTCAATTCAACCTTCAATGAACATCTCTTCAATACTGTCCTTAATGGTTTTATAAGCGCCATTAATTTCAGATCTCAAACTAAGTGAATAAGAAGGACAATCCAAGAGTTGGAGCATTCTTGACTCATAATTGTCTTTGTCAAAAATAGCTAAACCCCCACCCTTGTCTGGTTTACATATTCTAACATTATTAAATCTAATGCTGTCTATACATTCCTTCTCAGCTTTAATGTTGTTAGCAAAAGAAGGAAAATTATGACCGAACTTGAACTTTTGATGAATGTCAAGTTCACATAGTTGTTTGAAAATATTTAATAATGGATGCAGTGGTGGGTTAAAGACACTTGGAATTCTATAAGGATTTACATTAGAAATAGAATTACCAAAGAACAATAAATTCAAGTTTAGTTTCCTAGTAAACAGTTTAATATCTAAGATAGTTCGAGCTAAATCCAACTTTTGGTTAGGGACGTATGTATGACCTTTTGCAAAAAGTTCCACTTCGTCTTGGGTTATGTTAACTGTAGAGTAGTTGTAAACAAGGTATAGTGCCTAATCATTAATGTCAGTAAGTCGACACCTTGTTGTTGAAATAGTGCTAACAAGTCTTTGTGAAATGCTGAGTTCGTTATTAAGCCTGTGGGATACTGATAATGTCTCAGACCTTTAGGTATAATGTTGCGTTTAAGGCACTCCTGGAAATATGAAATTTCCAGTTGAGTCTTTTTTAATTTGAACAAGAGCTTGTCCAGTAAATTCAAGTTGTACGTAATATCTATGTACTCACTGTTGTTTGTACAGGTCTATGGTGGTAGATTTTTCATCCTGGTAAAAGCTTGTGTGCTTACTAATTTTTTAGTCTCTTAGTTTTTTATTCACCTAAGCCTTTTATAATGTTATCACTTTCAAATATGTTTAAACACTTGTAATTTTTTTTTGTATTGTTTCTTATAGTCAATATTACATAATTACATTTTTGTCTTTAGCTTTTCTGAAGTCAAAGTTATATTAATTTAATAGGCGTGGTTTTGATAAAATAGTTTTAGTAACAAATGCTAATGCATCACTTCTTGTTGCTGCTATGAATTTGTGCCTGCCTTTAAAAAAAAAAAATATATAGCACGTAGTAGTTCATTGCTTAATTGTTTAATTGTTTTTTGGTTGTTGACTGGGTTCTCCTTGTAACTGTGTGTATATATAGCAAGCCTTTTTTAGAAGTAATTGTCTGAAGAAGTCTCTGTCATTAAACTAGACGAAAAGCGCTTTATTTTTATAAACTTCCTTACATTTTTAGCCGTTTGAAGTATCGTTTTTCCTGCTCCATTTTCAGCATTGTTGGTTTATTAGTTCGTGTTTAATTTACTTGTCTTCTTAGTTTTTATGGCATCTGAAACAAGAGCCAGTGAAGGCGATACACCATTCGTGAACACATCAGAAATTCTGAATAATCCACCCAATGTTGTTACACCGCCTATCATGGTTAGACCTTCCTGTCACAATGACAGTCTTGACAGAAACTGTAACAACATCTTGGACTCTCTTATGCATTGTATGAACATGTTGCTTGATCGCTTAGTGAAATTGGAGAACCACCAACAAGCTACAACAACTGTGCCTTCATCTCATCCAACTGCACAGGGCAGTCCTGCAACTGTTTTAGCTAACAACGGCATGGATAGTTCTTTACATTTACAGAGCTTTATTGGAGCTGGCTTGATAGGAGGACCGAGTCTCACGTGCGGGCAGAAGAGTATTCCGGCCAGCCACTTACCTATTTCTGATGACGCTCCTGTACTTGCAGCACCAATTCGACCAGGGGCAGCACAGTTCGACTCGCTGTAACATCTAATGGCAATTTGACAGTTACTAATGGCAACAATGTCGAACCTGTCTCTTCAAGAGCTCCTTTTACAACTACAAAACTTCCTTTTAATAACATTAATAACACTGAAAGTCTTCCTGACATAAAACAATGGATTACTGGTAATTTTTCTTTCACTTCAAGTTTGAACGCAGACCAGCCCCAGCGGTCCGATACTAACAGTGAGTACATAGATATTACGTACAACTTGAATTTACTGGACAAGCTCTTGGTCAAATTAAAAAAGACTCAACTGGAAATTTCATATTTCCAGGAGTGCCTTAAACGCAACATTATACCTAAAGGTCTGAGACATTATCAGTATCCCACAGGCTTAATAACGAACTCAGCATTTCATAAAGACTTGTTAGCACTATTTCAACAACAAGGTGTCAACTTACTGACATTAATGATTAGGCACTATACCTTGTCTGTGGAGTCTCTATGTCAACAAGTCGCTGACTTGGATTTCAAAATTAAATCGGATCACCAATTCTTCCAGTACAAATATGAATATAGTAGATTGTTTGTCAGTATTGATCAATATCTTGACAAACTCAAGAATAATAAAACTAAAAAGATCAACAGGGATGTAAAGGCATATAGTGAAGGAACTGCCTATCCTCCTCCGCCACAAGTGCAAGTTTGGAAACACCCTGGAGGTTATCCTCAACTCGGCGTCAACAACAACACTCAAGCACTACCCACAAGGAACAACTATGAGAATAACCAAGCCCTCATGGTCAACAATTCACTTGGCCAAGATGTAAGCTTGGAGGGGTCTCCACAGAATAAGCATAGTGAAAATGAAAGTATTTTTATTTACCAAGCTCTTTGTCATTACAATTTAATATCTAATACGTCCAATTATTTAGGAGCGAGACCAAAACAATTCACGAACAGACCGAACCAAGTAGTGAAAAGGAATATAAAACAATACAGGAATTAGATTTATCATCGGTTGCCCTTGCTGCGAATTCTTCTGATACTCTTACTTGGCTATTGGTCCCACCCGAATGTGACTACAACTACCTTGATGGTCATGTACCAAACTTAACTGTAAGCAGCGTCATTTGCCAAGACAGTCCTAGCTCTTTGGTACCACCAGAGTTACCGGTAATTTTGACTAATGTTGAAAGTGACTTTAAAGTTTACAACTACTCTACAGTTAACATAACCCAAGACCAAGTGGAACTTTTTGCAAAAGGTCATATGTACGTCCCTAACCAAAAGTTGGATTTAGCTCGAACTATCTTAGATATTAAACTGTTTACTAGGAAACTAAACTTGAATTTATTGTTCTTTGCTAATTCTATTTCTAATGTAAATCCTTATAGAATTCCAAGTGTCTTTAACACACCACTGCATCCATTATTAAATATTTTTGAACAACTATGCGAACTTGACATTTGTCAAAAGTTCAAGTTCGGTCATAATTTTCCTTCTTTTGCTAGCAACATTAAAGCTGAGAAGGAATGTATAGACAGCATTAGATTTAATAATGTTAGAATATGTAAACCAGACAAGGGTGGGGGTTTAGCTATTTTTGACAAAGACAATTATGAGCCAAGAATGCTCCAACTCTTGGTTTGTCCTTCTTATTCACTTAGTTCGAGATCCAAAATTAATGGTGCCTATAAAACCATTAAGGACAGTATTGAAGCGATGTTCATTGAAGGTCGAATTGACCAGAACATCTTTAACTTCATGAGTACATCGTACCCGAGATTTCCCTACTTGTTTGGAATACCTAAATTGCACAAGGACGTAGTTAACCCTCCAATGCGTCCACTCCTGGACGGTAGCGGATCACCTACGTACCCTTGTGCAAAAGTGGTAGATGTTATTCTACAGAAATACTTGGTGAAAATCAACCACATATGTAAAGATTCTTGGTCTTTTCTTGACAACATTAAAAATCTCGTCTTTATCAGTAATTACAACTACCTCACGGTCGATGTTAAAGACCTGTATACATGTATACCACATGACATAGCTTTGGAATGGGTCAGTCAATTTATGACAAAGAATGGAGGTGAAAAGGTTGAGATATCTTTAGTCAATGAATTATTGGTCTTGATACTCGAGAACAACTACTTTATGTTTACTGACAACTTTTATCTACAACAAGTTGGCGTCGCCATGGGTTCACCTTGTGGGGCGAGTGTAGCTAATTCAGTAATGGCTAACTTGGAAGACCTTTTTGTCTTTAACAATTGTAGCTTTAGTGACAGGTTTATTTACTACACCCGCTACCTCGACGACATCTTTATAATAGTAGATGGTGAAGCCACAATCAGTGAACAAATTGTAGACTTGAATGCGACTACTAATTTTCTCCAGTTCACATTTACTTTTAACACCAAGTCCTTTGCCTATTTGGACATTCAGCTGAAGAAAACCATTGAAATTCAGAGACTTAGAGCTAGTATTCATAGAAAGAGTACTTATTCAAACTCTTTCTTGCATTATACAAGCTGTCACCCGTACTATCAAAGGCGGGCTGTGGTCAAAGGCCAACTAGTCAGAGCAGCCCGTATTGTCATGCTTAACCAGGATTTCCTCGATGAATGTACTTTTCTTAAAAACATGTTCCTTCATCGAGGATACCCTGACAGCTTGGTCAGCAACATTGTAGAAGAAGTGGTCCAAAAACGTGATAAACGCATTTATAAACCTATTCTAGACGAGGTCCACTTCGACCAACATACTATTCTTAACTTAGATCCATATCCTCCTCAAAGGTCTAAATCCATTTCTGACCCACTTAATGAAAGCTCTATGTTTATAACAACTTAGAGTACAAATAGTAGGGATTGTCTTGAGATTTTATACAAAAATTGGGCGGTACTTATGACTGATCAGGGTTTGTGTTAGAAATTAGGGATCAAACGTAAAGTGATTTTCAGGAGAGCAAAAAACTTAAAAGACTTGTTTGAGTGTCAAAGGAGACCTATAAGTAGAGTAGTGGGTATGTATAAATGTCAATGTTGCAATTTTTGCAAGTATATTACAGAATCTAATAGGTTCAAACTTGAAGACTATACTTACAACTTGAAATATAGGGTTAATTGCAACTCGAAAATGGTGGTCTACCTGGCCCAGTGCGAAAGTTGTCTTGCATTTTATGTAGGCAAGACGGAGCGTCGTCTCCGAGACCACATTTACGAGCATTCTTATGCAATTAGAAAAAATAAACATGACAATGCTCTAGCAAAACACATCTCTCTTTTTCCCAACCACTCCTTCAAATTCATGGTCATCGACCAGCTTATAGCAAGTGAAAGAGGAGGTCCAACAAGTTTTAAATTAGAGGAATTAGAACTGCTTTGGCAGATTAGACTTAATGCCTTTAACGCCCCTGGTCTCAATGAAAACTGCTCAATAAGCAGTATTTTGAAAATCAAGAGATTATGTAGATGACAAGTTTGTTTGCACAGGTCTATTGGTGGTAGATTTTTCATCCTGGTAAAAGCTTGTGTGCTTACTAATTTTTTAGTCTCTTAGTTTTTTATTCACCTAAGCCTTTTATAATGTTATCACTTTCAAATATGTTTAAACACTTGTAATTTTTTTTTTATTGTTTCTTATAGTCAATATTACATAATTACATTTTTGTCTTTAGCTTTTCTGAAGTCAAAGTTATATTAATTTAATAGGCATGGTTTTGATAAAATAGTTTTAGTAACAAATGCTAACGCGTCACTTCTTGTTGCTGCTATGAATTTGTGCCTGCCTTTTTAAAAAAAAATAGCACGTAGAAGTTCATTGCTTAATTGTTAATTGTTTTTTGCTTGTTGACTGGGTTCTCCTTGTAACTGTGTGTATATATAGCAAGCCTTTTTTAGAAGTAATTGTCTGAAGAAGTCTGTGTCATTAAACTAGACGAAAAGCGCTTTATTTTAATAAACTTCCTTACATTTTTGGCCGTTTGAAGTATCATTTTTCCTGCTCCGTTTCAGCAGTGTTGGTTTATTAGTTCGTGTTTAATTTACTTGTCTTCTATATGATTGAAAATACTTCTTGACTAGACATCTAAGAGGCTTCAAGGAATAGAGACTGAGTTAAGGGCTAAAGATTCAGTGTATAGCTGTCCCCTCAAAATGTTACCATTATCATATTTTTTCCTTTAGATGATAGTATATACACTGAATGCTATATTTAAATATGAATGTAATTTAGCCATATGTTTTATTTCTTCAAACATAGAAACTAAATGAAATAATAAAATGCTACAGCAATTTTCTAATATGCGTGCCGTGGTTTGGAAGTGAACTTGAGGATTTTTTTGTAATTTGCACTGCTTTCCTTGAGAAATTGAGGAATGGAAAATATACTTAAAATGCCTGGAACTTTAATACAGAGATTATGAATAATGATATAGTCAATAAAGTGGGTTTTAAAAAAGACACACCTCAGGATTCAAAAAAATCCATGCAGGCTTCGTGTATACAATATGTATCCATGTACACACCCACGGTTCTTCCTTGGCAGTGTAACAGCCAAGGGAGATCACAGTAACATGGATATTGAATCCATGCAAGCAGCAGTGCAGAGGCTGTCCCATACTTGTGCACTGTCCATAAAAATTCTGGACAGTTGTAAGCACAGTACAATACCTTTTGGCCTGTTAGCCTGGACCAAAAGGTGAAGAGCAGATTCTACTACATGAAATTGCAATTTATTTATTTTTTTACATTTATGTGCTGTTTAAATGGTGTGGCATGGTGCTTAGCAATGCTAATCTGCATATATACATATACATCAGACATCTGTTGTATATCTAAAAAAAAACGGATGTAATCAATTTTTAAATTTTTTTTCTGTTTGCTTTCACAGCATGGTACAGTGGCACAGTGCTTAGAGATGTCGAACAGTGCTTATGCACATAAGTAAACATCTGGTTTTCTTTTGGCTTTTCCCGGTTAGGGATCGCCACAATGGAACTCCGGTCTGCTAATGATTGGCAGCAGGTTTTTACGGTGCCATCTTGATGCCCAACCTTCAACAAATTCATGTCCATTCACATATGTCTTGTGAATGCTACTCGACCGTGGGGAGGACATGCAGACTCCACAAAGAAGGCGCTCCAGCCGAGAATCGAATGGGAGAACCTCTTGCTGTGAGGCAACAATGCTACCGCTGCACCACCGTGGACATCTGGCATGTAACTAAAAATAGAAACTGAATGTAATCAATTTTATTTATTTTTTTTTATTTTTTATATTCCTCTTGTTTGTGCGGCGCAACACTGAGTTCTGCTAAGCTATGCTTTGTTTTGCTTACAGACACAGTAAGCATTTGCTTGACATCTAAAAATAGAAACTGGATGCATTCAACTGTCGTAGTACTGCGATGCTTAGCAAAGCACAAACCCACACAGCAAAGTTGCGCTACACTTACAGGCACTTGTGTGGTATATGTGCTATCCCAGTGGCTACATGGGTTGAGTCATCAGTGCCAGTGTTCTGAGTTCAAGTCGTAAGCAGTCATACCTTTTACATTTATTGGTGTGAAAATGTGTCAGATGACTGAAACATCAGTTTAGTTTAAAATGAAAACATTGCTACATTTGGAAAAGTTACATGATGTTAAGCAGAGCTTAAACATGGTCAGTGGTCTATTCCAGTTTGTGTATTGCTAAGTTACATTTACACATGGTTTGTGCAAGTTTGCATGATCCTAAGCATCACAGCACTTTTTGAAAGTTACAGCATGACATGTAAGGGTGGGAATGCAGCCTATTTAAAGGCCAATATGCAGGAATTTCACATCATTCATTGGAGTTCTAACTTGACTGTGGATATGCCTGCTACTGCTAGAGAAGGAGTGTGCTTTCGTGCACAGAAGTGGGGGAGTGCTGGAGTCCAGAGTGTTTATTGGACTCGTGGTCAAGTATTATGAACCACGGCTGCTGCAAGGTGATTACCAGGGCTCAAAGTGTAAGTCTGAGACCTGGGATCAGTTTACGAGGGAACTTACCAGTGCTACTGGTATCCCCTGCAATGGTGAGCAGTGTTGTCACCACTATGATGACCTGAAGTGTAGAAAGAGGGGAACCTTGGACACCTGGGTTCAAGAGGCTAGGGCTGGGCAAATCTCACAGATATGTAAATATGTTTGTCAATAATTTAAAAATATACAAGCTGAATGTGTGCAATACTGGTATGCATAATGATTTGTTTCTCTTCCCACAGCTGCAGAAGAGAGAGCTCACAATGTCCAGTCCTATGCAGGGTGCCTGGTCAGCATGAGGTACTCATGTGGTAAGTAGGAACACATCAAAGTAATAATGCATAAAGTAATTATACAATAAATTACTTACAGAGCTTGTAGTCTTAACAGTCAGGTATACCTGGGGCATATTACATCTTTATTAATGTATCACTGCCTACCTGAAATGGTAAAACAAGTTAAAGCAAGTAAGCATGCAGTAATGTGTAGTATAGCTTCCAAATGTCAGTTAATGTTGGGGTCTACCCAGATTAAGAGTCACTGCTTGGGTCTGGTCATTGTCTGAAATTTGCTGTAGGCTGCACTCAATAAAAGATTAGGCTATATGGGTTATTTAAGAAAACTCCTACACAGCTATCCATGGTCTACATGCCAGAGTTAAAGTAACATTAATCAATATATTTTAAAGATTGATAGTGCTTTGATAACTAATGTTTCCAAACAGTGTTCGCTATTCCTGTATTCACTGCATATATGTTCTAATCTGACACCATTCAAGTGTTACATGTAACTCAATAAAGAATGTAGCAAAAATGTCAGAAATGAATGCAGTTCAATACCCAGAGTAAGTTTCAAGCACGTGTTCAGCTCATTTGGTTTGAAATAATGCTGTATATTCCCTCAGTCAATGAAAATGGTATATGGGTAAGTTAGCTGAAGTACTGGACAGTTATCCATGTGTCTAAATGCCAGATTTTTAAGAAACATTTTATCAATAAAGTTTATAATGAGATACTGCTTTGAAAAATAATGCTTTCAAATAAGTGTTTATTATTCCTGTATTCCCTGCATGTGTGCTCTAGTCTGACACTAGTCAACTGCCACATAATTTACTAATAAAGAATGCAGCAATACATTTCACAAATAAATGTAGTGCAATACCCAGATTGTCAAGCTTCACTTCTGATAATTTCCCCAAAATATGCTTGAGAAAGTACTCTGTAAATGAACGAGGTATATGGTTAGGTTCACAGATGTCTTACACAGCCATACCTGTGTGTAACTGCTAGATTTCATGTGACATTAACCATTACAGTGTAAGGGGGATGGTGCTTTGATAACTAATGTTGTCAAATAAAGTGCTCATTATTCATATGCTCATTGCATTTGGTTTCCAGTCTGATAACACATATAGCTATGCATGTGCGTATATGTACGACTTCACAGAAAATGTTGCAGCAAAAGTCTTAAAGGAGATAGTGTCTTGAGAATTCATTATATTCAAATAAAGTGCACATTATTCCTGTAGTTACTGCTTGTGAATTCTAATCCCATGCACTCAATTGAGAAATTACGAGCTGTCTAGTGTAATTAGTGTACAATAACATACCTCTCAACTGTCACAATTTTATCAGAATGTAATCACTACTGCTCCATATGTCTGGTCCTTGATTAGCAGATAAATGAGATTATTTGGAATGCAATTTATTGGCAAATCCATTATCAGAACACCTTACTACTAATGTATGAGCACACTGTGTAACAATGTTCCCTGTAGTTGTGCCTTTTTACCACCGTTTGGTAGGGCTTGGCCCATACTGTCCCATGGTAGCAGCTTGTGAGCTATGTATATGCAACATCATCTATACAACATTTGCAGTCACTATACTCACAACTGAAACCTTATTATGTAGACATATATACTAATAGTCTGTGCAATAATATCACCTCCAAAGTTACAAATGTTTTTTTTTCTCTCTCACCCCACCCCTTCTCTTCTTTGTTAATTTATATTTATTATTATGATTTCATATTAATATATTATTTGTAACTACCTCTTATGTTGACCTTATGTATAATTTCATATTGCTTTGATGTTAATATACTTTCACTTACATTATTTAGTGTTGTGTTCCTCATTATATTCCTTTATATTCCTTTTGACTAATCATTATCTTGTATTATGTTAATATTAACATTTGTTTGGTTATGTTTATTTTTATCTTATGCTTATATTTAATTTACTACAGCACAACAGGGTAGGCTGGCTCCAGGTGAACTACCTACATCAGCTCCCCCGGCCATGGCACTGGGGTCCAACATGTCTGGCCCGCAGCCTGGTGGAGCCACTTTGCTGCCCCTGCACTACCTGGGCCATCAGGTACTTCTGTCCCAGAGGCTGTGTTTGGTCCCCCCCCTTGGGAGTGGAAATGGAGAGGGTAATTATGTCACCCATAAGGAACTGTAAGGCCTGGTGGCAAGTGTGAGCTGCTGTGTCATAGTATAGGTGCATGCCTACACCGGATGGAGAGCATGCTTTCCATCCTGGTGGGTTTTCTTCACCCCAGGTGCTGGCGTCAACCACTACCTGAACAGGAGCAATGAAGGTGCAGTGCTGACAGTCCCATGGGTGAGGATTTGAGTCACACTTCTACCGTGTCTGATGTCCATGGGATTGGGATTCCACAACACTCTCCCCAGCCAAGGATTTGACCCCCCCCCCTCTTGTGTCACACACCAACCCTGTCTGCTCACTTATCTTTCTTGTCTGTCTGCAAAAGCTTCCTCACCTTCCCAATATAGCCAGGGATTGTGGTGTCACTGGTGGAGGGCCTGCTGCAAAACAGTGACTGTCAGCCACTGAAGAATTCCTGGCAAGCCTAGGAACACAGAACAGCTCTCAGGCATCCATCACACAATATGTCATGGATATGGGTGCCACCGTTTCTATGCCAGAGGAGCATCCAAGTATGCTTAGTTGTGTGTCAGGGTGTACATAGTTTTATCTGGGCGGGTCAGGGGTTTTTTTTTGGGGGGGGGGGGGTGGGTGCTGCAGTTTGAGTCTTATGCTGAAATTGTGCCCAAAATACCAGTTAGCATAGTAGCTACTGTGAATGTGAGATATTTGGCTGTATTACCCTCTTATACTGTAACATGAGATGCTGTTTACATTACCTCTCCCTCAATTTTTTTCAGGATGATCAGGAATGGACAAGGCTGTGCTCCTGGTAAGCCCAACACTGTTTTGTTAGAGATGTACATTTAGTGCAATGTATTCGCTAAAGTGCCAACCCAGGCCTGTTGGCTGGATTGATGTACTGTCTGCATGATTGCCAACTGTACAGATATTTTCTGACTGTACACAGTTTAGACTCATGTCTATGTCTTGTAGGTATGACCACAGTGATAGATTCAACAGTATTGGTGGGACATTACAGATTGCCATACATGTCAACTGTGCAGAGCTTTTCCAAATATTAACAGAGTACACCGTTTAGGTCTTGATCATGAGATTTTTGTTTAAAGAGCTTTTAGTTATTTGTTTATGTACTTATTTATTTATTTATTTATTACATTTATTAACCAGGAAAAGTCTGTCTGGGCCAGGAGCCCATGTTCAGCAGAGGCCCAGGTGAAAACTCAAGATAAAAACAGTACAAAAACAATACAATGCAAGTAACAGATTTGGGTAAGACAATAATGTCTTCATGTCCTACTATATGATGTTGGGGGTTAGACAAGTCTGTAATAATGACAGCTGTGTATACAGCTTAACATAAATTGCAACATAGTAATGCTGAGCAAAGGAGTGCAGGTATTAATGTACTGCTTTCCTTTTTTCTCACAGGTGAACATGGGGGCTGATCTCTGTCCCTTTCACAACCTGATGTCAGTGTCTCTTCAGACTCTGATGATAGTAGCCAAAGTGAGGCACAGCTGGGGTTTGCAGGGGCTGAATCTGGCACAGATGTTGCCATCCTTCCTCCACCCTCATTATCATCATACACAGCCAGCATACCTATGCATACTTAGTCCCCTGTTGCCACAGATATTGCACAGTCAGTGGGTGGGGACATTGAACAGGGAAGAGTGGCTACTGTGGCTGCAGTGAGTGTTGACACAGCTGGTGAGGTTCCACACAGACAGATTGCTAGGGGTGCTCATAGGAGGCCTACTTTCCCTCCACCACTTGTTGCAGGTGTCTTATCATGTCTAACTTGGCGTATGTGTAGGTACTTCATGGAGGCACAGACACATTCCGAAAGGAACTCCCACAGAATTTCCAGGGTTCTGGATGCAGCACAGTATGACATTCATGCCTGTCTCCACCACATTGCTGATACCCTGGAACAGTTGACTAATGCAGTGGAAAGGAATTGGTCTGAGACAGATCGTACATTATCTGTCTTGGAACACACATCTGTGATGGAATGTTTGGTTGGAGTTGAGAATTGGATATAGGTCAGCAACTACCTCTGCTGAGAGTCAACGTGGCCATGTACAATCATGCTCCCATCGTGGCAGTACATCCAGTACTCCAGAGGGGGGGGTGCTGTCCACACCAAGATGTAGTAGACCATGGGATCATGGTCCTCTGTGTTCTCATAGAGGACACATTCCCAGCAGACAGCAGTCATCCTCAGGTAGCAGTGCAGAATCTGACTTTGGGCATGGAGTTGCCAGTGTAACTCCTGGCAGAGACAGTCCACATGTTCTGGAATTGAGACAATGAACTGTCAGCTCTACCATGCATGGCTCACAGCTGTCCAACATACAGACATGTAGGGCTAGCACTGAGCTTGGCTGTGTTCACATACAAACTCACACACCACTGTCAAGTACAGGTCAGCTACAGACACGTGCCACATTTCCATGGTCCATCTTTCCTGCTTTCATTCCTGACTCACACACATTTGCCAGCCTATTGGGTCATCCTAGGCCTCCTGCACCCCCATACAGCACCCTATGCAAGTGATGATACCTGTGCCACATCCTTATCATCTTTCTCATGGATGCAGGGAAATAAAGTTATGTGTCTTATGCACAGGGTGACTATCTACATTAATATGAATTTGTATCATCCTTTGTTGCCTTTCACATGCTACTTGTACTGGTCATTTACAGATATTGTATACTGCCATTTATAATGAGCTTGAATCATAATGTGTGTATGTTACCATGGATGCTATTGTAATGGCTGTATTGTCACACAATGAAAGGTGTCTCATGAAAATGTTTACGATTCACTTTCAGGATTCTGTAGGACACACCCATGCCTACACATATACAATCAAACCATCAATGTCAGAGCACAGGATTGAATGTCAGCACAGAAGAAAAATGTCATCAGAAAGGTAAAACACCATAAGTTCATGGGTTCATCAATTCATATGTATTTAATAGGATAGCAAACACAAGGGCTTCTTGAATCCTAGCCATGCATCCCTAAATTCTGACAAGATATAATACCCCGGATAAGTGTAAGCAGGATTTTGGGAGCTGATATATCTACTGGCTGGGGTGAGGGAGATGAACAATCTTCAGTTTCCCTGTGTCCATTAGCGACATTGGTCCTAAACCAGGTATAATTGTCCTGTTCTCCATCTAATTGTGTGACTTGCACATGATTTGCATTAGGGTGGAACTCTGTGTCACATGGATTGGCAGCCTGTTCCATATAGGGTGTAGTCTCTGGGTTATATACCTGTCTCTCCAGTATGTCCATTTATACTACAGATAAGGTGTAGGTGTGGAGAACAGGTAATTCGGTTGCTAGTTGTGTCATGGATATGCAGGAGGACCACAGTGGGGTCTGACACTGCCCTGTATATCAGCCACACATCTCCCCTACAAAGCATGTAGGTGACAGGATACATGGATAGGGCCTTGACACAGTCTGCATAGGACCTGTTATGTACATCATGTAGTAGTGGTTTACTAGGAACCTCTGAGGATGTTACAGTTGTCAGATATGCCTTGTTGGTTACATGGCAAAGGTGGCATTGCACTCAATGATAGGTCTGATGAATGCAAATACAGTGAAACAATGTCTTCCTTTGATTTACCTGCCATACCTTTGTTTATAGGTTGTACAACATGGAATGATTTCCCCAGTATTACAGACACATTATAGTCCAAGGCTAGATCACTACCGATGCGTTCATAAGTCCCTGACTACTGGGTCAGCTGTTGGAGGTGTTCTGTCAATATGATAGTTACCATGGGTGGATAACTCCCCAAAGGATAGTATTGTGCAGATCTTGGCATTTATTGTCAGTCCGTGGCTCTGACAGTAACTGTATGTCTGTTTCAGCCCCTCCTGGATAACATTTGTGGCAGTGTGAGATTCAATGACAACTCCTGATTTGCAATCGTCAGCAAATTTAATCAGGCACAGACCACTGACAGTGGCAGTGCCTGCAGAGAAGTAATAAGGCCTAATAACAGGAGTATGATTCATGCAAGTGCCACATGCCTGGCAAAGCAGCATACTCAATCTACCATGTTATTCCATACTGCCAGGTATTGTTTACCTTAGAATGACACCATGAGGGTCAGAACATGTAACATAACAGCCTCTATTGGGCCACTGCCTAACCGTGGCCTATTGTGATGCATACATAAGCAATAATCTATTGATATTGGCAATATGACTGACTGTTGAGGAGATGTGGACAACATCCCCAACACTTTACTCCTAGTCCACACAAGCACAATGTGTGAGGAATGCAGCTATATTAGAAACCTTGAATCCATGCTGTCTCACACACCAAGTGGTACATATGAGAATCAGTGCATTGCCAACATGCACATCCCACCTCCTACTTCACCCATACCCACATTGTACATACCTGCGTAAGTAGAGGTCCTTAACAGAGACATACATACACACCAGACACTTCACAAACCCTAACACAAGCATGCTACACATATTACTATCACTGCAAAACAGTACACATAATAGCTCAAGCACCACTAACTCACTGCTCATACCCGTAAGGCAAAAAAACTAAATCAAGCATATTAGTCATAGGTGATTACATCATGAGACACATTGATATCCCTCTCATCAGGCTACAAAAGGTAAAGGTCATGACCAGCTGTGTGTAAGGTGCCAAGATACACTATATCACACATGCACTCAAATCTGTCAACAGCAGGTACTGTTATGACTATGTCATAGTTCGTTTTGGTATGTATAACTTGTTGTGTAACTGTCTGGACTGTATAAAGAGGCATGACTGAGCTCTCAGACTATGTGCCTCATGCATGTATGCCCTTGGCCTTCAGCTTCATTTTACCTTCGCCTGGGAGGATGCCTCAATACAAAAAGAATATGATTGACTTCAATAATTGGCTTAGTGTCTGGTGTCATTCTAAGAACATCCACTATCTGTCAGTCTGGGATGACATGCTCAACAGACCTCGATACATTCCCAGAGATGGTCCTCATCTGTCACCCCTAGGATTTTGACTACTGGCCAAGGCTCTTGCCACACCCATAGTGCCTTTTCTATCTCAAAGACAAAATTTACAATGTAAAAAGGCCATATACAAACAACTTCAAGGTTATGCTGCTAAATGCTAGGAGTGTCAGCACAAAACTACACTCACTGAAGCTGGCCTCACCTTGGAAGACACGAACATTTGTGCAGTCACAGACACCTGGTTCTTGGCTGTGGTGAGCAATGCAGCCATACCAGGCTACAACCCCTTGCTCACATGCATATCTCAAACTGAAGGCATGAAAACTAAGGAGGAGGTGTATAAATACACATTAAGAATAGATTCTCATCCAGATTGTTTATGCAGTATGATTCTCTGGAGACAATTCAGGTGCTATTGACTGTTTCTATGTTACCTATTCAAGTAATTGCCAGCTACAGGAGACCCTCCATGAATCAGGACACCTACTCTACCCATTTGTATTTACTTGAGTCAACCAAGATACATCTGGACAGCATAGTTTTTGGGTGACTTTAACAAACCCACAAACCAGGAATATTACTTGTGCTCAAACTCACTTGCACACAGGTTTCTCAACTTCATTAACTGCAATGCCCTGAAGCAGCTGGTTAACACCCCCACAATAGAAGCCTATATATTAGGTGGGGTGCTTACCAATATAAGATACTACTGTAGCACCCTCCACTGTGTGGTTCTCCCTGGTGAGATCTGACAAATAATCAGTCTCATTTAAAGTAAGTATTGCACCTGACACTCCCCCTTGCTGAAATAAAGTAATAAATGTCACCAAAGCAGAATTTAACCACCTACGGGATAGTATAAAGAGCTTCAATGCACCTCCTCCCTCAAATGGACCAGGAAACTATGCTGAGCTCTACATCAGTGCTTTATGCAAACACCTGAATAACTGCATTGAATTGGCTGTACCTGATAGGTGGAAAAGAAGCTCCTCATGGAACAGCATGCCTGCTTGGTGAACAACTGCCATTCACAGGCTTTATGATAAGAGAAAGACATTGCTCTCTAAGATTAGGAGGGAGGGAGTCCTCTAAAATGGAAACGCTCCCTTCTCAGCATAAACAAGCAAATAAGAGTTGTTGTGAAGTCCTCCAAATCAAAGTATGGGTCCAAATTAGCCTCCTCCACAAAGGGCAACCACAAGGCATTCTACAGTTACATCTGTAACCTAAAAGTAAAGATGTAGATTTGTACCAAAGTCATATTTAAAGACACCTCATATACAGGAGCTGTAGACATAGCTAACCTTTTGGCCAACAGGTTCTGCAAAAACGTCACTCCCCTGTTTCCACCTCACATATACTATGATATCCCTACCACCTGTCCCCTACCTTGTATCTCTAAAAAGGAGCTCAAAATTGGCCTCTATAAGGATGAAAACACAGCATCTATGGGACCTGACAACATCCCAGGATGCATCCTACATGGTCTCCAACATGGATTAGTAACTCCCTTGGGAACTCTTCGCACTCAGAATGTAACCAATGGCTTCATCCCAGCTGAGTGGGAAACAGCCAATGTTATTCTGTTGCACAGAGGTGATGTGTCCACTGACTCCTGAAACTATATACTATTAGCATGATTTGCCATATCTGCAAGGCCATGGGGCAGACTATCGTGGACATTATCAACAAATATGTAGGTAATGTCCAATCGGTTGACCCTGCACAGTTTGGATTTGTTGAAGTGAGATTATGCCTGTTAAACCTTTTGGACTTATATGAGACAGTCACCAAGGACCTGGCTGATGGGAAATATGTGCCTACAGTCTACCTGAAATTAGACAAGGCATTCAACAGTATCCCCCACTTAAGCATCATTGACAAACTCCCCCAACTAGACTTCAACCCTTATATCATTAGAGGGATTGTTAACTGGCTCACTGATATAAGTCATATAATCAAATTAGGGGAATCTACCTCCAATAGCAGATGTGTAACCAGTGGTGTCCCATAAGGTTTGGTTCTCTGTCCTCTACTGTTTGGAATCCATTTCTCCAAAGTACAAGCACAAAGTAAATATCTGTGGCTGACAATGTTTGATGATGCCTGCAAACTGTGAGTTGTCATAGAATCTTCACATTATGTCAACATCCTACATGAGCGTCTTACATGAACAGATGATTGTTACCAACTCATGGCCTTAAACTCAATGCAAATATATGTATTATCATTAATTTCGGTAACACTGAGGTTCCCGCTACATACCACAGTAATAGCAGCACCTTAAGTACATACTCAGGGGTGAGAGACCTGGTCACAGATGCTGACAGCTACCTTAACTTAGATCAGCATGTCTACACAGTGGTGAGAAGGACATTCTATCTTGGTCATGTCATATTGAGGGCATTGGCCGAAGGAGGAGAGGCGGAGGCATAGGCGAAGGCAGGAAGAGAGAAGAAAGGCTAGGACTGTGGTAGTGAGGGTCGGAACTTTGAATGTTGGCAGTATGACTGGTATAGGGAGAGAGCTAGCTGATATGATGGACAGAAGGAAGGTTGGTATATTGTGTGTGCAAGAGACCAGATGGAAGGGGAGTAAGGCTAGGTGTATCAGAGGTGGGTTCAAATTGTTTTATCATGGTGTGGATGGGAGGAGAAATGGCGTAGGAGTTATTCTGAAGGAACAGTATGCGAAGAGTGTTTTGGAGGTGAAAAAGGTGTTGGATAGAGTGATGTTTATGAAGCTGGAAATTGATGGTGTAATGATTAATGTTGCTAGTGTATATGCTGCAAAAGTTGGGTGTGCAATGGATGAGAAAGAAAAATTTTGGAGTGAATTGGATGAAGTGGTGATGACTGTACCCAAGGGTGAGAGAGTGGTGATTAGAGCAGATTTAAATGGGCATGTTGGTGAAGGGAACAGTGAGGATGAGGAAGTGATGGGTAGGTATGGTGTTAAACAAAGGAATGCAGGTAAGATGGTAGTGGATTTTGCGAAAAGGATGGATGTGGCTGCGGTGAATACATATTTTAACAAGAGGGAGGAGCATAGGGTGACATACAAGAGTGGAGGAAGATGCACACAGGTGGATTATATCTTATGTAGGAGGGCCAGTTTGAAGGAGATTGGAGATTGTAAAGTGGTGGCCAGAGAAAGTATAGTTAGGCAGCATAGGATGGTGGTTTGTAGGATGACGTTGGTGATCAAGAAGAGGAGACAGAGTGTGAGGTCAGCACCAAGGATCAAATGGTGGAAATTGAAAAAGGGTAATTGTGAGGTGGAGTTCAGGGATGGCAGTGAAGAGTTACCAAATAGCTGGGTAACTACAGCAGAGCTAGTAAGGGAGACTGCTAGAAAGGTGCTTGATATCACATCGGGACAGAGGAAGGACAACAAGGAGACATGGTGGTGGAATGAGGAAGTACAGAAGAGTATACATGCAAAGAGGTTTTGGCAAAGAAGAAGTGGGATTGTCAGAGAGATGAAGAAAGTAGACAGGAGTATAAGGAGATGAGGTGCATGTCAAAGAGAGAGGTGGCAAAGGCTAAGGATAAGGCATATGAAGAGTTGTATGAATGTTTGGACACTAAGGAGGGAGAAAAGGACCTGTACCAATTGGCTAAACAGAGGGACAGAGTTAGGAAAGATGTGCAGCAGGTAAATGTGATAAAGGATAATGAGGGCAACATACTCACAAGCGAGGAGAGCGTGTTGAGGAGATGGAAAGAGTACTTTGAGGGATTGATGAATGAAGAGAATGAGAGGAAAAGAAGGTTGGATGATGTAGGGATTGTGAATCATGAAGTACAATGGATTAGCAAGGAGAAAGTAAGGAGAGCTATGAAGAGAATGAAGAATGGAAAGGCTGTTGGCCCAGATGACATACCTATGGAAGCATGGAGGTGTTTAGGTGAAATGGCAGTGGAGTTTTTAACCAGATTGTTTAATGAAATCTTGGAAAGTGAGAGGATTCCTGAGGAATGGAGAAAAAGTGTTTTGGTACCGGTTTTTAAGAATAAGGGTGATGTGCAGAGCTGTAGTAACTACAGAGGGATTAAATTGATCAGTCACAACATGAAGTTATGGGAAAAAGTAGTGGAAGCTAGGTTAAGAAGGGATGTGATGATTAGTGAACAGCAGTATGGTTTCCTGCCGGGAAAGAGCAGTACAGATGCAATGTTTGCTCTGAGAGTGTTGATGAAGTACAGAGAATGTCAGAAGGAGTTGCATTGTGTTTTTGTAGACTAGGAGAAAGCATACGACAGGGTGCCTAGAGAGGAGTTGTGGTATTGTATGAGGAAGGCAGGAGTGTTAGAGAAGTATGTAAGAGTAGTACAGGATATGTACGAGGGTAGTGTGACAGCGGTGAGGTCTGCGGTGGGAGTGACGGATGCGTTTAAGGTGGAGGTGGGGGTTACATCAAGGATCAGCTCTGAGCCCTTTCTTATTTGCAATGGTGATGGACAGGTTGACAGATGAGATCAGACAGGAGTCCCCATGGACTATGATGTTTGCAGATGACATTGTGATCTGTAGTGAGAGTAGGGAACAGGTGGAGGAGACCCTGGAGAGATGGAGATATGCTCTAGAGAGAAGAGGAATGAAGATCAGCAGGACTAAGACAGAATATATGTGTGTGAATGAGAGGGAGGATAGAGGAATGGTGAGGATGCAAGGAGTAGATGTGGCGAAGGTGGATGAGTTTATATACTTGGAATCAATAGTTCAGAGTAACAGTGAGTGTGAAATATAGGTGAAGAAGAGAGTACAGGCAGGATGGAGTGGGTGGAGAAGAGTGTCAGGAGTGATTTGTGACAGACGAGTACCTGTAAGAGTAAAAGGGAAGGTCTACAAAAGGGTAGTGAGACCAGCTATGTTATATGGGTTGGAGACAGTGGCATTGACAAAAAGGCAGGAGTTTGAGCTGGATGTGGCAGAGTTAAAGATGTTAAGATTTGCACTTGGTGTGACGAGGGTGGACAGGACTAGGAATAAGTAAATTAGAGAGTCAGCCCAGGTTGGAAGGTTTAGAGACAAAGCCAGAGAGGGAAGATTACATTGGTTTGGACATGTGCTGAGAAGGGATGCGGAGTATATTGGGAAAAAAATGCTAAGGATGAAGCTATCAGGTAACAGGAAAAGAGGAAGGCCTAAGATAAGGTTTATGGATGTAGTGAGAGATGACATGCAGGTGGTTGGTGTGACAGAGCAAGATGCAGAGGACAGGAAGAAATGGAAACAGGTGATCCGCTGTGGCAACCCCTAATGGGAACAGATGAAAGAAGATGATGATGATGATGTCTCCAGAAAAAATAAGTTTTAACCTCCATGTATTCTTCTCTCATCAAGTCAATATTTGAGTGCAATGTCTATTTTGGTGTGTACCTCTCCAAACACCTGTGGCAACTGGAGGCACCACAAAGGTTCCTCACAAGGGAAATTCAAGTCTTCTGCATCTGTCCTGTGGGGATTGCCTGAAATCTCCATCAATTTAGTGTGTGTCATACTGACTACTCAGAGGTGACCTCTGCCTTGCATACAAGGCAATCTCTGACCCTATTTTATTCACTGCTGCATTTCTCTAAGTCAAATGAAACACGGGTTACTTAGAGTTAAGAACTTAACCTGGCATGTAACATTAATAAAACCTGCTGCACAGAGAGAATTGTCTAGCAGAGTTTAACACACCTTTGGAATAGACTTCAATTTCATGTCAAACAGAGCACCTCATTAGACCTTTTCAGATGCAGTCTGTGCAATTGCATGGGTGACCCTAATTACACAATGGAAGTTCCACCTGTGTACCTCTTAGAAAGGGGCAATAGGTATTGATCATGATAATAAGTGTAAAAAGGTAACTGGATTATAAGGGCCCTAGAGCCATTAAGCTAGTAAATTCCAATGATAAGCTGATGCAAAACACTGACTAACATCCACACACAACAAATTAGTTGCAGTGAAAACATTACCACTTCCTAGTTATGTGTACAGAACACACACACCAGGTTAGCTGGAGTAAGACTAGAATTTCTAACTATTTACCTTTACACGCTACATATCATAACACTTATCACATGTGCAACAACTTAGGTCCAACATTGATATGGCTTTAGGTACTCTTATGGTAGATGACATAGGCAGACCTTGTGGCGGACAAGATGTCTGAGGCCTGCATCACCTGTTAGGCCCAAAACAGAAAAAAAACTCTGCCTTTTTTTAAGTAAGTGTGGGATTCATATTTGTTTTTAAGAATATGCACACACACACACCCACACACACACACACACACACACACACACACACACACACACACACACACACACACACACACACACACACACACATACCAAGGGGGCTGGAACCCCTACCTATCTAATCTTACACATTGCAGTACTTATTGCATGTACCATGGTTTACGTCTGACATTGACATGGCTTTAGGTACTCTTATGGGAGATTATATCAACAGGCCTTGGGGAGGACAAGGGTTGGAGGCCTGCATTAAGAGCAAAGGCCAGAAAACACAGAACAATTCCAATTTGATCGTAAGTGTGGGATTCATACTTGTTTTGGGGAGGTGCATTTACACACATAAATACGCCATGTGGGCTGAACTGAGATTAGAACCTTTATCTATCTAGTCTTACACACTATAGATCACATTATTTATCACATGCATCATGGGTCAAATCTGTTTTGTAAATGACTGCAGGTGAAGTTATCCTAGAGAACATAAACAAGGCCTGTGTCTTAACAGGTTGGGAGGCCTACAGAGTTACATTGCTTCCTACTGTCATCTGAAGCTAGTAGCCTAACAGTCAAAAAAGTGTATTGTACCCTAGCTATGTGACAACTGTACCCATATTGGGCATATGTGCCTGTTTGCATTTGGATGGGAAAGCCTGTGTCAAAACTAAATTTACCCTGTCAATGAGTGAGCACACAGCAAAATACATTACACCAACGGTTCAGGTGTTGATGTGTGTTTGATGAAATCAAACAGACACAGAGGGTTGTGGAGATTGTAGGTTCTGTTGCTGGCATAAATACACACATATATGGCTTCACAATGTATGTACATATTCATATCCCATGTCATACATTTCAAGGGTTCCACATGCTCTCTTAGGGAGACATAGTTTGACTCACCACTGTCCCAACATTTGCAACTACACTAGTGTGACTTGTGGTTATGTGTGTTTCACAGTAAACTGTGGTTTGCTGTCAAATGTGGTATCATTTACACATGATGTGGGAGAAGACTGCCAGAACTGTGACCTTCAGATATCCCAGTAGTCCTACAAATGCAACACATGTTTAGTCTATGCACGTCCACATTTAATATGAATGTTGAGCCCTTCCTTTTGGTCCTTTGTTCAACGTTATAAGTGTTGTAGTGCAGCTTTACTCTCCATTATCTGGGTATGTAGGACAATACAGACATACACACCACACACATATATGCATAATATATATATATGTATGTATATAACAATAAAAATATGTAGATAAATGTATATATTCTAAACAAAATTGCACGAGGAGCAATGGATTTGCACTCTGCTTAACTAAGTGTGAACATGTGAAGTGGCATTTTGGCTTGTATGCCCATTGCTAAGCAATGCTTAAATGGGAGGCACACTGCTTACATCAAAATAGTTACTGTTTCATAAACTGACTCCAGCCCACACCCAGCTGTATTCCAGGCCAGGATTATGATATGATTAGGAAAACTCCAAGCTGGATCTACCTATACACTCAGTTCTTTAAATATGTATACACTTTCAATCACTGTGTGCCATATTTAATATTCACCTTTATATTTCTGCCTTCCAAATGTTATATGCTTACTTTTTGATGTATGTAACTGTGTATTATGCCCTTGCACCTAGTTATTGTGCAGACATGTTCCATATGTAATACATTTAATCAGTATACCCAGTTTCAAGTCATCTGCATACACACTGTAGAACAACTCAGATGACAAAGATAGGTCTACAGACCAATCTAAACAAGTTTGGTCCTCGGACAGAGCCCTGTGGGACACCCTGACTGCAACCAAAAATATCACTTGTCCAATTGCTGTATGATACTTGCCATGTGCTATATGTAAGCCATGCAGCCATCCATCTTATCAAGAGTGAGTAATCAATACCTAGTTTTTCTGTTTATTGATCATTGTGTTGTGTATGGCCCTACCAATTCTATATAAATCATAGCACACCACAATTTCTCATTCACAGCTGGTATTATATTGTTATACTACATTATGTTGCAGGTGGTACTAGATGTATTTTCTGCATATGCATGCTGATATATTCCCCGGGATTCAGAAAGCTTGCGCCAGGTGCAGGCATAGTGTCAGAGTTCTAACACCAAATATGGCCACTGAGCAATCCAGGTACGAGCTGCTCCCACATGCACTATCTGTGTACACTACGCCTGCACAAATCCTGGGCCCTGTATGCTAATTACCCCATGTGCAACAGTGTAGCATGCAAATGAAGGTATGTAGTGATCCAAGAAGTGGTGCAGGTGTAGTGTAAAAATGCAGAAATGTAAACCGTAGAAAACAGTTTACATTTTTGCAAACATAAAATCGGAGTCATGACAGCTGACCAAACACATGTATTATATTGTTAATATATTCCAATGGCTAAATATATAGCCATTGGCATAAAAAAATGTACAAAATATAAAATTAGCATTTAATATATATAGTCGCACTATCGTGATGTGGAAGCGCAGGGCAGCGGTGTGCAAAGGGGATCACAAGGAAAATATAAAAATATAGAATAAAAAAATGTACAAAATATAAAATTAGCATTTAATATATATAGTCGCACTATCGTGACGTGGAAGCGCAGGGCAGCGGTGTGCAAAGGGTATCGCAAGGAAAATATAAAAATATAGAATAAAACTGCAATGTAACACATATCATGATTTCCCCATAATAGTCAATGGCAAGCATGCTACACCATGCTATGGTGCAAGGGTTGCTAAGGGGCTGTGACAGTGTTATGCGCGGTAGCTAGGAATTAGTAGGCAATGCCATGCAAATGAGAGGAGTAATAGTGAATTGCAGATTCTTCGCTGGTGTAAGGATGCACCTCACAATGTAGCATTATAATATCGAGGTGTACCCGTGATATAAGGATGGCATCAAGAGAGGGGTGTGTTGCCATTGCTGTAAGCACATTGGAGCATTGCTAAACCAGTTTGCCCCTAGCTAGGCAAAGCTGCAGGATAGTGGTGTGTTGAACTGGCCATAGCTATGCTCAGCTGAGAGTATACAAGGTAACTGAGTATGCATGTGAACGAAGATGAAACCGCATGTAAACCCGGTAAACGGGTTTGCACGGCGCGCACTGCAGCTGAAACAGGAAGGATATAGGAAAGAAATAAGGAAATGCTGCAGCATTGAAATTGGAGTACAAATGACTAATTAACACTTAGGAGCCTACAGTGGGCCATTGACAACAGCTAACAAGGCTGCAAGCAGCTGCCTGCAGAACAGAATAGGGGAGGGGATGTACTGCAAAGAAAACAGTAAAGTGCCAAAGCAGAAAAAAGCTGATTTGCAGTATATCAGCTACAAAATACAGTTTGCCATGACTGGGTAGGGAATGTACAAAACAAAAAAGACGGCAGGTGGAAGTATGCCTGATAATGGGAGGGGATCCAGGTTTAAAAGTGAATTAAAGGGTAACAGATTAATCAAGGCAGGCAAGCATATCTCCACAGTAAAGTCCTCACACTTGCAGTACTCATTGCAATACCCATAATTAAGATGCGCTGCAGCTGGAATAGCTCATACACACCCACTGTCATCAGCAGCATCCATAGCACAATAGTATAAAGTGTGAAAACACCTCACACACATTTGTGTATTCCCATACACTCTGCACCAGTGGTGTACACAGACAGGGAACTTTTAGTATGTACATGTTAGGGGTTGCTATAGCTTTGTTCCACCAGCATGTGTTGGAGACTGAAGGTGGTGTGGAGGATGACACACACCACCACCTCAGGCACCAGAGGAGGAGGAGAGTGTTCAGACCCAAGGTAACCTACCAGGGGCTACATGATCTAGAGATAGTAGAGTATTACAGGGTGGACAGGGACATCCTACAGTAACTTGTGGAGCTGTGCCGGCCATGTCTCATAGCCAAAACAAACAGAGGGGAACCCATCACAGTGGATACGAAGGTATGTGTAAGCCTGAGAATACTAGCTACAGGTACCTTTCAAAGATCAACTGGGGATATCATGGGGATCTCACAGGCATCAGCATCCAGGCTATTGCACCAGTTCCTGGATTCCATGTTACCACATGCCAATGAGCACATATACTTCCCCCGAACACAGGAGGAGTTGGCCAGCAATATTCGTCTCTTCCACTGTGTGGCAGAATACCTGGAGGTACTGGGTGCAATAGACTGCACGCACATATACATCACATCACCACCCGTTGAGCAGGGTAGGTGCTACATAAACCACAAGGGAGACCTCACCATCAACTGCCAGGTCATGTGCAATGCCCAGGGCATTATCATGGACATGTGTGCTGGCAGCCCTGGAAGCTATCACGACTCCCACATCTGGCATGCTTCACAGCTGTATCAGTTATTTATCAGGGGGGACACCCCAAATGGCCACCTGGTGGGGGATGCTGGCTATGCACTGGAACCATGGATGATGACTCCCATAAGAAATGCACACACACCCATGCAGGAACGCCATAATGAGGCACATGCACAAACCAAAATCATCATAGAGCATGTGTTTGGGATGCTGAAATCATGGTTCCATTGCTTGGACATATCTGGTGGAGCTTTGCTGTACTCTCTAGGCATGTGTGCCCACATCTTCATAGTATGTGCCATGCTACACAATATGATCCTGTGGAAACAGCTGCAGCAGGGACAGAATGGTGAAGGCCCTCACAGCCCACCTCCATTGCCAAGGGCCCCATAGGCACAGAGGTACTCAGACCATGAACACACTGAGCCAGCCCTAGTAGGCAAATGGAGGCATGCCTAGTATGCCCATGCCTTGGAAAAAAGGGAATGCATAGCACACGCAGTGACAGTGTAGGCAACTAGGGACTGACACCTTTCTCCTTCTGCACACACAGTAAAAATGGATGGCACACACACACACACACACACAAGACTACCTGTAAATTGTCATGTATAGGCAGTCTACTGTGTGCATTCAACATAGGCAGCCTTCAACTATTGCACAAACAACTGCCATTGGCACAAGGTAAGTCAACACCTGAACAGTAAATTAAGCTATCAGCATGTGCTGATACTGTATGTAAAGATTCATAGGTAGGTAGGTACTTGGCCAACTGCCAGAGGCCATTCATAAGCCCAGCCACAATGTGTCAGCTTTTGCCACCCCATTGATTCATTAACTGTCCCTCTGTGGAGCAGAGTCAATGGGGGGATTCCTAGGGTGCATCTACTGTTCCCCATCCACTCTTCAAGGTTTCTCTTGCAGAGTGTTAGTGAGGGGCTCTGTATAATGTAGTTAGGGATGTTGTTCCAAAGTATGGGAGTGTCTGGGACAGGAATCCCTCCTCCAGCATCTTCCAGTTATTGTTGTGGCAAGGTTCAGCTCACTACGGTATGTGGCTCACTGTGACATGGATTCCCATAGGTGGAACATATCCATTATGCCTGAGTTCGACACGGCTGTGTTGGCCAGCAGAGATAATCTCTGGGTAAACAAGATGCCACTGAGTAAAGCAGGAGTTTATTCAGTCTGGCTGCATAGGCCATATGTTTGAGGCCAATATTCCCCTTGGCGAGTTATATTTGTGGACCTCCCAGCTGTTGGAAGTGTCTTCCAAGGTACATTCCAAATGGGTTATTATACCCTATCATGGGACTGATGAGTGATGAGTACAGGGGCACTATATCCCCCAGTATGTCTAGATGGGAACCCTTTAGTAATCAGATGGCCTACATAGAAGGATGTCCTAACTACTGTGGAGATATGATTGTCAAACAGGAGATCACTATCTACCTTAGTCCCCAGATACCCCATTACCATTTCTGTATTAAAGTGGCTGCCATTTATGTGTTAATATGTGGGTGCTTAATATTCCACAATGGAATTACCATGCAGTTAGTGGCACTTGGCTGGAGGCCATGACGTTGACACTCTGTGATGGTCTCTGTGAGGCCCCTTGAGGGATGTCTGTGTCAGCTGGACTATCAATCATGGCTCCCAGTTCGCAGTCATTGCCAAACATGGTCTGCAGTACTCCACCTGTGTTTGACTGTACTTCTGAGAAGTATATGCCAAACAGTAGGGCTCCCAGGACTGAGTTCTGTGGGACACCAGTCGTGACTGGTCAAGAGATGGACCTAGAGACTGTTAGCTGTATCATGTGGGTTCTGTGTGTAAGCCCATTGGCAACCCAACCTGTGATGTATGGGTGTATGTACAGGCTGGTGTGTTTATCAATAATACCTGAGTGGGGCATGGTGTCAAAAGCCTTGGCAAGGTCCAGATAGTATGTGTGAACCACCTCCCCTGTCATCTAACATTTATTTATTTATTTTACATTTGTTTACTGGGTTAGTCTGACTGGATACATATCCCTTTTCAGCAGAGACCCGGGGAGAAAAGCTCCACATTTGAAAGGAACAACAATAGATAGACTAAACATAAGCAACATTCGTAATATACAAAATACAGAGAGACTAGTTAAAAATACATTCTATTAAATTCCACAAGTAAATGATGAGTAAATACCAGGAAATACAGATAGGTTAAGAAGTAAAGAGGTTTGGGCTTTAATCACGAGGGAGAAGGGTAAATCTACTTTCCAGATTGATTCTATGGTTATAAACAAATGCAAAATAAAATAAATAAAATAAAATAAATGGACCTCTTTAACCACAGAACACAGCATCAATGGAAGCAGATGTTTTCCCAGACTGCATCTTGCAAACTGTACAAGAAAATTGACCCCCCACCTAATTAAGCTTTCCAACCTCAGCCTCTCCACAGGCCACATGCCCATACAATGGTGCATGGCAGCAGTTATTCCACTCCATCAAGGTAAAATCACAACTGACCATGGTAACTACCACCCCATAAGCCTGACTAGCCTGGTCTGCAATGGTATGGATTGCATCCTCATGGCACTCATTAACAAAGCCAAAGCCAAAGCTTGGTGACTGTATGTATGATGTCAAACAGGTTCATTAGGCATGAACCGCACTCAACCAAGCTGACTTGGGTTGGGTCACATGTTCGGAGGTTACCAATGTCTTTGTTAATGAGTGCCATGAGGATGCAATCCATACCATTGCAGACCAGTCTAGTCAGGCTAATGGGGTGGTAGTTACCATGGTCAGTTGTGATTTTACCTTGATGGAGTGGAATAACTGCTGCCATGCACCATTGTATGGGCATGTAGCCTGTGGAGAGGCTGAGGTTGGAAAGCTTAATTAGGTGGGGGGTCAGTTTGTCTTGTACAGTTTGCAAGATGCAGTCTGGGAAAACATCTGCTTCCATTGATGCTGTGTTTTGTGGTTAAAGAGGGCCATTTCCACCTGTGTGTTTCTGATGTGTGGGATACTGTACCTTTTGGGTAGTGTTGTGGGCTCTTTAGGGGGTGAAGTATGCACTGAATGTATCTGCAAGGATGTTGGTGATATCAATAGGGTCAGCATATTTCATGCTATATTTCACCAGCATAGTGCAAATCTGTGTGTCACCACTTAAATCCTTGATATAGCCAAAGAAGGCTTTGTGGTTATATTTCGAATCCTTGCATATTCTCCTGCTGATGTTAGCCTTAGAAGATGTCATGAGGGACCTATGATCATACTAATAGTGGCCATGGATGTCTGCCCTTCGTGGGATTTGCTGTGTGTCTGGAACACTGTCCTACTTCTGCAATATAGCCTGTTTATTGCAGCAGTCCACCAGACTGGTGTCCTTGTCTAGGAGGAGTGAGTCTTGGTTTACCAGTGATGGCACGATCCATACATCCATGTAGGTGCTTATAGACTGCATTTGTAAATCAGTCTTTATCTTGAGCAGTGTTTCCCCTTAGCATGGGAGCTGCGAACCCCCCCCACCCCTGTCACTAGTAGGGTAAATTTAGCTGTAGGAAAGGTATACACTGTGTTAGCCATGGGTGGGATAGATGCTTGGGTGTGGAAACAGTGAATAGTTCATGGTCAGATCTAACCAGTTACCGGTTAACCTCCGCTGTGGTGCACCTGTTACCCATGTTGGTGATGACCACTTCTAGTATGTTTTTACCCCTCGTTAGGGAGGTTACCACCTGATACAGGGCACATGAGGTGATAAATTCCAGGAAGCACTGGGCTTGAAAGTGAGCACTGGAGTAAGTTTCCCAATTAATGGTATGGAAGTTGACATTGACCAATGCCAGGGTGTGCATTAGGACTGTCATGTTCTCCACTGTCTCCAGGTAGGTAGAGTGGTGGTCCTGGGTCATGGAGGGTGATCCGTAGCAGGCCACAGTTTACATTGCAGTTGTGGCTGATGTTAGCTGCACTTGGATAATCTCAGAGGTATCATGTTGCCCCACAAACCTGGAGGTGTAGGTATCCTTGATGAATATGGATACACCCCCCTTCATGTCTGTGTCAGTCCATGTTCTGTGGCTGAAATGTGTCATATGAGTTGTAGTCTGGTAGTGCTGGTGGGCTCTCAGTAGCCTTAAGATAGATCTCAGTTACTGCACAGTTGTTGATGTTGTCCGTCCTGATGAGTGCTGTGAGTGCATGCATGTTGTGATCACAACTCCTGGTGTTGAGTAGCATAACCCTCATTGATTCTGCTATTGTGCTGTTTACGGAGCTGGTATTCACTTTCGAGACTCTCCTAAATAAGGCACCATGGGGGCGCCAATAGCCTTGGCCAGTATTCCAAAGTCTAAGGCTGACACATAGGCCGGTATGGTATTGCTGCATGCACGTTTCCCATCTGTGCTTGTTTTTCATCTCTCCTGTAGGTAACCTACTGGTAAGCAATAGAAATCCTTAAACTTATATAAGTCTTCTAGCTTCCAAGATAGGCTTTTGGAGTGACTAAGCATCAGTGTTCTGTATGTTCTTGCTGTACTCAACTGCTTCCTGATTACATGGTGATTTCTCACTGAATATTGTGATCTGAAAGTCTGTTTATTCACATATTATGGCTGTGATGGCCTGCACTTTAGAGGTTCACAGATAGCCTACTACCTATCTTCCCAAGGGCAATTAGAAGCATACCTACAGTGTGTTGGCTTTTTCCGTACCACTGATGAAGTAACTGAGCCTCTGTCAAGCATAGCCAATGAAGCAATTCCAGGTAGAGCTGCTGGAAGCTGTTGAAGACTGGGGTTGTGGAGGGTGATAGGGGCACTCAGTGATCTAAAGAGGGCATGTTAATGTGACAATTCAATACCATTCAATTTCTCCACAGGTCTCGCAGCAATCAAACTGGACAGGCTCCCCCAGTCCCTGGCTGTATGGTTCTGGGACACATGATCCCAGGGGTGTATATTCTGTTACCCATTCACACAACAAGGTTTCCCTTGATGTGTATCAGTGAGGGGCTATGCCTAATGTAGTTAGGAATGTAATGTATTGTCTCTCAGTACATTTGTTATATGTTGTTATTTCAAGAGTAAGTGAAGCACAGTGGGTTTGGGGGGCCTCCTCCCTTTCTTAGCCTAGCTTACACGTAGAAATTATTTAAATAAGAAATAGGCGGAAGCAACGTTAATATCAACAGTGTAATGGTTACAGCATCTGCATAGTATCTGTACATTAGAGGTCCCAATTCCCATAAAGGCAGGGATGTTTATCATGTTCAAAAGTATACCTTAACCACAGCTTGCATATATAGGTAGTAATCATCTGTATAATAAACATTCAAAACACCCATATAAACCCATGTGTGCTGGAGAGTAGAGTGAACAGAGAATGTAATGTTATGTAAGCACATAGTGAGATGTTATTTCACTGACATGTATATATCCTGAGTAGTTAGCGGATGTGGCCGTGTTTGCGCGCACAGGTTATACATTACAAAGTTTGTTTAACTGTGTTTAACCGCTGCTATAATGTTACACAAACACTTTTAAACATGCTTACAACTGCTTAAATGAGCCTTATTCTGGAATAAAAAACATTTTTAAAGCATCGCAGGTGTTAAACCCTGGACCATAGTCATGGGACTTACCACTAAGCCATCTGAAGTGTATACATGTTTCATGGTCTTGAGACTACACCTTATACCATATGCATTCCACTGTAATGATCACAAATGGGACAGTCACTTTGTGCACATATGTGCAGTACATTGTAAGGTACTGTAGTTTGTGAACCAACACATTCCAATCTGCATATGTATTACTGTTACAAATTAATACGGAAAAAAAAAAAAAAATATATATATATATATATATATATATATATATATATATATATATATATATATATATATATATATGCATGTCAGTGATGTCTGCATATATATATATATATATATATATATATATATATTATACAGTTACATCAATAGCCATACATATAAACATCTATGAACACACTTCGTGACACAGAAACACTCCAAAGGAATTGGAGTGTACACAAAACACATGCAGCACTGGTATTATAGCTATTAATATTAACCTAATTCACCATAGAAGGGATAGTTGTTGTGTATGTGAAGACTGGGGTGTGGAGGAATGATGGGTAATGAAATCATGCATCAAGGAGGGCCTGGGTTGGATGTTCAATAAGTGAACTGGAGGGGTATACATGGAGTATGGGGACAATATAAAAAGGACACAAAATAAGAACCTTTCTCATTCATAATACACCCTGTCATGTCATATTGCAACACCTAATTTCACAAACATATGATCATTAACATGTATCAGACATATGCACCCCAACTGACTGTCACATTTGTTTTCAGTAGTGAGGAATGCCTGCAGTTAAATGTATATTCTAAACACCATAGAATGTGTACATATCTCAGATATCTTAGTGGTAAAGTCAGTGACTGAGGTGTTCATGGTCCCGGATTCAAGACCTGCAAGTACTGTTAAGTTATTTTGAGGGCCACAATAAGGGCTGTTGGATGCAGGTGGATTAAAGCATTCCTTAGCAGTTGTAAGCAGGTTTCCATGGGATTGCACGGCGGTAAGCGGCACTGAAACACGGTAAATGGAGAAGCTCTTCACAGGTTTAACCTTTGCTTAACATCACGCAGACCATGGGCAAACCTGCTTACAACTGTTTAAATGTGCATTATTCACACTTTCCAGACCAGTGCCTACTCTGAGAGGTAAAATAATAACACCTTCCAGGATTAGAACCCACATGTACTCCATCTTCAGAGTAACCTACCACTAAGATGCCTGGGATGTACTTATCCCAGTTGTGTATGCAGACAGGTTAAAACACAAAAGGGAGGAATTTGTTGAAATAGGATAACCCTCCATGTACCAAATGAAAGGGGTATGCTTATGTATAGATGTATCGATATATAGATGTATATAGAGCGAGAGAGAGAGAGAGAGAGAGAGAGAGAGATACATAGAGACATGTTGATATATACAGATCTACATATATATGTAGCTATATAGATAGGTTAAAAACATCTACACATCTACAGAGGTACAGATAAACATATGCAATAATATATATATATATATATATATATATATATATATATATATATATATATCTACATACATACATATATATATATATATATATTATTGCATACATTTATCTGTACCTCCATAGATGTGTAATAATATATATATATATATATATATATATATATATATATATATATATATATATATATATATATATATACATACACACACACACACATATATATATATATATATATATATATATATATATATATATATATATATATGTATATATATACATACACATAAATACACGTGTGTAGACAGCATCCGAAGTGTTCATATCTGAGTATAACATGGACCACAGCAATCACACATTCCGCCCCATCCCCAAACAATATGAACATAACATATATGCCAATACACTATTACAAATATGTTCTATGGACACAGTCACCAAAATAACTGCAATGACTGCAAATATCCATGACAAAAATACACATAGAGCTTTCATTTTGCAAAACTTTATTACATTCCGATGTATTGCCAAAAGGATTCAAGGACTAACAGTACCTGCATGCTATACAGGAAGTATTTACAAGTGCCTTAATGAATCAGCCTGCAATTACCATAGTATTAGTCCACTAAGGGATAGGTGTTCACATATGGAAAGAACGCCCACACACATATAGATGTTGTATAAAAGGGGTTCTTACACACCTGCATGTGCTATGTACACCCACCATCTACCCCACAACCAAAATAATTACATCAATACAAGCTGTCATACCATAACCAATTATTCAACTACTGTACAGCATCTGCTGAAACCTTAACATACTTGGACACAGACACACCAACATGGCCCTATGTGTAATAGTTGCTGTTATACAATTTAACAGCTGCTGATGTAACAGGGTTTGTATGAACTAATCCCATTTCAGAGGGGTGAAAGGTTCATACAACAGGAAGTGTTACAGAGTACTGATTATCAGCACAGTATGATATACAGTAACACCAAACTACATATGTCTGGTAAGCACACTGCAAACCCCCTAAAATTATATGCATAGCTATGCCGCCTTGAGCTGGTCAAACAACTTGGGCAGACTGAAACATATGCAGAAGTATTAGGTACAGACAAACCCTGCATAAGTAGCAATGTTCAGAAATATAACAGCAGTACTCACATTTAGACCAAATCCTCTAGACATTACACACAATATATTACTGTTTGTCTCAATACAGCTGTTGCAATAGATTCCAAACAACACTTCCAGGCTGTCTTCCTCACAAGTAAGGCAAGGGGACAACACCCAAGTGGAGTACTCAATTATACTCCACTGTTGCCATGGTACTGGCTAAGGCAGTAGCAGCACAGCTGATGTGCATGCAATTAGCTACTTAGGAACACCAATTGGTTATCTGGATAACACATGTTACTGATTCATAGGTTCATAGGTTGGTACTAGGCTATTGGCTCAAGGGCCTACACAAGCCTAGCCAACAAGGCTCCTTGGCTTACGCCACCCAAGAAAGTTATTTTCCTTTGCCATTGTCGAGCAGACACAGAAGTGATCCCCAGGGTGTATTTCCTATTTCCCATCCACTCATCAGGATTTTTCTTGAAGAGTGCTAATGAAGAACTTTGCTTGACATAGATGGGTAGCCTGATTCAGAGTATGGGAAGTCTCTGGGACAGGAATCTTTCCCTCCAGCATGTCCTGTTTATTGTGGTGACAAGGTTTATGTCCCTAGAGTGTGTAGCTTGGAGGGAATGGGATTTCTTTAGGTGTAGTATGTCCAACAGCTCTGGGATTGACATAGCTTTATACATTAGGCAAAAATCATCCCAGAGTAGGTGATATGCAACAGAGTAAAGCTGGAGTTTTTTGAGGCGGTCAGTGTAGGGCATTTGTTTGAGGCCAGTAATCCTCTTTGTGAGGTACTTCTGTGGCCTTTCCAGCTGCTGACGATGTCTTGTGAGGTACATTCCAAAAGGGGCATTGTACTCTATAATGGGTCTAATGAGTATCAAGTAGAGGGGAACAATGACCTCTTTTTTCCTGGATGAGAACCCTTTTATGATGAAGTGTGCCATGTAGAAGGACTTCCTGACTACTGTGGTGATGTGACTATCAAAGGAGGGACTACTGTCTACCTGGGTCCCAAGGTCTCTTATTATGCATTTGGTGTTAAATAGATTGCTGCCTATGTAGTAGTTCATGGGTACAGAGTTTTTACCAAAGGGGATGTCAGTGCACTTTTTGGCATTGAGCTTGAGGCCATGGCTCTGACACCAGGCATCTGTCTTCGTGAGGCCCTTCTGTAGGATGTCCACATCCTTTGGGGACTTGACTATGGCTCCTAGTTTGCAGTCATCTGCGAACTTCATTAGCCAGAGGCCTTCTGTGTTAGTCTGTACTTCAGAAAAGTAGATACCAAACAGGAGAGGTCCCAGGACGGAACCCTTTGGTACTCCACTTGTTACTGCTTTGAGGTCAGATTTGGAGTCTGCAACATTTACAGTGTGGGTTCTGTTAGTGAGCCAGTTGGCAACCCATCTTGTGACGTAGGGATTTATACCTAATCTATAGTTACATTTATATTATTATTATAATATATATTATATATATATTTATATATATATATATATATATATATATATATATATATTATATATTATCTATCTATATATATATATATCTATATATATATATATATATATATATACATACATATATATATATATATATATATATATATATATATTATATATATATATATATTATAATTATAATATATTATTAAAATATAGTTATATTTTATAGTTACCTGATCTGTAACTATAAAAGGTTGCCTTGTCACACATTCAAACCATCTGTGTCTATTTGTACTACAGTACAAAACACTGAAAGATGAACTGAAAATGAGTATTACACTTGTCAATAACACCTCCAATTACTAAGAAGGTATGTATAACATGTAGTATGTCTGTGTATGTAGCACCTGTTCTGTAAGAATTACAGTGTAATCAATGCATATAGTGGAAATAGCTATTTTGTAGCGATGTATTGTTGAGCAGAAGTAATGCTTGTAGTATTCTATGTGTGTACTGCTGTAGGTCTCAAGGAAAACTCCACATACACCACAAGGGATGATATGGGCTTGGAACTTACCAATTCGTTTCCAGCCACTGTCAGTGTCGGTATTGGTCCAACAAGTATGTGCTATAATGGGGGATAGTATATGTTGAGATATTGTAACAGTCGACATATGTATGGGTGTATAAGTAAGATGAACATGTCAGAGGTGGGCTTACTGTGCAAATATGGTGTGCATTGTGGGATATTGTGCCAATAACTGTGTAATGTACAGTATTTTAGGCAGATCTGTATTCCATTCCACATAGCAGTTCTGTTATGTTATGCAAACAGTAGTTATGTCTATTGGCAATTACAATACTCAGTAATAGGATACATATCATTTTATTCATCTGACAGTTTAGCAGCATGATAGCAAAGATAATTGGAAGAGCTAGGTAACTATCCATGCACATAACACATGGAATATCAACCTCTCTAGTATCGTTTGCAAGCAATAACAGCTGTGCATGTGTACATGTTATGCAAATGTGTAGTGACCCTTGTTACAGGGCTGGACCTCTCTAGTATCGTTTGCAAGCAATAACAGCTGTGCATGTGCACATGTTATGCAAATATGTAGTGACCCTTGTTACAGGGCTGGACCTCTCTAGTATCGTTTGCAAGCAATAACAGCTGTGCATGTGTACATGTTATGCAAATGTGTAGTGACCCTTTTTACAGGGCTGGACCTCTCTAGTATCGTTTGCAAGAAAACCAGATGTGCATGTGGACATGTTACGCAAATGTGTAGTGACCCTTATTCCAGGGCTGGACCTCTCTAATATCATTTGCAAGCAATAACAGCTGTGCATGTGTACATGTTATGCAAATGTGTAATGACCCTTGTTACAGGGCTGGGCCAAATGGCTATGTGCACATCTACATAGAGTGGATACTGAGAGTAGAGACACACTGGTTGAACAACCAGGTTTGTGTAGCCTAACCTCTCTTTGCTAACCTAACAGCCACTTGCACATACTGTATATAAGGTAGTGCAAAGTTCTGGTAAAGAAACAGGTTGCATATCATCTTTAACTCCAGTGTGACATCTACAGTAGGAGTGTAAGATGTAGGAGACTGCTGCTCATGTGTAATAGCTGCTTCATAGGTGATAGCTTACACTATATACATAACTCTGTTTGGAGAGTGGGTGTCTGTGCCCAACAGAGTTCATGGTCCTGGTGGATATGTGAGTATATACCCAGAGAAGGAAACAGACCTGTAGACACTTGCATCATCTGTAATCAACTAACAGGATGTGTATGTGCTCCTCAGAGGAGGATTGCTGCTAAAGGTAGCGACAATGTTTCCGTAATAGCCAATGTTGTCATGTCCATAACACAACTATTTACATGTGAGCATCACTGTCTAAAACATCTTCATGAGCAATAAGTGAACTAAAAAATACAGTACTTGGTACTTGTAGTAAATCCAAGGAATGGCAGAGGAAACTGAACGAACACAGTTTACAATTCCAGGCAAAATAGCCTACAAAAACTTTAATGACCACTTTCATCAGAATACACTCCATTAAATTAATTAATTAATTAATTAATCTTTTAATGGAGTGTATTCTGATGAAGTCGTGTGATGAAAGCGGTCATTAAAGTTTTTGTACGCTATTTTGCCTGGAATTGTGAACTGTGTTCGTTCAGTTTCCTCTGCCATTCCTTGGATTTATTTGTTTTTGGCTTTTTCTACATTTGGTACTTGTAGTACTGAATGCTCATGCAGGCATGTCCACTAGTCAGCTACTGGTGTTTATTAATGTCAGCTTTGTGTATGTGGTCATCCTGGGGGAATGTAATCTCTATGCCATGTACACTGCCAAACCCACCTAACACCATGCCCCACACATTGTTTGGGATGCAGCTACAGGGGTAAGCTGGAAGGCAGCCCAGTCTACAGCCATGACTGGACTGGACAGTCATGAGGTGTAGGTTAACACATGCATCTCATCATCACAACCAACACATACCCTTACCAGAACACAGTAAGGACACTCACACACCCTACCAGAAGTCACACACATTCAGATGCTTCTAAGTATCTGGCCAAACAAGTGACTTCCCAAGCTGGAAGAGACAGACAACGAAATACACAAACTCTATGACATAGTTTGCTGAATTGTGCCACACTTCAGAACACGTGGCCGGAAACATGCCCAACAGTACTCATTTGTGAATGCAAACTCTAGCACTTTGTTACACACCAACCTATACAAGGGCATACATACTGTCAGCTGCCTGACTGCTTTGATTAGCCACATACTCATACACCCAGACCACCTTTTGAACTATACACACGGCTCTGGCATATATGCCACGTTGTTGTGCATTACCTGTGATGCAGCAGCCTGGACTGCATGGAAACACATGTAGGAACTGTCAGATCTTGTAGCCCTTGCAGGTATGTCCGAAGGCTTGGGTAGCATTCTGCCATTGGCAAGAATAATACTGCATTACAGGGACAAAAGGAGTGTATTCCACAATTGCTAGTGTAGTGGTGCAAGTCAAAGGGTATCCAGTATCTGTCTGCTTGGAATAACATGGTTGACAGACCATGATGCTTTGCCGGACAGGACCTGCACCTATCACCCCTGGGAATCTGGATACTGCCTAGGGCTCATGCTTCCCCCCTATAGTGCCGTCATCATGCACAGTTCATGTGAAGGTCCACTGCTGTTACAGGGACAGCCAAGCAATAAACTGTGGGTCTTGCTACACAATGATACATGTCAGAAACAATATATGGACACACATATGTCAATCCATAACATGGAGAGCATATCTGTGCAGTCACTGAGACATGTTTTAATTCTCTGGAGAGCACACCTGCATAACCATGTTATAACACATACCTCACCGCTTGCCCATTATCCTTTTTTGGAACACATGGGCCGCAGGTGTGTCCATATTCCTGAAGTTTTGTACACCCCATGCTACTTGCACTTGCATAACTTCAGATGCATTATGCTGAGCAACTACCTTTGTGCCAAATTTGAATTCAAATTGCACCTTGCGACAGATCACCCACCATGCTGTGGATTTCCCAACTGCCATAATGTGCTGTAATGGGGATGATTAGGTCTAAGACAGAAAACCATAATAATGGCTACTCTCAACTATTCCATTATGAACTCGGGAGACTCCTCATGTACCAACCCCTGCACTCAATGCATGTTGGATTCCATCAACCCCAATGACCTGGATCACAGTAGTGACACAAACAGGTTTAAGAGTATGCTACACATAGTCTCTAATGTCAATGTTATGTTTCCTAAGAGCAAAGTGGTGACTGTCATGGCACCCATGCAGATGGACAATGCATGTGCAAATGCTGAATCCTACACAAATGAACCTTAAGCAGTCACATATGTGCACTGATTGTGCCTTTGAAACAGAACCAAGATTCAACCAAACACAAACAAAAAGACAAACTGGTGGTTCCATGCTTTAAACTGTAGCACAGAAGGTAGTAACTGTTGCAAGAGTGAACACACATGAGTGTAGTGTTCCCTGGCCAGCCTCAGTAAGATGCAGATACACCATATAAAACCACACAAAGCTACTGTGAAACTAATCAGCCACATATTCTGAGGCCAAGTACAGAGCATTCTATAGCTCTGTCATTAATCGCAATGGCAATGATGAAACCTGCCGTGCTGCACAGCTCTATGGCATGGGAAGTACTGCACCTACAGAAATAGCACCCATTCATCCAGATAGGGTCTTGGAGAACCTAAACCCACTCCAACCCCCCCCAGCAGGTACACTTAGTTATATATCCATGTATACTATAGGGCTCCTGTAATATCAACTATGCAGGTACAAGCTGCACTCTCTAAAGCCATATATACAGCTTTCACAGGACCTGTCAACATCCCACGGTGTATCCTACACAAATGTAGGAACAATTACCTATCCACATACACATCATGTTCAATCATAGCTCCATGTCAGGTTGTGTACACACCGAATGGTGCACAGCAACAGTTATCACACCCCACAAAAGGGGAGACACCATTGATAATGGGAAATAGTGCACAACTACCATGCTGTGTATGGTCTGTAAGGCCCTGAACCATGATCAGCGTATTTGATGTACTCAGTACATATGTAGATGACAGTAGGGTTGATTCACACTGCATATCATGACATTGCCAGGTTGTAGGACACCATCACCTATATTGTGTTCCAGCTACACTCAGTAAACTAGGTGTATAGTCCTTTGTCGCAGGAGTGGTTGGCAACTGGACTGCTGGCAGAACCAACACTACAGAAGGTGTCTGACAAATGCACATCAAACCAATGCCAGCCACAGTAATACAGGATTCATTCCTGGTACTCCCCCTTTGTTATCTATACCACACAGACTAACACAGACGGCATCTGCCTATTGATGTTTACAAATGACTATGAACTAGGAGCAATAGTTGACTCACTGTGTGCTGCGTTCAACATACAGAAGGGCTTTTGTGTGTCAGATATGTGGTGTGTGACATATGGCCACAATCTAACAACTAAGTATTGCATTGTCATCCCCTCTGTTACAAACCCTGTACCCATGAACTACCACCTAGGCAGCGGTCAACATAATGGCAACTGTGTGTGTATGGGATGCAGCTGGACAGTAGTCTTTCCTTTGATAGTTACTTCACCACACCAGTCAGGTAGTCATATGTGGCACCCCTAATCATGACAGGGTGCTATCCAGGAATATAGAGATAATTGCTCAGCCATACTCAACACTCATGTGACCCATAATAGATCACATATTTCCTTTAAGGGTTATTGACCATGTGTAGATGGCCTACACTGCCCTTCCCATTCCCTAGCTCCACTATTTAGCATGCAGCATACCCTGAATCAAGGCATGTCCAACCCAAAAGTGTTTGACATGCTCTACTTAACACATCCTGATCCCAAATAAACACATACTTCATGGACATCCACCTTTCTAGTACAAGGATCACAACATGCCTGACAGATCTCTGTCCCATACAATTAACATACTCTTGCCATACTATGCATTCCTGTCCATTGAAGCTGCACATCGCCCCTCTCTGTGACATGGTGTGATGACCACATGCCAAATATATCAGAAACCCTGTGAATCAGTTCTGTGGCACTGCTTGAACTGGCCACTGAAATTTACCATAAATGGCCCAGGGCATATAGCCTACTAGATCACTATGACCATGCATGCTATAGTTGATATCCAACCCTGCAAATACTATCAGGCTAGCTATTGTCCCATGTGTTACACATGTGCATCACAGGCAATACATGGCAGGATGCTACACAGCTGTACAGTGCCATGTAGATGTATATGGCAAACCACATACATGCTTGCAAGTCTGCAGGTTTGCAGGTCATGCCCTAATGGCTATGTATGACCATATATGTGACATATGCACAGCATTAAGGTTGATTGCATTAATGTGAACACATCCAGGCATGTGCTGATAGGTAAAGGCACCAGTACAGGCAAACAGACATGCCCACGTCAAGACAACATCCACATCGAGTATGAGGAATGTCATCACATGATACACACATATATGGTGATAACATCACATCACCAGTAAGTGTCAAATGTGTGTGACTTAAACATGTCAGTGGTGTTAGTGTCATGTAGATTTGCAAAAACTTATTTGTAATCTTAATAAATATGATATACATGTATGTTCAGCTGTACTTCTGTACTTCTCTGTGAGTTACTGTGACCTGTCTCCATCATTATGTCTTCCAGGTATGCCATGTAGCAGGCAGCCAGCGTACACCTGCTTGGAGGATAAGGTCCTCATCCCATACCTCCTCGTCAACCATACAACAATCTTCAGCCATGTGCCACAGGATGCACAGCAGTGGGATGCCCTGTGGGAGGACTTCCACAGGAGGGTAAATGATGATGGTCACAGTCGTACCTATCAGCAGGTGCGCCGACACTGAAGTGACCTCATAAGATGGGTGAAACAGTGTGTTAATGCAATCACCAGGGAACAAGGTGCAACAGGTGGGGGCCACTCACCCAGCCTCCACTCACACGTACCGAGGACCTTCTGGCCAACCTGGGGACATCTGCAAACCTACATCCACAAGCTTTAGCTGGTTTTGTGGAGGTGGGTGTTTCTCAATCACTAAGCCTGCAGTTGCCTGGTAAGTCAGTACTGCATATATAACACAACTATATTTCACATGGTTACATGTGTTACTGTACAATATGTAATGTAACATCATATGCAAGGCATGTATGCACACATGCCACATACTATAGTCTGCTACTCTATGTATGCACAGATGTGCTTACTCCATAGTATAGTGTATTGTACTGGCTTATGTGCTAATATGGACATTGCACCCTGTAGGTATCACACAGGTGTGGATAATGATCTTACTTCTGTGACACTCCTGTTTACGTACCTCTGGCATTTTGCAGTGACAGCAGCCTGTGTCAGGTGAGATTGTTAATATTTACCAGGCTTGATAAAGTACAGATAATATTAATTGCATGCTATTTGCCATAACACACGCACACATAATGTATGGTGGTTCTGTTAATAGACACTGGTCAGACCTGCAATGCATCACAGTGGTTACCCATGTGAAACATTTGAAGACTATATGAAACACCTACATTAAACCTTCCAAACTGTCATTGCCAGATGTGTGGACAAATGTGAATACAATGGTGGAAGTATGTTTCACTGTAGGGACAGGTACTACATATCAGCATTACACATGTTGGGAATACAAACAGAACTGTACAGAGAGCATATGTATGCACACACTTTAAATGTGTTGGAGCTGGAGTATGACCAGCCCACAGGATACACCCTTGTGGATTATACCCTTGCTATGAATGTCACACAATGTCATGTGCTATCTGACATGTCCATGACATATAGTGGGCTGACTGCAACACTGTTCAACTATACTGCAAAACATGATGTCTCACATCCCATACATACCACCCTTTGTCTGCATAACCCTGTCCTCAGTGGAGCATATGACATCTATGGGTGTATGGCATATGGTATAGCACTGACATGTGAAATAAGATAACCATCACAACCATTGGCAGAACATGTGTACACATGGCCATGGAGGATGGCCAGAGACATGAAGCAAGACACACAGTAGAAGTGATGTATATGTGTGTACACCCTCTTGTACATTAGCTCAACACAATACAACTATGGTCTTTGTGTAATGGTGATATTGCAGATGTGAAACACTAAACGTCATACAGGCCTGTGCACAGCTTGTGTAGGCATAACATGAAATCACCACATAAAATGTCTTGAACATCTTGAGTGTGTCATGACATGAAAGCATTCACTTATACAGTATCCAAATACATACATGTGTTGCACAACATACACATACAACAACATCAGGCCACAGATACAGTACATTCACCTTGCTGGTGTCAGACATCACTGTCATGCCTGCTTCTCATGTGCATGCGGTACACAGATGGCATGTGGGACATAGAGTACTGCTAAGTTAGCCATTTGGGGGCATAGTTGCCAGACATCAGTAATATGATTGCAGATGCGCAGGGGTGTCATCCATATACCTGTATGTGACCTATGTCACACATTCCAGAATAGGGTTTAGAGTGTATACACCTCAATGACGTGGGTCGCATTCCACATTAGATATGTATTGTATGTGAACATAGTCATGGCTATGACCTGTGTCAGTAACTCACACTGTATAGCAATTGTGAAGCCACATGATGCCCTGCAATGGCTGTGCACATCAGCTCAATGTTCAGTATGTCACTGCATATTTGTAGGGCGGACAGCCAACATTGCGTCAGCTGAAGGCCCATGTTAGTATAACACATCCCTGCATTGGGACACCATTACCATACTGTTGATTGGAAAGGACACCATTGTGTTACACATGTATGCATGTCATTCAACACGTCAGCAGAAGACATGTCATACTACATGTGATTGGCAAGGTTATACGCCAAGCATCATGCTGGTGTACTGTAAACCTGTGCTGGTCTGTGGCACAACTGCAAAGTAGGGACAGTTATGTCAAACATGTGTGCACAGCCACATGCACAATGTCTGTAGACTCAGCTCAGGGGTAGGTGGAATAATATTGAACAGAGATGCACTGCTTTGGGAGAGAAATGCAATAGTATTCAGTCGACATACCCTTCTGCTCATGTCCTCACACATAGGGGCGGTGGCCAACACAAAGCATCAGTGGCAGATGTACAAAGGACAGCAATGGTCTGTTAACATGTGGTGTATGTTGCACACACCATGGCAGTGTGGTGCAATGGTGCAAAATGCATGCATTGTGTTGCAGCTATGGGCTTAGGCTACTAACACAAATGGTGCAATACAGGTATGTATGCTAACCAGCACTATAATTATGAAAGGTGTATGCCATCTGCTATAACACATGCATGCTGTTATGTGCAACTCAGGGATGTATGATAACTACTACTGTAATTGTCTAAGCTGAATGCCATTTGCCATATCACCTGCATGTAGCCTGAGTCTGTGTGTGTGTCTGGTATAACTTGTAATGTACTGCTCTTGACTTCTCCTCACAGATGTTGATGCAGGTGCATTGTCCTCCTGCGGTCCACCTGATGTTAGTGTCCCCACAGTCTCTTGCAGTGATAATGATAGTATGATTGAGGCCTAGGCAGGTTTGTCAGGAGCTGAATCTGTGCTATTGGTTGCCATTCCACATGTACCCCCCCTCATCCTCGCACACAGTTCCCCTGCCTACACATACCCCATCACCACTGGCCATAGAGGAAGGACAGTTGGTGGGTGGTTGCATGGAGCAGGGAAGTGTGGAGACTATGGAAGGTGTGCCTGCACACCATGATCCCAGTCAACTGACTGGTAATGTTCCACACAGGCATGTGCCCAGCGCTGCTCATAGGAGGACCACTGGCCAACATGCACCTGCGAGACAAAGAACATCAGCTGGAGTCACCAGACACATGTTTCAGGCTGTAATGGAGGCACAAGCACATGCTGAATGGCACAACAGTGAAGGTATGAGGCTTCAGTGGGCTGCTGTTCATTCATTAACTGACAACATCCAGGCAATTGCAAATGCTCACCTTCATCTTGCAGATGTTTTGGTAGACAATTGGGTGACATGGTGGGAGTCCTTGACCGTGTCATGTCAATCCTCGAGTGTAAAATGTCTGTGCTGGAACATCTGGTGGGAGTGAGGCATCAGGCACGTGGATGTAGGTCAGATACATCACCTGTTGAAGGTCTGCATGAACATGCTACTGCACATGCCTGCTCCCATAGTGGCGGTAGCAGCAGCAGTGCAGCTGGTGCTGTGCAGTCCACACTAGGACATAGCATCCCACGTGCACGTGGTCCTGGATGGTCCCAACAGGGACATGATTTCAGTGGACATGTGTCAACAGACAGTTCTGCCTGTTAGTGCCCGTGCAACCCCTGGCAGGCGCAGGTCACATGGTCATGGCCAGACACCATGAACTGTGAAACCTGCCTTGTACAGTCTGCAGCTGTCAATAATACCCCTGTGTAGGCCAGCCACATGCCAGACCTGTGTGCATGCATACACACACACACCCGAAACAAATATAGGGCACCTCAACACACACACGCATAGCATCCACACATGCCCGATAATATCACAGGCCCTAACACACACACATGATGTCATCCAATGGTGCAGCCTAGGCCTTTGGCAAACATTATTACCCTGTGCATATGATGATGCCTGTGTCGCATCCCTGTCATCGGTGCAGGGACATGCTCATATGGTCTGAGGCACAGGGTGAACATACTAGGTAGACAATGGTAGATTAATATTGTTGAGTAGTTTTGACAGGCAGCAGACATACCATGTATTACAGTTTAGAATGCATTTTGTACATTTGACAGTATGTATCATGAGTAACAACAGTAACTGCATGTTGATCTTGATGTTCTGCCTTCCTCTTTCAGGTGTAGTCACATGTGCCGGGTTTGTAGTCGGTGTTTGCAGTTAGTGTCTCATATGTACATGTTGACTACTCACAGGTCTGTATGACAATACCTGCATGCACTTTGTAGCTTCCACATCACAGTTATAATGTCCCATGTTTCAATTATGTTTACTGTTCTAATGATCCAAAAGTATGATAGCTGTGTAGTAAGGTACTGTCTTCAGAGCCGTCACATCCATCGTGGGTGACATCACAGGTATAGTTACCTGGAGTGGGGAGGAGGTAAAAGAGTGGTAGGCCGAATGACAAGGGTAAAGGCCAGTGGAAATAGTGGCTTTTCATTAAGAAGCAGTAATACCCACTGCCATGACAGCATGCAAATACAGACACACCCACGCACTATCGCATTCGCTACAAAGCTTACTCTTTCCTTTGCCAACTCGGCTGTTATATGCACAATATATGCACAGGGGAGGTATTACTGTCACATGTGTCAAGAGGTTTGCCTTCAGTGTCACCTTTACTGCATTCTACATTGTCTGTCATCCACTTCAATTAACAAAACCAGACCTTAGCAGTTACACAGGTTATTGTAGGAATCATTGTAACACACCAGTGAGCTGTCCTCAGTAATCATTCCTCTGCAAAGTAGGCCCACCACTTAGTAGCCATGTCCAAACATCTGTCCATACCTCATTTACAGCTTACTATACTTAGAGCATATCACCATATACAGCTGGCAATGTTGAGGCTGTATTGCAACAGCATGATGTACTAAGAAAACAGTCACCTTCAAACATCAGACACTGCACACACACGGAATCTACACAAACATCAATACATGCACACATATGTGGTCTACAACCGTAAGTGCACTAGCAGGTCAAGAGGACACATTCCACACCTTCCCCATGCCATGAGTGAAACATAGCCGAGCATTACACCATAATGGATGTTGTATTCATGTACTGGTAGAATACAACCACCTTCACCGAGTAGCCAAGTGTACATATATGACAATAGCACATATCAGCAAGACACACACAGCATTATTCCATGTCATGCGCCTACAAACTGTTACTTGACAGTATCTTGGTGAAGCCAGGGCAGCGTAATGGTCAACAGTGACCACATCATATTTGTCACACACACACACACACACACACACACACACACACACACACACACACACCTCATGTTTACTGGGAGAGTGCCATTAATGTGCTCTGTTAGGCTAGGCAGTGCACTCATTCAAGCATCTGTGAGGTCTGTGGCTTGTAAACATCTCATCCCAGCACATACTGGTTATTGTGGTACTAAGGCTAATGTCCAGACAGCACACAGCATGCATGGCTTGCAATTGTTGACAAGGGGTATATGTAGGAGCTGTGGCTACACATGGCTGTACATATCATGAACATATCACCTGTGACTACTCAGGGACATACAGAGCAGAGCTGAATTTCATTGAGTCTGTCAATACAGGCCTTGTGTAGGTTCTATGATCCTGTTATTTGGGTATGTTTGTTGGCATTGCATTAGGTGGACATGACGAATGACATACATGCCAGATGTGGTGTTGTATGATATGATAGGTGTCATGGGTGACCAGTAGAAAGGGAATATTACCTCTGTTGACATAGATATCAAACCTTATGTACTGTTAGCATGCTCTCTGCCATATGCATGTGTGTAATGACTGTAGCCACCTGTATGTAGAAAGGATAACGAAAGTTATGGTAATGTCATTTATGTTGTATGAGTGTGGGATGTACATATCCAAGGCAGGTACAGTTAGGTCATATCCAACCATGAGGGTGTTGTTTACTGGTGTACAGCAACAGTCGACTGTGTTAATGCTGACAACATCTGAGGGACCCTGGTATGTGTACAACTGAGCTGGCTACAAACAGTGTTATTATTGCATTGTGTAACACATTATACAGCTGTGTCTGTACATGGGTACTTTGTACAGTTGATCCAGGCCTAGGTACAGTCCACCAATCTAAGGTTATCTGGTTGTCTACCATACTATGTCATACCACATATGGATGTGTGTTGGTAGTCTGGGGACAAGGTGTTGGATGTATATGAGGATGCAACTTAGAATGCAGCATTTGCCACTGTCACTTGTACCTGTCTCATCTGTAATGAGTTATGTCAGAGTAGTGGTCTTTACATGTGAGTAGCCTTTATGAATATGTGGACACCACCATCTGGAATGGTCCATACCACTGTTATGGCCCACATGTCTGGATCTGAGTTACATGGTTGTAGTGCAAATGTGCACTACAGAGCCTTCAGCCAGGTGTTCCTCACTGCACAGATGTCAGTATTCCCCATTGTAGGTTATACATTGTGCAAATGGATTACTAAAGCCACACATCTAGCACTGGTTAGCATAAACATCCAATGCAATTGTCTTGTAGGTGTCAGGGTGTTACTTCTGTGTGTAGGACATTTGCCTTGGAATACAGCTATATGGGTAAATGCGACTTATGTATCCACACACTCTTGAAACATAGATGCATTTGCTCTGTGTTGAAGGCTTGTCATTCAGTCATGACAGCCCGGAATGACAGACACTGGACAACCTCATAATAACACCAGGACATTGGCTCATTGTTTTGGTCTAGCAGTTGCCACTCGTACCATGACATCATTGTGAGTGGCAGTAATGTGCATGGTAACAAATGCCTCATGTAAGGTGACGGACAGCAGCAGAAATTGTGTATATAACCAATGTGAGATATACTTAGGGTAGCAGTCCTGCAAATAAAGACAACTACTAACACATCCAGGAGAGGTCATCTTGACACCTGCACCTCAGTACCATTACACAATGTGGCTCACACATTATGCTTGCACATGCCACTGTTCCAGGTATAATGCCACTGTCCACAACCTGCTATCAATGTATGCCATTCAGGGCAGCAAGGTGTGTGACACAGGCTGTAGGTAGCATCTGCCTGTATGTCCCAGTTAACCTATTGTCTGTCACATCCACACATGCATGATTGTGTATACTTAACATATATATATATATATATATATATATATATATATATATATATATATGTCAGTACTTCATGTACATGTATGTATGTGTATCACACAGCACAGACACAGATATATCATTTACAGGTCACATACAGATATCAGGTAGTAAACCAGTATGATGTGCATATATACTGACAGGTAAGATGTACACATCTGTAAACCTGTGTGTTTACAATAGGAGTCCATTACAATGTGTTCTGTACATGTAAGTGTATGATCTTGCACACTGTGGCCTTTTGTGGTTAGAATCGGAGTGCATCCCAAACAGCCCTGTGCTAATAAGTGTATGAGCGTACCCACTGCCCCCTTGTGTAATTTGAGTCAGTGCTTCCAAAAAGCCCTTCGTTACTAAGTGTATGAGCATGGCCAGTATAAACTTGTGTAGTTGTAGTCATAGTGCATCCCAAATGGCCCTGTGCTACTCAGTGTATGATCATGCCTACTGTAACCCTGTATAGTGATAGTAGTTGTCCATTCCACAGGTGGGCATACTCCAGTTCAGGTTCCTGTCATTCTACAACTATAACTCTCAGACCTACCTATGTACTACCTGCAGATAATGTGCCTTGTTTGTGCATACAGATTGTAATGGAAACCTACTTTAAACACACAGGTTTACAGCTATGTACTTCGTGACTGTCAGTATCCTTGTTGTTGTCCTCAATCTTAGAAGGGCATTCTGACTGCCTTGGAATGTGCAATCTCTGTGGCGAATCTCACAACTGCGTTGTACTATAATAAAGACCTGTTGATAAGAAGGAGTTCTGATCCTACCACTGGCATCCGTGTGTGTGTCAACAAATGCCTGAGTGTGTGTGTGCCAGCAAGTGGTTGTGTGTGTATTTGTGTCTGCATCCTGTCATGACAGTGGGTTTTGCTGCATTCCAAAGAGATACCACCTTTTGCACTGGCCTTTATCCTTGTCAACTGCTAAACCTCTCTCTTCCCCCTCCCCACTGCAAGTAATCAGTCCTGTGATGTCACCCAGCTCAGAAGTGGAATCAGAGTAAGTGTAATTGTATGTGTTCTGTGGCACATACCCCAACTGCATACCACTGTACTAGTTACCTTTACATAGGCAAGACGTGTATGCACAATACTGGCAAGTGTGTGCGTGTGTGTGTGTGTGTGACTACCCTGTAGCCAGGCATACACATGTGTAATGTCTTTTAGCACACAATGGTAGCGATCCGTGGTGACGGGTGTCTACAATGTATTACATAGTTAGGAATGGTAAAGAATACACAGTCAAGCATGACTACAGTTGGGTATGTTACTTTCTTGTGCCACTGTCGAGCAGTGACACAGAAGTGGTCGCCAGGGTGTAAGTCCATACCCATCATTCCCCCACCCAAACTCCACAGTTCCTGGGGTAGATTACATTAGCCATCATTCAACATCCCAAACTCCACATACACAACAACCATCCCTTCTCTGGTGAACTGATTAAGATGTAAATGTTATAACACAAGAGATGCCTCTGTTTTGTGTACACGTCAGTTCCTTTGGAATCTTTCTGTGTCACAAAGGTTGTTCAGACATGTGTGTGTGTGTGTGTGTGTGTGTGTGTGTGTGTGTGTGTGTGTGTGTGTGTGTGTGTGTGTATATATATATATATATATATATATATATATATATATATATATAGCTATAGATGTGTCTGCGTATATGCATATATATATATATATATATATATATATATATATATGTGTGTGTGTGTGTGTGTGTGTGTGTGTGTGTGTGTGTGTGTGTGTGTGTGTGTGTGTGTGTGTACATCACATAGGTGCACATATATATATATATATATATATATATATATATATATATATATATATATATATATATATATAGATGCAGTTATGACAGTTGTACAGATCTAGACTTGTCTTTGTTGTATCACAGAGTACAGTACATTCAAGTGTACTGTACATATGTACACAAAGTGACTGTCCCATTTGTTTTCAGTACTGTGGAATACCTGTAGTAAGATGTGCATTATAAACTCCATGCAACATGGATGCAACCCAATTGACTTAGTGGTATGCCCAGTGCCCTCAGTGTGCATGGTCCAGGTTTCAAGACTTGCAAGCCTTGTTAATCCTGTCAGTTAGAACTGAATAAGGCAGTTGTAAACAGGTGTAAATGTGTTTTCGTGACAATAAGTAGCAGGTAGCAGACATGTACAAATTGCAGTACATTTGAAATGCCCTTCTTTGGCAATCCTGCTGATGTCACCCACCTATGAATACACCTCAGGGACTGCTGTAATCTCTGTGGCATGTGCTGTAGTGTGATAAACTAGTTTGCTAGGTGTTCTAATCCCAAACAAGCCAACTGTGTGTGTTTTTGCCTGAGAAAGAAACAATGCTTTTTAGAGTATGCACACTCTTTACAATTCACATAACCACCTTTGGCAATCCTGCGGATGTCACCCACCTAGAAATACACCTCTGGGAGGGCTGGAACCCAATAATCTCTGTAGCGTGTGCTGTAACAGCATATTGCTGTAGTGTGATAAACTAATTAGATTGGTGTCCT